>NC_141386.1:28991089-29358589 GCF_017979445.1 Akebia trifoliata
ATGGTGAGGAGATCATCCTCACAAAAAATCAGCCCACTCCAAAACTTCTAACATCATAAAAAGTGGTTACAAACTAACGGTAAAAAATTGATGGTCCATGATTCCTCTACTTATAAACTAAGTTTAGAAATTTTAGAATGGACTGATTTTTTGTGAGGATGATTTTCTCACCACAGAGATCATCCCTCACAAAAAACCGGGCCATTATGAAAATTTTAACTCATATAGGACCAACTACTTTGTTTATGAAACCCAACCCATATATAGGGAACGGTTCAGCAGCCCTAAAGTTTGCCAAGTTTGGTGCCAAATATTTTTCAAAATATGGGTTAGAAACTTTGGAATGAGCTGATTTTTTGTGAGGATGATCTCTATGATGAGGAGATCATCCTCACCAAAAATCAGCCTATTCCAAAACTTCTAACCCCATCAAAAGTGATTTACAAAAATTGGACGGTTCACGATTCTTCAACTTGTAAACTAGGGTTAGAAGTTTCAAAATGAGCTGATTTTTTGTGAGGATGATCTCTTCACCATAGAGATCATCCTCACAAAAAATCAGCCTATTCCAAAACTTCTAACCCCATCAAAAGTGATTTACAAAAAATGTTTGGCACCAAACTTGGCAAACTTTAGGGCTGCCGAACCGCTCCCATATATATATATAGATCCCGTTCAGCAACAAACATTTTGGCAAAACATTTTTCAAAACATGAGTTAGAGGTTTTGGAATGGGCTGATTTTTGGTGAGGATGATCTTTACGGTGAGAAGATCATCCTCATCAAAAATCAGCCCATTCCAAAACTTTTAGCTCCGGTTTACAAGTTGAAAAATCATGGACCGTCCATTTTTTGTAAATCATTTTTGATGGGATTAGAAGTTTTGGAATGAACTGATTTTTGATGATAATGATCTCCTCACCGTAGAGATCATCATCACCAAAAATCAGCCCATTCCAAATCCTCTAACCCATGTTTTGAAAAATGTTTTGCCAAAATGTTTGTCAAAATGTTTGTTGTTGAACATTTCCCTATATATATATATATATATATATATATATATATATATATATATATATATATATATATATATAGGGGGGCGTTCAATGGCAAACTTTTTAGCAAACTTTTTGGCAAAACATTTTTCAAAACATGAGTTAGGAGTTTTGGAATGGGCTGATTTTTGGTGAGGATGATCTCTACGGTGAGGAGATCATCCTCACCAAAAATCAGCTCGTTCCAAAACTTCTAACACCATCAAAAATAGTTTACAAAAAATGGACGGTCCACGATTTTTCAACTGTAAACATGGGTTAGAAGTTTTGAAATGGGCTGATTTTTGGTGAGGATGTTTTGCCAAAAAGTTTGCCCTTGAACGCTACCCATATATATATAGGGTCCCGTTCAGCACCCTAAGCTTTACCACACACTTTAACAAACGTGTTTTGTCTTACATGGGTTAGAAGTTTTGGAATGGGCTGATTTTTGGTGAGGATGATCTCTATGGTGAGGAGATCATCCTCACCAAAAATCAGCTCATTCCAAAACTTCTAACCCCATCAAAAATGATTTACAAAAAATGGACGGTCCACGATTTTTCAACGTGTAAACATGGGGCTAAACATTTCGGAATGGGCTGATTTTTGGGGAAGATGATCTTCTAATCATAGAGATCATCCTCACCAAAAATCAGCCCATTCCAAAACTTCTAACCCATGTAAGCAAAAAACATTGTTAAAGTGTGTGGTAAAACTTAGGGTGCTGAACATTTCCCATATATATATATATATATATATATATATATATATATATAATATATATATATATATATATATATTATATATATATATATCTATATATATAGGGTCAGGTTCAAGGGTCTTTTGAGAAAACATATGAGAAAACTTTCATTTTTCAAAATAAGGGTTAGAGGTTTTGGATTGAGCTGATTTTTTGCAAGGATGGTCACTATGTTGAGAAGATCATCCTCACAAAAAATCAGCTCAATCAGAAACTTCTAAATCCATCAAAAGTGATTTACAAATTAGTGATAAAAATTGTTAAAAAATCGATGGTCCACATTCTAAATCACTTTTAATGGGGTTAGAAGTTTCAGATTGGGCTGATTTTTTTTTTTTTTTGATGATCTTCCTATCATAGAGATCATCCTCACAAAAAATCAGCTCAATCCAAAATTTCTAATCCATATTTTAAAATTTTATTTTCCGTCGAAAGTTTTCTTATATGTTTTCTCATATGGCCCTTGAACCTGACCCATATATATATGGGAAATGTTCAGCAACAAACATTTTGGCAAAACATTTTTCAAAACATGGGTTAGAGGTTTTGGAATGGGCTGATTTTCGGTAAGGATGATCTCTACGGTGAGGAGATCATCATAACAAAAAATCAGCCCATTCCAAAACTTCTAGCCCCAGTTTACAAGCTGAAAAATCGTGGACCGTCCATTTTTTGTAAACCATTTTTGATGGGGTTAGAAGTTTTGGAATGGGCTGATTTTTGGTGATGATGATCTCCTCACCGTAGAGATCATCCTCACCAAAAATCAGCCCATTCCAAAAACTCTAACTCATGTTTTGAAAAATGTTTTGCCAAAATGTTTGTTGCTGAACGGGACCTTATATATATTATATATATATATATATGGGAAATGTTCAACAACAAACATTTTGACAAACATTTTGGCAAAACATTTTCAAATTATGGGTTAGAGGTTTTGGAATGGGCTGATTTTTGGTGAGGATGAGCCCTACAGTGAGGAGATCATCATCACCAAAAATCAGCTCATTCTAAGACTTATAACCCATCAAAAATGGTTTACAAAAAATTGACGGTCCACGCTTTTTCAACTTGTAAACATTGGCTAGAAGTTTTGGAATGGACTGATTTTTGGTGAGGATGATCTCTACCGTGAGGAGATTATCCTCACCAAAAATCAGCCCATTCCAAAACCTCTAACCCATGTTTTGAAAAATGTTTTGCCAAAATGTTTGTTGCTGAACATTTCCCTAGATAGATATATATATATATATATATATATATATATATATATATATAATATATATATATATATATATATATATATATATATAGGGTCCCTATCCGTGGCCAACAGTTTGGCAAAACATTTTGGCAAACACTTTTTCAAAACATGGGTTAGAGGTCTTGGAATGGGCTGATTTTTGGTGAGGATGATCTCTACGGTGAGGAGATCATCCTCACCAAAAATCAGCTCATTCCAAAACTTCTAGCCCCATTTTACAAGTTGAAAAATCGTGAACCGTCCATTTTTTGTAAACCATTTTGATGAGGTTAGAAGTTTTGGAATGGGCTGATTTTTGGTGATGATGATCTCCTCACCATAGAGATCATCCTCACCAAAAATCAGCCCATTCCAAGACCTCTAACCCATGTTTTGAAAAATGTGTTTGCCAAAATGTTTGCCAAACTGTTGGCCACTGATCGCTACCCATATATATATAGGGTCCCGTTCGGCACCCTAAGTTTTACCACACACTTTAACAAACGCGTTTTGTCTTACATGGGTTAGAAGTTTCGGAATGAGCTGATTTTTGGTGAGGATGATCTCTATGGTGAGGAGATCATCCTCACCAAAAATCAGCTCATTCCAAAACTTCTAACCCCATCAAAAATGGTTTACAAAAAATGGACGGTCCACAATTTTTCAACATGTAAACATAGGGCTAAACATTTCGGAATGGGCTGATTTTTGGGGAGGATGATCTTCTAATCATAGAGATCATTCTCACCAAAAATCAGCCCATTCCAAAACTTCTAAGCCATGTAGGACAAAAAACGTTTGTTAAAGTGTGTGGTAAAACTTAGGGTGCTGAACATTTCCCATATATATATATATAATATATATATATATAATATATATATATATAGGGTCACGATCAAGGGCCATATGAAAAAACATATGTAAAAACAATGCAACATTAATAAATTTTCAAAATATGGGTTAGAAGTTTCGAATTGAGTTGATTTTTTGTGAGGATGATCTCTATGATGGGAAGATCATCTGAAAAAAAAAATCAGTCCAATCTGAAACTTCGAACCCCATTAAAAGTGGTTTAGAATGTGGACCGTCGACTTTTTTTTTTCCAATTTTTGTCAATAATTTGTAAGTCACTTTTGATGGATTTAGAAGTTTCAGATTGAGTTGATTTTTTGTGAGGATGATCTTCCCATCATAGTGACCATCCTTGCAAAAAATCAACTCAATTCAAAACCTCTAACCCATATTTTGAAAAACCATTGTTTTTTCATATGTTTTTACATATGGCCCTTGAACCGCCCATTATATATATAGATATAGTGGGCGGTTCAAGGGCCATATGTAAAAACATATGAAAAAACAATGGTTTTTCAAAATAAGGGTTAGAGATTTTCGATTGAGCTGATTTTTTGCAAGGATGGTCACTATGATGAAAAGATCATCCTCACAAAAAATCAGTTCAATAAAAAACTTCTAAATCCATCAAAAGTGATTTACAAATTAGTGACAAAAATTGGTAAAAAATCGACGGTCCACATTCTAAATCACTTTTAATGGGGTTAGAAGTTTCAGATTGGACTGATTTTTTTTTTTTTTTTTGGATGATCTTCCCATCAAAGAGATCATCCTCACAAAAAATCAGCTCAATTCGAAATTTCTAACCCATATTTTAAATTTTTATTAATGTTACATTGTTTTTACATATGTTTTCTCATATGGCCCTTGAACCTGACCCATATATATATATATATATAATATTTCTTCCGAGGACAAACAATAATCCTCAAGTCAGAAAAAGAACAAACTACTATTAGGAGGAGCTTTATTTAGATTTGATTCATAACAAACTAAAGAGACTTACATTTCTTTTCAAATCAATGTTTTTGTTTTAGACAAATCTTCTTTACATCTCCTTTAATTTCTTTCCAAAAAAAAACACCATTTGACATTTTTGTCGTTCTTCACAATTTCTTGAGTTACAACTAGGGCCGAGTAACATCCATCCTATTCACTATGTGAAAACTAACATTAGTAGGAATAAGGCCTTTAACATTGGTTTATAACTAACATTATTGTCTTTTAACGTCACCTCTAACATTAGTTAGACTAACATCTTAAATGCAAGGTTATAACGTCAGTTATAAACCGACGTTATATTTTTGGAATAATGTCGGTTTTTGATATACTGTCGTCAAAGGTAAGTCAATAATAATATATATTGTCAATAATAATAATTATATAATGACATTATATCTAGCTTTTTTTACATAATTTTTTGTTTTTTCTCTGAACAGTGCCCTGTACATATACGATAGAAGCATAAACAATTAACTTGTTATAGAAACAGAAACAAGCATGCAACTTGCACAAACAAAAATATATAGAAATGCAAAAAAACATGCAACCCACAACATGCTACCACCACCATCACCACAAATAGAAATGTACAAACAAAAATAGGAATGCATAAATTAATAAAAACCTAATTGCACTAGGTTACCACCACCACCTCCAAAAACAAAAAGCCATAAATAGAAACTTACAAACTCATGTTTAAATACGTTGATTTCAAAATATTAGTTTTTAAGGCTATAAAAAGTACTAATTACATTCTAAGGTTCTTAACTATATAAGTTAGTCTGTTATATGTTCACAAACTATACATATATATTTGCTAGAAACTCATAAAAGTAAAGAAAAACTAATCTAGATAAAGTAACAAGCACACACAAGAAACACCAAAATTTTAACGTGAAAAAACCTTCCAATAAGGAGGGAAAAAATCATGGGACAAACCGACAACAAATCACTATATCGAAATACAGAGTACAAAAGGTCAAGGGCGGAGCTAGTAAGGAGCTGGTGGGGGCAATTGCCCCCACAGAACTTTGAGACACCCCTATATTTTTAACTAATTACGTGTCCCATTTGTCTCCACTCCCTCACCTCTCTCCCCATTTGCCCCCACACCCTCCTCTCCCTCCAATTTTTTCCCCCACACCCTCACCTCCCTCCGATCATATTTTCTAGCACAAATAATTTTCCCACCATTCAAGTTCTTCAACTATACAACAAACCATAGTTTGCCCCCACTACAAGAAAATCCTGGCTCCGCCCCTGCAAAAGGTTCCCCACATCTTAACTTGAGTTTTACAAGCAATTGAAGAAAACAATTCTCTTGCCCCATCAAAATTCTATCAAATTGACTTTTCAAATTTCTTCTTTACCCCTCATTAATCGATCTCTTTTATTTAATCAATTACGCTTACACCCTTTCTAAAAGTCTCTTGCTAGATTCCTCGGAATACATCAATTCATGGATCCACCTCCTTAAATCACTTAAGCCAAAATTTATAACTCACAAACTCATAAAGTCCAATAAATAAATATTCTTCATATCAACTCTTTAAAATTTTACTTAAAGAGTTATTTAATTACCGAATTCCCAAAAATCTGATTTTTCTTACTAAATTATCATTTTAGACTCAATAAAATGTTTTACTCATGAAATCTAAAGTCGGGTCTTCACAGAGAGACCTCCGACAATCATTGTAAAATGTTATTAAAATGAGTTTTAAATCTCAAATATGTTGCTTCCAACTGAACCAAAAAAGATATGCATTGTCTAAGAGATCATACATGTCTGTCGATCTATTTGGCCAACGAAATCGTAAGATTCTTCAATGTACAAAGGCCAACTTAGGGTTTCTTCGATGTACAAAGGCCAACTTAATGACATACCTAGGGTTTGTGTATTCTATGAATGAGAGAGACTGTGGTCATGAGGTCATGAAAGGGGGAGTTGTAGAAGAGGATCACGAGGTGTGAGAGGGTTTAGTAAAATGAGAGAGCAAGAAATGAAAGGCAGAATGTGAAAGAGGGTTCAAGAGAGTGGGAGAATGCAAGAGAGATAGAAAGAGATAAAGGAGAGGGAAAATGCGAGAATAAAAGGAGTAACAAAGCTTGGTAGAATGAGAGAGAACGAGAGCTTAGGAGACAAGAGTTTGGGATGAACAGTTCGACATAAAGTGAAAGAATAAGGCGCTAAAGCCCTAATTTTTAAAACAGATTATAACATCGGTTTTACTTGAAACTGATGTTATACGTTTTTATAACGTCAATTTTAATCAAACTGACGTTATATATAATGTCCAAAAAAATCGAAAATGCCACCATATATAACGTCAGTTTTAATTATAATAAAAATCCAAAATTTTCAAGAATGCCACCGCATATAACGTCGGTTTTACTAAAACCGACATTATAATCATATATAATGTCCATTTTTCTAACAATCGACACCATATCGGGTTTTTATTTATTTATTTATTTGCACTTTTTGGCTACATGCACTAATCCAAATTTCTCTACAGAATTTCTCAAAAACTTCTGTCATTTACTTTTGATCACATTTTCTAACAAAAAAATTAAACCTAATAAGAATTTGAGTCCTTCTACATTCGAACTTCTTAAAGTTGAGGTTATCTCCTAATTAGTTGATTTCTTTTGAATCTCAACTTCTTAATTGGGTGAGATTTGAAATTATTTTACTGTCACATGTACAACAATTTGTTTAATACGTTTTTAAGTCGTATAAGATCTCATCCTTGATTTTCAGAGACAAATTCATAATTGCCTAAATAATGAATTGCACGTGGGATTATTTACCTTTGAGAATATAGAACGGTTTTCATCGAGATATACAAATTTAGATTTATCAAGATTGAGACGATTCCCTAATGGGAACGAACAATGACGAGATCTTATGAAATTAATACTTCATATTATTTTAATTATCTTACCCTCACAAGATTTTTTATTTATTTTTATAATACAGTGTCTTGACTTATGTCCGAGTAGGGGGATCGGATGAGCCAGGGCTAGAACCAAGGCATATGGGACCCTCCCACGGGCACGTGCAACACCCGCTCATCACACACACCATATAAGTGAGTGAGCGTCCTCGTGAGTGGCCTCAAGGATATTTTTTATTTTTTATCAGTAAGTCGGGGCTAGAAAGGGCTCCACCCTTTCATTAAAATAAATTAGGAGGTTACAATCGAAGGAAGTTACAGGTTAAGTCCTCTAAAAAAATATGCGGGAGAGAATAAGGAACATTAACATGATCATCTGAAAAAATAAAAGCCTGAGAACATTAACATGAACATTAACAAGGAAAATGTGTTTTCATGACAGGGATATTTGCTCATTGATGCAATTGATCGCATATAAGGAATTAGAGTTAACCACTACTCTTGGCCAACATTTCTACAGAGCTGATTTCATACCCTCTAGGTTGGCATGGAGCTCAAGAGAGGGAACATCATTAAGATGAGACTTACCCAATCCAACAATGTCACACCCTGATTTTTGGAATCTAGGAATTGGTCTCTGATCCATTGTCCAACCCGCAGTTCAAAATCCAGATTGTGAAAATAAAATTAAAAAAATAAAAATAAAAATAAATTGACAATTTTCACATTTTTTGCATGAATATAATACTCATGCTCATCAAATATAAGAGTTAATTTTTTTTCTTACAAAAAGAAAAAAGCCTAATCATATGATTTCTTTTCTAATCCTCATACATTCACAATAAAATCATGAAGCCCTCAATCTTGGGTTCTCTAATCTTTGTCGTCCTCAATCAATTAAATTTGGAATATTGAAAGGATGAGGGATGAAGTCCAAGGAAAGCATTACATTCTTCTTCTAATAATTCAATAATAATATAAAATTAAGAGCAAGTGGTATAATAACAATGAAATAATATAATTAATTCAACACTTCATAAATAATAAAATCACATAACAATTTTCTTATCCCTCATTTTAGTCATTTTATCCCAAGTTTGGCTAAACCACCATATTCAATTTGGCCATTTTATCCTTAGTCTGGCAAAACCGCAACTATCCCATTCTAAGGCCTTTCTCGAGGGCTTTAGGGTTTTACACCCAAGGGCCTACACCCATCTTGCACCACACACACATCAATTTTCTCATAATCACATGAAGTACCACACATTCATTTCATGACTCATGCAATGATCACAACCTTATTATTGTATAAATTTTCACTCATTTGATGTTTAAGAAAATAACAGTTATAATCATTTCAAGCTAGTAATCCTACTCATTCTTATTAACAATTAACTTTTATAATATTCTTTCATTTTTTTCATATTAAAGAAACATAAATTAAAAATATTATAATTTACTCAACTATATCACCAATTCCCCTACTATTATTATTCTTTAACATACAAGCGAGTACTCTTTCATCTCATATTATTAATAAATCATAAGAAAAAAAAAGATGTTAAACTTACCAAAATTTTTTACATATATTTTTTTTGAAGTCCAATTTCTCTTTATAGCACATATCATTTCTTGATTTCCTTCTAGCACTTCGAAGTTGAACAAATAGATAGAGAGATGACAATATGATGAGATATATGATAAATGAGATAAAAATGTGAAAGAAAATAGGTGGATAGATTGCAGGGTACCCCTAAAGATAAGTTAATTTATTTAAATCAATTTAAAATGAAAACAAAAAATCTAGGATTGCTATGTGTTCTTCTCTAAGCTTCCCACCCTCAATTTTTTTATTTATTTCTTTAGTAGGTTCCCCCATTCTTGCTCATAAATAATTTAAGATAATTTTGAGGATATCAAATAAAATTTTTCTAAGAAGATTAAGCCTATTAAAATAAATTTGAATTAAAAAAAAAAACTTCAACGGAAAGAGAAAATATTTCAATTTATTTTCAATGATTATATTTTCACACCCTGATCAATGGTGAGACACCCCCACCTTCTAAAATTACCTTTCAATCAATATTAAATTACTTTTAGGTCCTATATTAAAATCTTTGAGATATCGTTCACTACAAATATGTCATGCTTACAAATTTTACTATTACTAAACCTAAAATACCCTCCAAGTTAAATAACTAAAAATGATAATGGACTAGATTCACAAGACTTCGGGCAAAAAAAAAATCTACTCATATGGTCTTTTCCCACGATTCCAAAGCCGTTACCAACATTAGATATCGAACCATTTGTGTTTAGTTTGAGAAAGCCCTCATCAGAAACCACCATTTCAGAATAATTTGGCAGCTAATGAGGTTATTGAGACAGCCCCAACACCGCAAGGTCTCCTCTTCTGAAGAGTTGGAAATATCCTTTCCTTCAAAGGTCATTTGCATATCACGCTGGATCAGATTAAGGAGCTGGCGAGAATTCAATTATTTGCCTTCGAATTACTTACTATTCCTTTCTTTCCAAAGGGAGTAAATGGTTAAACAAAAAGTCATTATAACAATCTTCTTCATACCTTTGGGGATGGGGAAATCACTGATGAATTTTGCTTCGTCACTAGCCGAGCCTACTTCAGATTTTTCAATTCTACAATGTTGGAGAATTTCCACCCCAAATGCTGCTGCTGTAGGCACACTTTAATAAGATATGATTGTTGTCTTCACAGTTGCAGCGACAAAGAGAACATCTCGAAATCAAATATCATTCCACGTTTCTTGAGGTTCTCCACAGTAAGGAGTCTATCTCTCACCCCCGTCCATGCTATGAAGGAGTATCCAGGAGCCACATAATCATTTCAAACCGCTCTAGACCATGGTACAGTAAGATTTTTTTTTCTCTTATAATCTCCCAAGCAGATTTGTACGTGAAAGCACCCGAGGTTGTTCTTGTCCAAACAATCGACTCCTCCTCATTCGGCCAAGGAGGACTATGCTCTCTAACCTTGTTGCATATAGTAACTAGGCACAGATCATCGTTCACTAGATTCTTCCACCCATTGAGATCAGCAAACTCACTAACCAACGCATTAAAGTGACTGTTCATTTGAAATATCGGTCTTCGACCAAACTGATGAATCAATGATCTTCCAACCAGCCATGGGTCTTTCCAAAAAAAGTAAACTGACCAATCCCAATAATAAATCTGATATTTCTAGCAGTAATATCCCTCATTTTCATAATGCCTCACCGTCCAAAAAAAGTTTCATAATGCTCCATTTAACCGGATGGAAAGAATTATTTAATGAAGGACCACTCCATAGAAACCGATTGAGGATGGACTCGATTTTATTAATCACTCCCTTAGGAAATGCAAAACAAGAGGATCGATATATTTTAAAAGAAAATAAAAAAGGCTTGATCAACTCTAATCTTCTCGCAAAGGATAGAAAGTGGGATTTCCTTCCCTCAACTCTCTTAAGGATTTTTTCAATTATGAATTAATTATCTTGATCAAGGAAGCTCAATCATAAGGATTATAGAGTAAAACTTGATTTTGTCGTAACAGATAGATGAGTGACATTGAAGCTGGAAATATTAGACACCCTAAGTAATTTTTAAGAGTGATGTTAAATGGACGTTGTTTTTTGTCGACGCCCCTTTCTCTCTTCTGTCCATAGTGAAAAAAAGAAAACTTTTTTATTTGATTCTCTTGTGAGACTCAAAAACATGATCCGATGCAATGGAGTTGTAGAGGACAAAATTATAAAAACTTAAAATAAAAAAAAAAGTTATTTTATGCAGTTAAATTTAATTTTTAAATTTGGGTGTTCGTGGCCATCCATTTTCAACACCATGGATCAAAATTGAAAAACAATCTTTTTTTAATATTAATATTTTCATGAAATCTAAAACACTATGTTATTTGATTGTCAATGTGATAATAAATGACCCAATAACGTTTTTTAAGATTTGAAATCCAAAAAAAATAAATATATGAGTAGTAATTAAGAAAAAGAAACTCTTTTTATTGCTCATGCCATTGGTGGTAGATATCAAATGTTTGTTAGGCTGTGAGCCAACACGTCGTAGAGGGTGGGCCCAAAAACTGAGTCGCATCACTCAATTTCTAACCATAGACTTGATTATAAAACACTACTTCCAAATCAATGATAAAACAGTCAAAATCATTAATGTGCATCAACAACTAAAAAATTATGCTACGTGGCAGTTACGCATATAGGAATTTTTGTGCATCGGATAAAGGTTTGGGGTACCACAAACTTAGCCCAAGGAACCTTAGTAAAGGTAAAATCCTTACTAACTTAGTAAGGCTAGTTTGGACTCTTCAAAAGTTATCTGCGAAGCTGATGAGCCAATTGCATGAAGCCATGTGTTTTTGGATTTTGGATGTAGAAGCTGAGCCGAAGGACCCTTAGTAAGGGTAGTTGAACTCTTCAAAATTTATATGCGAAGCTGATGAGCCAATTACATGATGCCATGTGTATTTTAAAAAAAAAAAAAAAGCAAATAATGTCAAGCAATTATTTGAGTGAATTCTTTACAGCCGTGTCAGCAAAGCGCAGCCGTTTGCCCAAAATAGACAAAAACCAGTGGATAGAAAACCTCTCCCTCCCTCCTGTCCACACAACCTAATAACACAACCTTCTCGAACAGTCATGATTTAAATGATTCTAAGTCTGTACGTTGTTGACTTGCCAAATACCTACAACTGTTGATCTTTTTCTTCTAGATGCTCCAGGAAAACATCTACGATTCTGTTCATTTGCCTCGCTCATCACGTGCTAATCCTTCTAGAATGAATAAAGATTTTTTAACCACAAATAATTCACTCATCAATTTTTGACTGACGTGGCATGGATATAGTGCATTTTTTCTCGAAAAACACAATTACATCGATTTTGTGTATATTTGATGAAAAACATATATGATTTTGTATCATGGTTTTTATCGCGTCTCGCCTCGTTCAGCTCCGATATCGAGTCGTCTTGGACGAGTTTTCCGATACGTTTGAGACGTCTTATGAGATAACTCAAAAAATATAACGTGAGACATAAAACTCGATCAAAAAAATTGGTCTCATTCAGCGCTGATACCGAGTTAACTCGGATGATACGTCTCGATCTCGGACGACTTTAAAAATCATGTCCCGTATTCGTGCCACATCAACTAAGTATTGAGCTGAGTGAAAATTTTCTAGTTAGAAAATCAGGGTTTTTCTAGAATTCATGAAAATATTTAGATTTATAAACATAGAAAAAAAAAACCTTTCTTCCTACTTGACCCAAGATGCTCAAAATGAATGATTATTGAAGACTTAATTTTAAAATTAAAATTCAACAATGAAAAATAATATTTTTTTGAGAATGATTCTAATCAAAGAGTCCTTTAATAAAGAATTCGGCCCATTTAATTCCCACTTAATAAAATATTAGTCTATTAAAGATCTTTGAAATTTTATTTTAAGAAAAATAGTTAAAAATGAATGATTATTGAAGACTTAATTTTAAAATTAAAATTCAACAATGAAAAATAATATTTTTTTGAGAATGATTCTAATCAAAGAGTCCTTTAATAAAGAATTCGGCCCATTTAATTCCCACTTAATAAAATATTAGTCTATTAAAGATCTTTGAAATTTTATTTTAAGAAAAATAGTTAAAATACCTTTTTAACTATTTTACAAAGTGTTTAATCTAAAAGTATAGGGAGTCAGATAAAAAACTTGACCAATTTATTAGTTGTGTAATACTTTTTTAAAAAATAAAAATAAATATAAATATTTTATTTATTAAAAATTAAATTTAATATAATTTTATTTGACTTATTTGTATTAATTGTTAAGTTTTTAGTTGAATCAATTCAATGAACATTCAAGTCGAGTTTAAAAATTATGTTTTAATTATTTATATATTTTAATAAATCTAATATACATAGACCAAATCAATTTAATAATAATCATACTCATCACCATCATCATCATATATTTAATTTAAAGATTACTAATTTTGATAAGAAAAATAAGTTTTTTTTTTCTTTTTTAAATTGATCTATAAGAGATGACCATAGTCAAGGGGCATGTCTTTAATTATAAAATATATGAATAATTCAAATATTTTCAAATAAACGTGTTTCTTTAAACTTAAAAAAATCATTGAAAGGGAAATTATGGTATTTTTGCTTTTAAAAAAAAATTAGACTAATATTTGATAATTTGAATATTAAAAGGTTCATATTTAAAAAAAAATAGATTTTTTGATATTTATTTTCAAAAAATAGGTTTTTGTGGTCATTGTCCCAAAATTTTTTTTTTTTAATTCATAAAATTTCATCCTCCTCAACCACGTGGCATTGGATAATATTTTTTTAAAATGCCACGAATTATTATTATTTTTTTTAATAATTCATAGAATTCATAGAATTATTTTTTTTTTCTAAATTTTTTAGCAAGAGAGATATTTTCTCTCCATTGATTTTGTGTTGAATAATGATTTTGGGACATCTTATATACCTTTTGATGTGACATGTATTGAAATCATAGATTATTTATTTTAGATGTATAATTATATATCCCGAGGGAAAAATCTATGATTCTAACTCATGCCACATGAGGGTGTCATAAAATCATGACTTCTATGTTTTTTTCACCACATGCCATACCGGTGTGGCGTTCTTACAGCACTGTGAGAAAAATATCACTTGGAATTAACCTACCCAAATATCTAAAAACTAAAATTAAAAAAAAAGGCACAAATAGTTGCAGTTTCGAGCACTTATTTGCTTTTTAAAAGTTTATGTGCTAAGTTGACGAACATCATGATGAGCAAGAGTGATTGGTTAGTAATGGGAAAATTTCAGAATACTTGAGGGCCATCCCTCTTCAAAATTTCCTTAGAATCAGATGGTAGGTATTTACAAATAATGCTGAAAATGTAGGGGTTTGGAATAAATACAAATATATGGAATACTCTACATGTATACATACGTTGTACTAAACTTATCGTACATGTCGATAAAGCGGTAGGCCTGCCGTAGAAATTAAAATTATAACACGCGGCACCCGTGTTTTATAGAGATCTGGTGCAATAATTGCTTCAAGATATTTTGTATCTAACGGTCTAAACCTAAGGATGAAAACAGCTATACAGTTCACCTTAGGGTTAATTCTAAGTGCTAACTACCCATGTTCCGCTATAAATATTCATGAAGAAACGAAACATAAAATACACCAAACGAAACCTTCTCTCTCTCTCTCTCTCTCTCTCTCCCTCTCCAAGCTTTTCTAAACATGGAGACTTGGTTTGTGGTCTTAGTGTCTCTGTGTGTCTGTGCAGCACTCAAATCCCTCTTCAATCTCCTCCATCACTCCCCCTCAGACTCTAATACTTCTTCCAAGACTGGAAAATTGCCACCAAGCCCTAAAACCATACCCATATGGGGCATTATCATGATTCTTCGCCAGACCTTTGCCGAGATAGAGCAAGATCTAATACAATACCGCAAAAAATTTGGTTCCATCTTTGCTATCTACATGGGCAAACGTCCAGCTATCTTCATCACCACCACCTCTGCTGCTCACAAAGCTCTCATCCAAAATGGTGCAGCATTGGCTGACCGTCCTGTCGGTCCAGAAACCCGGAGCATCATTAGTAGCAACCAACACACTATCAGCTCCGCCCGTTATGGTCCTTTATGGAGAGTCCTTCGACGTAATCTCTCTTCAGAGATTCTCCAACCGGCACGTATCAAGTCTTGGTCTAGTGGTCGCAGATGGGCTTATCAACTTTTGCATACCAGACTTCAATCTGATATAAAAAAAGGTGAAGTTATTATGGTTCTTGAGCCTTTCCAGCACTCTATGTTCAACTTGTTCTGTCTCATGTGTTTTGGAGATAAACTTCATGACAAATCTGTTCGTGAAATCGAATTAGCACAACATGCTGTCCTTACTAATATGGCTAAATTTAATAGTCTTAATTTCTTTCCTGGGTTATTTGGTAAGATTGTCTTTCACAATAGGTGGAAACTGTTCAACTCCATGAGAAAACATCAAGAAGATGTTATAATTCCTCATATTAGAGATCGTGAAGCAAAGAGGAAGAGCATGAAGCAGGTTGGACGTGATGAGGAGTCTCTTGTCCCATATATAGATTCACTTTTGGATCTTATAATTCCAGATGATGGAAGGAGACATCTCAATGATGGTGAGTTAGTGAGTTTGTGTTCTGAGTTTATTAATGCTGGTACTCACACGTCGCCCACTTTGTTTCAATGGATCATGGCTAATGTTATAATAAACCAAAAGATTCAAGACAGATTGTATGAAGAGATCATTGGAGTGGTAGGCCCAGATGCTGAGTTTGTAACAGAGGAAGATCTACAGAAGTTGCCATATGTCAAGGGACTTGTGATGGAAGGACTGAGGAGACACCCACCTTTGCACTTTGTGCTGCCTCATGGGGTTGTAGAAGAAATCACAATAGATGGGTATGTGATACCAAAGAATGCTAATGTGAATTTCATGGTAGCAGAGATGGCATGGGACCCACAAGTATGGAAGGATCCATTGGAATTCAAGCCAGAGAGGTTCTTGAGTGAAGAGTGTGACATAAATGGTACTAAAGAGATAAAGATGATGCCTTTTGGTGCAGGGAGGAGGGTATGCCCTGGTGCAGGTTTGGCTATAATGCATATTGAGCTTTTTATTGCTAACTTGGTGAGGGAATTTAAATGGATGGGTGTTGAGGGAGAGGAGATCGACATGACTCCAAAGCAAGAGTTCACCAATGACATGAAGTATCCATTGAGGGCTCGCATTATTCCAAGGAAGGTGAAGTAGTAGAGATTTTTACACAAAAAGATGTTTAGTGTGGGTTGTTTGTGTCTTTTATTAGACTCTTAAATAAGCTATTAGAGCATTAAACCTTGTGTTAGGTTGTTTTTTTTTTCTTTTGTCTACATGTAGCAATGTTTGGCTGTGTCTGTATCCTTTTTGTTCTAAATATATATATTTATCCAATCCAAGTTTTCTTAAAAAGGAAAGTCGTACCTTCTCATATTCTCATTATATTTACATTTATTTATAAATAATCACTGAAAAAGGTTTCCTTTTGTTCATGGTGTACTTAATGCAGCGCAAGCAGCTGATGTCCAAAACAAGAGCAACAGCCCATGTGAAATGAAAGGAAGGTACCAGCAGCATTCTACTTGGGTTGATCTTTTTGAAATGAGCTGGCATCATCATGATTTCAAAATCTTGATTTGACGTCTGAATGAGACTGAGTTGCCTTGGGACGAGTCATCTCGTCTTGCAGGAGATAAACCCTTCAACGCTATTTATAATTAATTAATAAATTGTATGAATTTGAAAAATGTTATTTTTGTTGAAGTTTAATTTTAAATTTAGGAATTTGGGGGAATTTTGATAGCCATCTATTTTCAAAACCTTTGATCGAGCCTAAAATAAATTGTTTATAATATATAAATGAGTAGGATTTCATAGATATGGTAAAAAAAAATTTGGAATTGACAAATTTTTTATGTCGATGATCTCTGTGATGAGAAGATTATCCTCACAAAGAATTAGTCGATTCTAAAATTTCTAACCCTATGAAAAATGGTTACAAACTGATAATTAAAATGAACGATAATGATTCTTCAACTTGTAAAGTGGGGCTAGCAATTTCATAATGGACTGATTTTTTGTAAAGATGATCCTCTCACATTTCACTTTAAGAAATTCAGTCGTTAGATCTTAATCGATCGGATGGTCAAAATATAATTTTCACAATTGTAGACTACTCATGCGGGACGCACAGTCTTTTGTCAGATTTTATTTTACTTATTTTCAAATAAATCCCTTTATATGTTATTTTACAATTAGCTTTCCACATTTTACAATTACCTCTCCCCACTCTAAAAATCAAAAAATTTAGATATGCTATTTTTATTTTATTACCTTCTTTACTATCTGTCTTCTTCATCGCTCCTCCTTCGTTGAAAGTTGAATTTTCTATTTTTATAGAAAAAGAATATTTTCACTTGTTCAATCCTTCATTTTGTTCTTGATTAATATTGAGAGGTGGTTCTTTTGTATAAATGTGACTGAAGTTTTATCATGTCTACCTATTATATATGCTTGTACAAAACGAGACGCAACCTTAGGTTTCCCTCCTCCCCACAATTTACAAACACCTCTCTCTCTCTCTCTCTCTCTTATTTCTCTACATTAATGGCGGACCTACAAAGAAATTAGATGTCAGGAGAGAGAGAGGGCGGAGGAGAAGGAGGAGGGGTTTTGATTGAGACTGAATGGAGAGAGAGAGAGAGAGAGAGTACGAAAGGGGTTAAATAATGTGAGGTGAGGGAGGTGATTGTAAATAAACCATAAAATTATAAGGTATTTATTTGAAAATAAGTAAAAAAAAATCTGAAAAAAGGTCATGCGTCCCCCGCGTGAGTGGTTTACAACTGTGAAAATTATATCTGACCATCCGATCGGTTAAGATCTAATGGCCGAATTTCTTAAGGTGAAACGTGAAATTTTTTATTGATGCTTCCTATGTATATATTTGGATTTGAGTATTTTCATGAAATCTCGATGGCTTTGAGGTTGGACTGCAAATGTGGTAATCCATCTGAGCAAAATAAACAGTTAGAAATGTTTAAAATCTTACTATGCTAGCAAGGAAAATGTTTTTCAACAAGATAGATTATAAGTTTTTTTTTTTTTTTTTAATAATCAATATTTAAATTATAAAAGATAATTATTTTAATCGAGAACATAAATATCCCAATTGATTCGACCAAATTTTATTGACTCAGTCAAGATTTTCAAAATATTGTATGAATCATATCATTTTTGTCGTGAGATCATGTGGAGCCTGAGATGTAGAGTAAATTTGTCTCGTTAATTAGAAAACAATATCGAGATGATTCAGGTGAATTATCTCAGTCTCGGACAAGATTTGAAATTGTAGCTTGCATTCTCTTGACGAAGCTCTATTTGGTTGTTGGTAGCTTGAAAATAGAAGTGCTCCCATACCAAGCCTTAAATAACATTGAGAAGGGTAACTAGTCTATCTCGCATTGGAATCAAAGTTAGTATAGATATCATAATGATAGTTGGAAGAAATCGCATGATGGATTCAAAGAGGGAAGCTGCATCTTCATGGTTCTCTCATAGTTGAAATGGATCAATAATGCATCCTTGAACGTGATTAAGGGTTGCATCCTTGAACTTGATTTAAGGGTCGGTAACATAAGGCTTTTGGTTCGATCCTGAATCTCAATTTCTTGCTCGGATTCAGAATATTTGCTACTACAAGCAGTCACCCTCCAATATTTGGCATATTTCTAGGTTGAAATCATAATATATGAAATAAAAGTCGGCAAGTTCCCATTTATATGCATGGGAACTCTCTTATAAAATTTTTATAGGATTCCAGACAAGGGAAAAAGGGGGAATTCAAAGTCCTACTTTAATGGGAGTCACAATGGACTTAGGGATTAGGAAAACTTTTTAACATAAAAAGGAGAGAAAAAAAAGTTGAGATAGCCAAAATTTTCCTTGAGCTATAGGTAAGGCTGGAATAGGTTAGGTCGGGTCTCTTGGGTATTTTGAAAATTTACCCAACCTAAACCCTATTCATTTAATAATCATGTCAATAAATCCATATTCGATGCATTTGTTAAATAAGTAATCAGACCAGACCTAATTATTTAAAAAATATCCTAAAACACCTTTTATATTTTTATAAAATTTGAAAAAGATAAAAAAAAAAAAAAAAAAAACATGAAAAGTTCAATCAAAATCAAGCAAAAAAATGGGCAATTTTCAAAATCTTTAAATAAAAGAGTTTCTATTGCCGCACAAACTTTTGCCATCGCCACTGCCCAAGATGTGAGTACTTCTTTGATGATTAATATATGGATTGAGGTGGCGTTAGCAAAATCTGGTGTGATAATAGAATCTCTAAATGTTGGTGATATCTCTTATTTTTCATGGTTTAAAATGACACATTGGTGACACAATAATTGAACGTGTCAAAATAGGTTAAGCTGGTTAATGTTACTAATCTAGACACGACTTATTTAATAATTGTGTTGGACAACTCAACTCTATTATAGTCCAAACCCAATTAGACTTGTCTCAAACCTACTACTTTCGAGTTATCTTCGCGTGTGTTATGTTAAGATTGCTAAGAGGGGATCAAAGAATAAAGTATTTGTAAAGAAAAAATGACCAAGTCCCCAACCATTTATAGAGAGAGAATGGGGTACCTAGATATCTAAGCAATTATAATCTAGGGGTGGCAATCTTATCATCACCCGTGAACACGACACGAAGTTAGTGGGTTTGAATTAAGCTTAATTGGGTTTAGGTTATAATAGTGTTGACTAGTCTAACACAATTATTAAATGAGTTGTGTTTAGGTTAGGGACGTCAATCCATTTAACCTATTTTGAAAAGTTTAATTATTGTGTTATTAACGAGTCATTTTCAAATCATGAAACATAAGATATATCTCTAATATCAACAAACATTTAAAGATTTTGAAAATATATATTTTTAATAGAATTTGGTAGAATTTTTCCATAAAATATTTTTTTATTTTTAAATTTATAAATATAAATAAGGTTTTAGGATAATTTTTTATAAAATTACAAGTTAAGCTTTTAGTTTGGGAAAAAAAAAACTTTCCTTACTAAATTAGTCAGAAAAGTTTCATGATCGCATTATCTTGTGGCATCCAAAAAATACAATCGGACGCCACATGGATGTAAAAGATAAAATTCTAAGAATGTTGGAATTTTTTTCAATGACAAAAATAAAATTTATTTTTTCAAAGTAAGATTTCAATTTTACTGGAAGGTTACATGGGTTGGGAATTAGATTACTTATTTAATAAGTGTGTCAGGTTTGAGTTTAAGTTTTTGACACGATTATTAAATGAGTCAAGATTGGTTTGGATAAATTTTTAGGATACCATTTTATCTCAACACGACAAGGCTAGATCCATTGCTACCCTAATATAATCTAATGACAAAGGAAAATATGGGAAAAATGTGTAAGGATTAGTTATTATAACGTTCCCATCCCAATTACACCTAATTTGATGTTAATTTGAATTCTTGTTGCTTTCATATACTTTCTAAAGGGAAAAGGATTCTCAACAAAAAAATCCATACTTTTTCCCTAAATGGATTAGAAGTTCATAATTGACTGATCTTTGGGTGAAGATGTCCCCTCACCATAGGACCATTGTCACCAAAAATCGACTTATTCTAAGAATTCTAAACTATCAAAAGTAATTTAAAAAAAAAAAAAATCAATAATTCTTCAATATGTAAAATCACATCATTCCAAAAAAAATTATTATATATAAGACCAAAAGTGTGGGGATTTTTGTGAATTTTTGTTTTTTTTTTGTTTTTTCTTTTTCAGATCTTGCCCCTTCTCTAGAGTACCCAGGGAAAAAGTAATAATTAAAAAAATTAGCTGTGCGTATAACAGTTTATAATAAAATTAGAGAACTATTATTGCCACACCAACTTTTGCGAAAGTCAAAAACTTTCTGTGTGATTCTTTGATGTATAACATAGGCATTGGTGTGTCAATAGTAGTTCTATAAATTATGGAAAATGCTGGATTGACACACATGGTATGCATAACAAAGTTACTGTTTTACTATTATTGTATCCCATTGGTCCTGCATTCATTTATATTTCCCTCTTTCAAAAATCTCTATCAATCTGTGTCAGAGGTCGTGGCTCAGATGTCCTTCATATCAGCTTTAATTATTGAAGAAAGAGATGGTGTCGGTCCTAAGACATTACCTTTAGTACCGAAAGATTTTAAATTTCCTTTTATAGATACTAGTGGTATTTCCTTTTATAGATACCAGTGGTCTGTACGTGCAAGATTTTAAATTTCCTTTTATAGATACTAGTGGTATTTCCTTTTATAGATACCAGTGGTCTGTACGTGCAAGATTTTAAATTTCCTTTTATAGATACTAGTGATCTGTACGTGCAAGATTTTAAATTTCCTTTTATAGAGACTAGTGGGTCCTGTACCTACGATGCATGTGCATATATTGTATGATCCAAAATTCAAATTGAAAAATAATAAATTAAATAATATATTTAATAGTGATTAAAATTTAAAAATAATTTTTTAACACAAATATATAAAATTTGAGGTGAAAAATCTGAAAGCATTCATAAAAAATCTGAAATACACATATATATATATATATATATATGGTCAGGATCAAGAGCCATATGAAAAAACATATGTAAAAATAATGTAACATTAATAAAATTTTAAAATATAGGTTAGAAGTTTCGGATTGAGCTGATTTTTTGTGAGGATAATCTCTATGATGGGAAGATCATCCGGAAAAAAAATCAGTCAAATCTGAAACTTCTAACCCCATTAAAAGTGATTTAGAATGTGGACCGTCGATTATTTGTCAATTTTTTTCAATAATTTGTAAATCACTTTTGATGGATGTAGAAGTTTCTGATTGAACTGATTTTTTGTGAGGATGATCTTCTCATCATAGTGACCATCCTCGCAAAAAATCAAATCAATCCAAAACCTCTAATCCATATTTTGAAAAACCATTGTTTTTTCATATGTTTTTACATATGGCCCTTGAACCGCCCCCATATATATATATATAGGATGGCGTTTTTACGACCCCCTTTGCGACACCATTTTGTCTTATATGGGCAAAAATGTTTGGAATGGGCTGATTTTTTGTGAAGATGATCTCTGTGATGAGGGGATCATCCTGGCAAAAAATCATCACATTCCAAAACTTCTAACCCCATTAAAATTGATTTACAAAAATTGGACGGTCTAAATTTTTTTAACTTGTAAACATGGGGCTAGAAGTTTCATAATGAGCTGATTTTTGGCAAGGATGATCTCCTCACTATAGAGATCATCCTCACAAAAAATCAGCCCATTCCAAACATTTTTGCCCATATAAGATAAAATGGTGTGTCGCAAAGGGGGTCGTAATGGGGGTTGTAATAACCCGACCCATATATATATACACACACATTATGTCTTGATTTTGTCACCATAACCTCTATTAGAAATTTGATCAAACACGTGAATCTCAAATCTATCATATGTGCGCACACACACACACACACACACACACACACACATAAAAAAGAAGAACAAGAAGAAGGAAGCACCACAATTATTTAATGCCAACTTTCGATTTTGAGATCATTAATAAAAATATATTAGCCATCCACCCTCCAGTCATACTTGAAATTATATTTTTATTAAAGAAAATTGCCATAAAAAATTAAACACCATGAATATTTGCAGCAATAAACAGTGATAAAAAACTAAAAAAACCCCAATGCCAGATATAAATAAGAAGCATCATAATCAAAATTAATTATCTAACAAATATGAATTCTTAAGTGGACATCTGCATTGTAAAGAGATAAACTTAGATCCCAAAAATCTCGCCTACAGAACAAATTCTCATATTTCACACCATAATTCCAGAGGAAAAAATAAAACGTGAATTCGAAATTCTAAGAACAACTAAAGAGACATATATGAAGTAAAGAAAAATCTATAAAACAGTAACTAAAGAATCTGATCATTTTTTAGATAGTATTTGGATCTAATTTCATACCCAATGAAACCATATACATATCAAGAACGATTATCCACAAAATAAAATGAGGGGAAGAAAAACAAATCTACAAGAGGAAAGAATAAAATATTTAGATATTAAACAACCTTTAATAAGCAAACCAAAGAAATAAGAAGATATCTATTCTTCTCGAGGGACTCTGTTTTTTTCTTTTCTTTTTTTAATTCTAAGCTTTGCTGGAATCAAATGGGAATGATTTTTTGGGTGTTTTTCGAGGGATTTGGAATTGTTTGAGAATCTGTAAGTGGGGTTGCAAGAAAACTGGAGAGAAATAGATAGAGACAAAGAGAGAGAGAGAGATTTGTGAGTTTCATAAGGAGATTGTTGTATATAAAGGATTCAAGATTCATACTGGATCGTGAACTAACGAAGAGTCGTGAACAAGGATTTAAAAAATATTTTTTTTCGAAATAAAAAAGAGATTTGTTAATAATAATTATTAAAAAAATATAATTTTAAATTAATTTTTTAAATAGAAAGGTAGACGTATCTGCATATAAAAAAAAATAGTTAATAATAATTATTAAAAAAATATTAATTATTTTTTAAAACGTAAGATAAATGTATAAAGTTTTAAGAAGGGATGTATCCTCTTGAATCCAAATAAAAAAAGAGTGTTAAACGTTATGAGAAGAGACGTATCCGCTTGAATTGAAATAAAAAACAGATTTGTTAATAATAATTATTAAAAAAATATTTTTAAATTAATTTTTAAAAGAGAAAAATGAACCAATAAAATTAAAATTACCGGTTGAAATATTTTTTAATTAATTTATTTGAAAATAGAAAAACTCAATACAAATAAAAAAAATTAATTTCTATATTTTTTAAAGATTTATTATTTTTAGAGTTTTAATTTTAGTATATTTCTATATATATATATATACACATATATTTGATAAGAATCAATTTCCAGATTTTCTAAGATTTTAGTTAAAGAAACTTTAAAATTGGATTCACTTTGAATTTTTTTTAATTTTTAATTTCTAATAGAATTTATTTATTAAAACCGGTAACATTTTATTTTTTAAATATTTATTTGAAAATAAAAAACATCAATACAAATAAAAAAAATTAATTTCTATATATTTTTTAAAGATTTATTCGAGTTTTAGAGTTTTAAATTTAATATATATATATATATATATATATAGATATTTGATAAGAATCAATTTCTATATTTTCTAAGATTTCAGTTAACTAAAGTTTAAAATTGGATTCTCGTTGGATTTTTTAATTTTTAATTTTTAATTTTTAATACAATTTATTTATTAAAACCGGTACTTAAGTAATGACGTTTTTAGTTATTAAATATTTATTTAAAAATTAATTTATTTTAAAATAGAAAAAATCAATACAAATAATAAAAAAAATTAATTTCTAGATTTTTTAAAGATTTATTCGATTTTTAGAGTTTTAATTTTAGTATATTTCTATATATATATTTGATAAGAATCAATTTCTAGATTTTTAAGAGATGTTTAATTATTAAAAAATATTTTTAAACTAATTTTTAAAATAGAAAACGTTAACAAAATAATAATAATAATAATGACGCTTTTGGTTTTTAAATATTTAAATATTTATTTGACAATTAATTTATTTTAAAATAGAAAAAATCAATACAAATAATAAAAAAAATTAATTTCTAGATTTTTTAAAGATTTATTCGATATCTAGAGTTTTAATTTTAGTATATTTCTATATAGATTCTCGTTGGATTTTTTAATTTTTAATTTTTAATAGAATTTATTTATTAAAACCGGTAGTTAAAAAGACAATGACGTTTAAAGTTTTTAAATATTTATTTGAATTAATTAATTTAAAATAGAAAAAAACATACAAATAAAAAAAATTAATTTCTAGATTTTTTAAAGATTTATTTGATTTTAGAGTTTTTGAATTTTAGTATATATTTCTATATATATATATTTGGTAAGAATCAATTTCAAGATTTTTAAGAGACGTGTCCACGAAATAAAAAAGAGATTTGTTAATTTTTAGATTTGTAAGAGACATGTCCGCGAAATAAAAAATAGAGTTGTTAATTTCTAGATTTTTAAGAGACATGTCCGCGAAATAAAAAAGAGATTTGTTAATTTTTAGATTTTTAAGAGACGTGTCCGCAAAATAAAAAATAGAGTTATTAATTTCTAGATTTTTAAGAGATTTTTAAATTAATTTTTAAAATAGAATACGTAAGAAAATTAATTTCCTTTTTAGGAGGTAGAGGATTTACTAGAAAGACCTATTTGTTTCTTTATTTTAAAAAAAAAATTCCCTTACTTTATCAAATTTGTTACTCGAACCGACTATACTTTATGAGTCAGTCTATTATGATTAACTTAGTAAGATTTTAAATCTTACTAAAGAGTCTAAGGATCCACATGAATTATCAAATTAGAAATTCAACAATATAAACTTCTAAATTTTATGGAAAGAAATCAGATTTAAAAGAAAAAAATTGAATAAAAAAATAACTTTTTCGAGTTTGATCGTAGATTTTAAAAATGGATGACTATTGATCTTCAAAATTAATGCGATTGGAATCCACTACAGGGTATGTTAAGCAACAAATTAACTGCAACAATTTGAATTTTTTGATGTGGATCCTAACTATAAGATTTGCTGGATAACAAATATGATAAGGTGAGATTTGATGGGTAACAAAATTCATAAAGTAAGGTTCTTTTAAAGGTGTCAGAATTTCAAGGGAGTTTTTATAATTAAAATGCAATAGTTAAGTCTATCGGGTAAATCACTCTTCTTTTATACTATTAAGGTACTTCTTTCCAAGATATTAATTATAGTGTTAAGATCCAAAGACTCATGAAAAGCGAAGTCATATGTTCACACACAATCCCGATTGTGTATAAACAATATCCAATAGTTAGGATAAAAGACAAATACCAAAAATATATTATGAATCTCTAAAATAAATCGTTGAATCTTACATATACACGATCAAAATTGTGTGTGAATTTATGAATTCACTTTCATAAGTCTACGGATTCCAACCCTGAACTTTAATATCTTCTTTACTATTATAATGAGAAAAGCCAGGGTAGAAGTGATTGGGATCCCACAAATGCCTCACATTTACATTTAGATTTGATATAATCAAAGATTATTTTGGTCAAAAATAAAGAAATTTGCATTCCACTGATTAGTTTTAAAATTTTCAAAAATATCATTTTTATTATATATTTTAAAAAATATTTTAATTAATATTTTAAATTATAAATGAGCCCTTTTGACATTTGGGAGTTTGCACATACAACCTTTTAGTTACTATTATAATGAGAAAAGGCAAAGCAGAAGTGGTTTGACAACAAATTTGGATCCCACAAATTCTCCCAATTTTATATTTAAACTTAATATAATCAATGATTATTTTGTATCAAAATCCTCTTTTTCAATAAAACCTTTCCAAATTTATTATTTTTCCTCTTTCACCCCCTACATCCAAAAGTGGATGTCCGTGTCTACATCATAAGCAAATTTCAATCTATACAATTAAACACAATGGTGGGTCCCAATCTCTTTGTCTTAAGAATTATACCCTATAAATATCTCGAGGACAAGTATTTTTACTTTTCCTCTTTTACCCCTTGAGCCTAAAGATTTTCTAACGGTAACCCCCCAAGTTTACTATATTTTCTCTTTTACCCCCATAATCACAAGGAGAACGACACGGGAAAACTCTAGTCTATATAATAAAATAAAAAGGTAGGTCCTATTCTTTTGTCTCAATCATTATACTTATAAAGAACGGATTTGATGAAATATTTATCTCTTTTACTTTTTTTTTCTCTTTTTAAGAAAACCTTAACTAATTGTATTGTCTTTCTTCTTCTCTCTTTTTCCAATATTATCCATATTATTTTCTTAAGTCGTTGTAAATTGACTTAGTCACATGGTACACTCAATCGACACCGTAGTGTGATAGGCTCGAAAATCATAGATATGCTTTTTTCAAAATATAAAATTATATCTTTTTATAGGGAACCATAGTTCTATATCTCGAAGAAAGCAGATCTACAATTCTCAAGACTGTCACGTAAGGGGTGTCGATTGAGTATGCCACATGGATCAGTTAAATTATCACGATTCTATTTTTTTTCTCTTCCCACACTCCCATCTCCCTTTTTTAATAATACCCCCTCCAAATTCATTAATTTTCATCTTTACCCCCTTAGCTCAAAAAAAAAAAGATGCCAGTGTGCAAAACCCAATCTAATATAAAACAAAAGTACTATTTTACTAGTCTTCTTTTTAAAATTTCCTACAACTCCTATGTCCTAGGCAGTAGGCACTATAGAATTTTACCAACTGTATAATTTTTGGGGAGTTAAATTGGAAAAAATGTTGAGAGTGTTTGGATGGAATGGGGTTAAAAGACCCTAGTTCTACCCTTTCTTTCCATCTTCTATACACTAATGGATTTTGAATCTATTGAGATAAAAAAAAAATACTCTCTCCCATTTTTTGTTTTTAGCCTTCTACACACCCTCATCAGATTTACAACAGCACACACAAAGTCACAACCATGATAGCAATAAAAGAATAAACATACCCATTAAAAAAAAACCAATATGAAGAAAGTAAAAAGAAGAAACAATTTGAAAACTTTTTTAAAATATAAAAAAAAAAGGAGAGAAAAGAGAACGATGAGGGAGGAGAGATCTTTTGGCTAAAAACTTTTTCCTCAAAAATATCCCAGGCTCTCCACTGAGTGCCACGTCAAGTATGAGGGTAGCTTTGTAAATTGAGGATGTCATTCAATACACGAGGGCTCATGTGATTGTTTGATCACGAATCTTGTGAGCAAAAACAATTTCAAAAGAGTAGGTATTATTAGCCCAGCCCAAAAAACAAGCCCATCAAAGTCTAATGGGTCTGATCCACCGTCATCAACTATGTTGTGTTTTAGTTTTCTTTTCAGTTGTTGTTTTGGCAGTTAGTTGCTTTTAAAAATTTTGAATTTTTAGAATGCTGATTTTCTAACTAGAAAGTTGAGTATTGAAGTGGCATGAATATGGTACCATAGATCTTTTTCCATATGGGATACACAACTGCCCATCTTTTATTATATTTATATATAAAAAATCTTCTCATTATTCTTTTTTTTTTTTTTGATAAGTAGCATTATATTCATATATAAAGAAAAAAACATTACTAGGCCAGTCGAGATGACCAACCTAGCAAGACTTTACAAAGAGATGCTACTCACAAGAAATACAAAACATCTCATCCCAGTTACAGATAAAATCCTCGAAACAAAATAATTCTATGCCATCTTTTTAATCCCCCTCAAAGATATGACCATTTCTCTCCCACCACACCCCCCAACATATTGCAAATGGTGTGATACTCTATAGCAACCTCTTTCATGCCATCAAAAGAAAATCCACTCGACGACCAACACATGAAAAGGTCCTTTATTATTTTGAGCAAGCAAGTTAATATTCCAAATATTCGTTAACCAATTATAACTGACTCTATTAGTATAATATTATAAGATGTTCTTATTTGTTTTAGTTAGTTAAAAGAGAAAGAGAAGAAGCCATTCATTAATCTGTCTTTCTATATATATATATATATATATTTGGTGGTATCAGAGCATATTATTAGACCTAACTCCTTTTGTTTTGTAATCATGGAATCATTTTCTTCTTCTTCAACTAAAACCTCATCTGCCTCGTTTATGATTGCTAACATCACAAACTTGGTTTTGATCAAATTAGATGGCGGTAACTATATTTACAATTTCTCTCTGTTCTCAAAGGTCATGGACTCATTGGGTTTGTGGATGGATATAACCATGCCCAGAAAAATATTTACATTTCTTGAATAAGAATGCCAAGATCAACATCTCTAATTAAGTTGGATCAACGCTACTCTTTCAGAAAGGAGAGCGTATTATCATGTGTTGTAGTAGGACTGCATATTTTCGCATCAGTATGGCAATCCTTGGAGAATCTCACTTTCCCACATTATTCAATTACAAACCCAACTCCAAACACTTAAAAAAGGTAATTCTTCAATATCTAAATAGCTTTTTAAAATCAAGAGAATTTCTTATAAATTGAAAATTGTGGGCGTTTACCACATGAATGATGCTGATTGATCTTGCGGTTAATGTATTAAATGGGTTACCACATGAATATAAATCTTTTGCTACTACAATCCGGACTTGGACTTGCTTAGATCCGGGGTTACTACGGAAGAACTTGACAACCTTGTATTTCTATTGTGTGAAGAATTAAGTCTTACCGAACAACAATCTTCCAAATCTTCTATTTTTCTTGTTACTCGTGGATCACATCAAAATTCATGTAGCAAACATACTTTTCATACGCCTAATCATCTTGTCAAATTTGCAATCGAGTTGGGCATCTTGCCATTGACTGTTATCATCGCATGGACTATGATTTTCAAGGAAAATTTCTCCTTCAAAATTTATGGGCAATTTTTGCAAATTCAAGTGATCAATTTTGGTATATGGACACAGTATAGAGGAGGTGACAAGAAATCAGTAGGCAATGGCCAAGGTTTGTGTATCCTTGGGCGTAATGTTTCATCTTGCCTAAAGAGGATCTGCAAGAAGATTAGCCAAATTTGTTCGAGATTTCTATGGGGTGGTGCTGATATGAAGCAAACCATGCACACAGTGAGTTGGGATAGAATCTTTTGTTCGAAGGAGGAGTGGGGGTCTGGGCATCCAAAGAGTAGAAGTGTGGAATCGAGCTGTGATTCTGAAGCAGGTCTGGGAGATTGCTAGCAAAAGGGAAAGCTTGTGGGTCGACTGAATCTAAGCTAACAGAATTAGAAGTAAGAAATTCTGTACCATAGGATTTCTTCTTGGGTGTGGAGGAAAATTCTGGCCTCAAGAGATGGGGCTGCTAGAAATGTGAGGTGAGTCACAGGGTATGGGGCAGCTATTGATCTCTGGCATGAACCTTGGCACCCAACAGGTATTCTCTATAACAATTTTCTAAGAGAGTTGCCATATAACTCTAGGCTTCACTAAAATGCCAAGGTAAAAGCAATCATATAGGAGGGTGTATGGCACCTCCCTCGTTCAACAACTATGGAACATGTTTGGGAAGGAGCCAAGGAGGTGGAGATCGACTTCGGGAGTAAGGATAGGTTGGTTTGGCAACCCTCTTCAAATGGGCAGTTTTCTATCCAATCATCTTATCAAGCTATAGTACTCCAAAAGAGTCATGATAATCTGACTTAGGTACGTAGCATACTCAATCAACTTACCTACTGTGACAGGCTCAAAAATCGTATATGTGCTCTCCTCGGGATACAAAATTGCACCTCTATATAGGGAACCATAGTTCTGTATCCTGAGAAGAGTACATCTACGATTCTCGAGCCTGTCATGTCAGGTAAGTTGATTGAGTTGCCATTGGCTAAGTCAGATTATCAGTACTCCAAAAGAGTCATGATAATCTAACTTAGGCACGTGGCATACTCAATAGACTTACCTGACGTGGCAAGCTTGAAAATCATAGATATGCTCTCATCGGGATACAAAATTGCACCTCTTTATAGGAAATAATAATTCCGTATCCTGAGGAGAGCACATCTATGTTTCTGAGCTTGTCATGTTAGGTAAGACTATTGAGTTGCTAGATTATCAGTACTCTTTCCAAAATGATCACATCCCAACCATGGTTATTTTGAAATGTATGGAGGATGAGATATCCTATAGCTTCTAAAGCAATAACCTAAAGGCTCCCAACACCATGAAGGTTAAAGAAATATATTGATTTATGATTTATATAAATAAATTTAATATTAAATTGAGTTTTAATTTTCTTTGCAAAGAAGTTGTATAGTGTGTAAAGATGAATCAAAGACGTTCATTGTATCTAGTCCAAACTTAAATTCATGAACTCAAATTAATGAATCTAGGTGTATTGATTAAGGTGCATGGCATTTATATTGGTTCATAGATTAAGGTTCATTCATTAATTCTATATGAATGGATTTAGAGATAAACTTAAGGTTGGAAGGTATTTTGGGTTATGTATTTAATAAATATATGTACAATGCACCTTAGTTAAAAGATTTTGTGGGACATGTATTAATTTATTGTGATACATTTTTCTAAGTTCATCTTCACCACTATATAAACTCCTAACCCCATCGGTTTTTTTTATTATAACTTACTCAATTTTCTCACATTTCTCAATTTCACTCTGTTCTTTGTGAGAATTTTTTTATATCTTTCTTTTGGGCATTTTAACTTAGTACAAGTTCCTACCGAGTAGTGTAAACTTTTAGATGAACGGGATCTAGTTCAGGTTATCTTGAATCTCGAAGATAGTTTTGTTATGTTTCCTTGCACAAACGGGAGGGTTCGACTATCTTCAAGAAGTGTTTACGCTCCTTTTAGCCAAGTTGGTTTGATTGGGGATTATAATTCTTTATTTATTTTTTTTTACAAAGAAATCAAGTTCTGTTCTTGATTTCCAACAAAGTCTTGTATGCTTGTCTTGTAGCATGTGACTTATATTAAGTGAAACATGTGTATAGAGAAAGTAGGTGGATGGCGGAGTGGAATGATGGCATTTGTATTTTAGGATTGTTAGGGACAATTAATAGGTTGGGAGTGTGGGGGCAACACCCCCGCGGTACGGTACAGGGGTATTATTAGAATTTTCTAATACCTATTGTACGGCTGGGGTTTACTATAAATTCATATGATTTAATCCTAAATTGACATATAATGAAATTTCAGCCCCTCGTTCCTGTGGATGTAAGCACACTGTCGAATCACGTTAAATCTGTGTGTTCTTATTTCTTTCTTATTTTTTTCTTTTCGTATTATTCATCATAATTATCGCACGTAACACAACAATTGGTATTAAAGCTCAGATTACGATGTCTGAGATTTCTTCTACAAAATTCGACATGGCCAAGTTCGATGGATCTGATAATTTTGGATTATGGTAGAGGAGGGTGAATGATCTACTAGTGCAGCAGGGTATGGTGAATGCGTTATACGGAAGACAACCGGAAGGCATGGACGACATAGATTGGAAGGAACAGGAAACGAAGGCTGTGGCCACTATTAGGCTTTGTTTGGCCGATGACGTGATGTATCACGTCATGGATGAGGAATCACCAACGATAGTTTGATCGAAACTGGAAAGTTGGTATATATCCAAGTCATTGACGAACAAACTTTACCTTAAGCAGAAACTATATGGCCTTAAGATGTCAGAGGACACATATCTGAATCAGCATATTAACATGTTCAACTAGATCGTCAGTGATTTGAAACAAGTTGACGTGAAGTTCGATGACGAAGACAAGGCGTTGATATTACTGAATTCCCTATCTTTCTCTTATATACAAAAATTTGGTTACAACTTTGATGTTGGGGAAAGAAACTCTCGAATTGAAGGAGATCACAAGTGCCCTATTAGGCTTTAATTTGAGGAAAAGAATTGGTGATGAGAATTCACGAGGTGAAAAAGCTTGTGGTAAGGAGTAGTCAGGAACGTGAGAGAAACAAGTCCTAGAGTGAATCGAGTAATAATAAAGTTCGGTCTAAATCCAAGAAAAAGAAGGACATATAGTATTATAAGTGCGGAAAAAGAGGCACATAAAACAAGAATGTCCAAAGAAAAAGAATAGGGATATAGATAATAAGGAGAGTTCATCAAAGTCTATGAATGTAGTGAAAGAAGAAGACTCAGAGAGCGGTGACAAGGATATGCTTTATGTTTCATCCAGTTTGGATTTGACATGTTCTTATCACATGATACCCAATAAATATTGGTTTGACACCTACAGATTAGTTAATTCTAGTTTTGTTCTGATGGGTAACGATACTTTATGCAACATTGTTAAAATGGGAAATATCAAAATTAAAATGTTTGATGGTGTTATTAGAATATTGTGTAATGTTAGACATATACCGGATGTGAGGAATAATTTGATTTCATTGGGCGCTTTAGATGTTACAAGTTTGAAAGTGGAGTAATGAAGGTGAGTAAAGATGTTATGACAATCATGAATGTGCAAAAATTAGCATGACATATTTATAAACTGTTAGGTACCATAGTTGTAAGTGGAGCTGCAGTCACAAAATCTGAATCAGATAGTATGGTCTTATGGCATATGCGGTTAGGCCATATGGGTGAGCCTGGGATGATGGAACTTAATAAGAAAAACCTATTGAAGGGTGTCAAAACATGCAAGCTTGATTTCTACAAGTATTGTGTTCTTGGAAAATAGAATAAGGTGCAGTTCAAGACAGCCACACACAAGAAAGAGGGGATTCTTAACTATGTTCATACAGATGTTTGGGAGCCAATATGCGTAGCATCATGGGGAGGTCATATGTATTTCGTGATTTTCATTGATAACTACTCATAAAAGATTTGGGTGTACTTCATGCGACACAAGTCAGAAACGTTTGCCAAGTTCAAGTTGTAAAAAGTTAAACTAGAAAACCAGATAAGGAGGAAGATCAAATGTCTCAGGTCAGACAATGACCCTGAGTACACAGATTTAAAGTTCATGGAATTGTGTGAGCACTATGGGATCAAGAGACACTTCACAGTATGCAAAAAATCACAATAGAATGGTGTAACAAAAAGGATAAACAGAACAATAGTTGAAAAAACAATGTGTCCCAGGTTGAATGCATGGCTTGCCAAGAATTTCTAGGTAGAAGTAATGAATATGACATGTTTTTAATTAACAAATCACCTAAGACAACATGTGATGTGAAAGTAACAGAGGAGGCATGGACAAGAAACGTAATAGACTACTCTAGTTTGAAAGTGTTTGGATGTCCAGCCTATGTGCATGTTTCTAGTGAGGAAAGGTCAAAACTTGATGCGAAGTCTAGACAGTATATTTTTCTGGGGTATCAAAAAGGGGTGAAAAGCTTTAAGCTCTCAGATTCAAAAGCAAACAAGGTGGTGATCAGTAGAGATGTGGGTTTCGATAAGAAAGTCACGTTGCAGCGTACTCAGGAAAAAGAGAAACATGTGCCAGAAAATTACAGCAACAATGAGCATGTGATGCAAGTAGAGCTAGAAAATGCTCAAAATATAGGGAGCTCTAACTTAGAGGATCAATAGCATCACAGTACAGCTACAAACAGACTTAGACGCACTATCAGGCCACCCACTAAGTATGGTTAGAAGATTTGGTTTCTTATGCACTCATTACTAGTAGCGGGGATCCTACTACTTTTCAGAAGACATTACGTAGCCAAGAGAAAAGTAAATGGATGGGTGTTATGGAGGAAGAAATGTAGCCTATGCATAAGAACCAGACATGGGAGTTCGTAGAGCTTCCAAAGGGAAAGAGGGCAATAAGATGCAAATGAGTGTATAAGAAGAAATAAGTATAAAAAAAGGATGAGAAGTTCAAGGCTCGTCTAGTAACAAAGGATTACTCATAGAGGAAAGGGGTTGACTATGATGATATTTTTTTTCCTATAGTTGTAGATGTGTTTTTTGTGATCACCTGAAATTTCGAGATTACTTGTTCATCGGATTCCCCTTAGATCGTTTTCTTATCCTGAAAAACAAAATCTTCGATACCTAAGTTAGGTTTTGAAGAAAATTTAACAATTGATATTTTTTAGGTAAGGATCACATAGCTTTTGTTATGGCCCCTCTCTTCTTTTTATAGAGAAAATTATTTCCATTTTCCACGTTTCCAATCTTATCCCTTTTTCTTTGTTGGATCCCTTAATAATGGGAAATTCTCTCAGAATATTATGCTCAAATCTCAAAGATTTAGGGATTGGCAATCCCTTATTTCTGGGATTTCAAACTTCCTGGTCAACCCCCAATTTATGGTGAATCGGTAAATATTTGACCTACCCGATCATATCATATATCGGGAAATTTTATAACTTAATGTGCTAACCCTGATATGAATTTATCGAGAGATCATATATAGGGTTACATCATATGAATTTATAGTAAATCCTAACCGTACAATAGGTATTAAAAAATTTCAATAATACCCCTGTATCATACCCCGAGGGCATTGCCTCTGCACCCAAACCTATTAATTGTCCCTAACAATCCCAAAATACAGATGCCATTGTTCCGTTTCGTTCCGTTCAGTATGTTATGCGTTCCTCGCTCCGCTCGAAATGCAACACCCCCCTCTCTCTACTCTCGTATCCGTCTGTTTTCTCTATATACATGTTCCATTCAATATGAGCAACATACTACAATAATCTCCACTTTGACGAATATCCACCCCTTAGGAGAAGAAGACATAACCTGAAACTCTACCTGGGACAATAGGTTGGAACGTCTCCCATCTAGCAATTGGAGACATTAATTAAGTCCAAACAATACTTGAATTTATCTGTGGTAACTGGCTTTGTCAACATGTATGCTGCATTCTCAGAAGTGTGAACTTTCTCAAGCAATAGTTCACTAGAAGAAACTAATTCCCTGATCCTGTGAAACCTTTCATCTATGTGCTTAGTCCTTGCATGATATACTTAGTTCTTTGCCAGATAAATGACACTCTGATTATCACAATGCAATTGAACTCCACCTTGCTTAATACCCAGCTCCTTGACCAATCCTATAAGCCACAAGGCTTCCTTGACAGCCTCAACCACAGCCATATATTCTGACTCAATAGTTGATAATGCAACTAGAGATTGAACCATGGACCTCCAACAAATAGCCCCCCCACAAGAGTGAATACATAACCTATGGTAGACCTCCTATCATCCAAATCCCCTACATAATCTGCATCCACATATCCCTCAACTGAAGGATCACCTTATTGTCTGCTAAACATGATGCCATAGTTTGTCGTACCCTTCAAGTACATGAAGATCCACTTGACTGCATCCCAATGCTCTCGTCCTGGATTTGATAGAAACTTGCTCACCACACTGACTGTTTGTACCAAATCTAGTCTTGTACAAATCATATCATACATCAAGCACTCCACTGCACTAGCATATAAGACCTTGGACATATCTTGCACTTCATCATTTGTCTTCGAGCACTAAGCTATAGACAATCTAAAATGATTTGTCAAAAGTGTACATACTAGTTTTGCATTATCCATACTGAACCTTCCCAACACTCTTTCAACATAACTACACTGAGATAACCATAATCTCCTAAAAGCTCTGTCCCTGAGAATCTTCATCCCAAGAATCTTCTTAGTCGCACCCAAATTCTTCATGTCAAATTTTCTACTCAACAAAGTCTTTCCTATAAATGTTATTGTTGTTTACATATTGCATGTAAGCGTGTTTATATATATCATCATGTATTTTTGATGAAGATCACTTTTCTTTTATGGATAGGCTAACTCATTCTGAACCCTAGAATCAATCGACTTTTATACCTTAGATAACAAATGTGAGAAATGCATTTTTCTTGGTGTAAGTTGTAGACAACTCAATTTGAACGGGCCACTACTCGAAAGGGTCCAAAAATACAGATTTTTCTATAAAAATTGCCAACGGGCCTCAAAAGTCCAAATCAATTGAAATATGACATTTTGATTGAATCAAGGCCATTAAGACGCCCTAAGGGTCTAGGGGGCCCACCAAAAAAACTCGGCCTACCTTACACTTTCCCAATATTCATCGCTCCGCTTCCAAAATCAAAAATACCAAATTTTCGATAAAGTTCACCAACGAGCCTAAAATGTCCGATTTGCCAACACGTGGCATTTTGATTAATTCAATAATTTCAAAATCTCAAAAAAATAGATAAAATTAAAAAATGTGAGACTTGAGACATCTATCACTTCCTCTACCCTTACCGCTCCATCGCCGAAACCAAAAATGCTCTAAGCCCATTTACGGCCCACTAACCTTCATCTCTCTAAAATCAATCATTTACCTTACCCCTTAACCTAAACCTAACTCCACATAACCTAAACTCCAAAATATCTCCAACAATACCCAAATCCAATCTAAAACAAATTATACCCAATCCAATAACTTAAAACCATTCAATAATCCAAGCCCAGTACATTAAAAAGCCCACAAACCTTTATCCATATCCAATTCACATCCAACCCATAATCCTAACCCACAAACCACTATCCACATCAACTAATCACCATATTGATAATCAAATATGACACATGTCATCACCCCATCTCACCTCCCTCATCCAACTACCTACCTCATTAATTTTCTTTAAACCTCATCTACCCACACATCAACCCATCACTTTTTCTCTCAAATCAAACACATCAACCCACACCCTCTCCTAACCTATTCTCATAATTCCCTAACCCCTATTCTCTCAAATCAAACACCTCCCCCTATCCTACTATCATCTTTCCCTACTAACCAACCACTACCTTCCCCTAATCTACCATTTCTACAACCTAAACCTACACCCCCCTCAAACACACATTCTCTCCCATCAATTAATCTAAATTCCTAATCTCCACACATCATGCCACATATCACCATCTCCCTCACCCTCCCAACCACCCTCTTACACCCTCCATTATCTTAAATCAAACACCACCCTCTTAAACACCCATCATCTCACCTCACCAAATACTCCACCCAAATGGTTTGGGTAAGATCCAAACCATTTGGATCAAAATACAACTCATTTACACTCATTACATAATTACCTCTCTCCCAACTCCTAATTTTATACCTCCCACCTTTAAAACATATGTCATTCTCTACTCTCCCCCACTTTACCCCATTATATTCCTAAAATAACCCCCAACATCTATAAATACCCTCCTCTTCCAAAAAAAAAACCCCCAGCTCTCACTACTAATAACTATCACCAATTCTCACCAAATCTACCAATCATATATTATTAACTCCACACCAAGTCTCACTAAAAAAGAAAATCCCTATTCTCTCTAATTACCTCTTCTCATTCTCATACTCTCATATTCTACTAAGGACTCAAGAAGACTCAAAGAAGGAAAATGAAGGAAAGAAAAGAAAAGAGAACTTTGAAGCTTCAAGGTGAGTTCAAGACAATCCCCCCTCTCTCTCTACCCTTTCCTCCTCCCTCTTCTATTATCCCCTCTCTTCTTCATTTTATTTTAATGACTTAAGATGAATGGACCTCAAGGTTAAGGATCTATAAGGATCATCTCCATTAATGGGATGATCCTATGATCGAGCCGAAAGTAAATCCCTATTTAGGATACAAATACACAACACATGGCACTTCACTTTTGTCTTATATTTTTTATTAAAATGACCGAGTTGAGTTGAGGTTACCGTCACTTGGCGGGGAGAAAATAGTGTCTAAAATCTTTTCTTTTCTCCAACCGAGTTGCTTACCCCGAATCTTAAGATTTGATCCGTACCTTATCCATCGAGAGTCACTAAACGCCAAAATGTCACTTTTTCAAAAAATGCACATCGGGTGGCCATTCACACCCACTTACAATATGAATGGTTGCGACTCCTAACCTTAGTAGATGTGGTCATCATAATGATGAAACCACGTATCTACATAAGTGATCATTCAAAAGCTTACAAATTATATAATCATATCACCAAGAAAATTGTCATTATTTGTGATGTCATGTTTGATAAAGAAAATACATGGTTATGGAGTTCTAATTCAATTGGACAGCAAAACCCAGTGGATTTTGATGGTGAAATAAAAAAGAAGACACAATAGTCCCAACAACAGCAAGTTTCAGTAGTTACGACACCTTAGGATCCTCGAAATGCTGCTCCTACATCTCCTGAAATTTTACCAACAGCAACTGAAACTCATGAACAACTTGAAGATCAAGTAGGATCACATACTCAACGTGTGAAAAGAAGACTAGCATGGATGCACGATTATGAGGTAATTGGGATTGGTCACTATGAGGATCTGCTTACTTTTTTTGTTATATTTTCAGATTGTGATCCCACAGATTTTGATGATGCCGTCAGGGAGCCAAAATGAAGGAAGGTGATAGATGATGAAATCACCGTCATTGAAAGGAACAATACATGGGAGATGACTGATCTTCCTAAAGGGTACAAGACTATAGGAGTCAAGTGGATTTACAAAACAAAGTTAAAACAGAATGGTGAAGTTGACAAGTACAAAGCACGCCTGGTGGCTCAAGGCTTCAAACAAGAGTATGGTGTGGATTACAAAAAGGTTTTTGCTCCTGTTGCAAGGCATGATACAATCAGATTGCTGATTGCGTTGGCTACTCAAAGTTCAAGGCCCATCTTTCAACTAGATGTGAAATAAACATGTTTACATGGAGATTTGCAAGAGCAAGTATATATTGATCAACCTCCTGAGTATGTACAAATTGGTAGAGAGCGTAAAGTTTATAAATTGAAAAAAGCTTTATATGGACTAAAACAAGCTACTAGAACTTGTTATAGCCGTATAGACGCTTATTTTCACAAGGATAGCTTTCAAAAATGTTCATATGAGCATACTCTTTACACAAAACATGAATATGGGAGGGGGGGGAATGCTTATTGTATGCTTGTAAGTAGATGATTTGATCTAATACAGGAAATGATAGGGCCATGTTTGAAGAATTTAAGAAGTCCATGATGCTTGAATTTGATGTTTGATCTTAGTATGATGCATTACTTTCTTGGCTTAGAAGTAGTGCAATTTACTCATGGAATATTTATTTCTCAAAAGAAATATGTGGGAGACTTGTTAGACAGGTTTCAAATGAGCAATTGCAATCCTATTTCCACACCATCAGAAGTTGGGTTGAAACTTACGAAGAATCCTGAAGGAAATAAGATTGATAGCACTTTCTACAAACAAATTGTAGGAAGTTTGATGTATTTGATAGTAACAAGACCAAATATCATGCATGTTGTAAGTCTTATTAGCAAGTACATGGAAAATCCAATAGAACAACATCTCCTAGCTGCCAAAAGGATCTTTCGATATTTGAAGGGTACTGTTGATTTTGAGTTGTTTTATAAGAAGGGAAACACGTCAAATTTGATTGGGTTCACTGATAGTGACTATGCTGGAGATATAGATGATTGGAAGAGCACTTTAGGTTATGTTTTCATGTTTGATTCAGCAGCAGTTTCATGGTCATCAAAGAAGCAGCCCATTGTCACCTTGTCAACCTACTGAAGCCGAATTTGTTGTTGCAACAGCCTGTGCTTGTTAAGGTATATGGCTCAGAAAAATTCTTGAGGAGCTACATTCCAAGTTAGAGGGAGCCACTGCAATTTACTATGACAACAACTCTACAATTAAACTCTCTAAAAATCCTGTTCTTCATGGTAGAAGCAAACACATAGATGTGAAGTATCATTACTTAAGGGAGCTCACGATGGAAGGAATTATTGATGTTGTTTACTATAGAAGTGAAGAACAGGTGGTTGATTTATTTACAAAACCCCTCAAACTGGTTGTGTTTCAAAAGCTTAGAAAGTTACTTGGAGTGTGCTGTTTGGAAGAGTACACAATTAAACTGAAGTCCAAAAACTCTCAATTTATGGGAGGGATTGTTGGATAAAGTAATTGTTTTGCACGTTATTTTATTTGTTTTTGTTCCAGTCAAATTTGCCCTAGTCTTAAGGAGTTAGTTGTAGTTGATTTATTCTTTTACCTAGTGTGTAGGTGTTTGTTTTGCAGTAATGCATATTTTCTTGCTATTATTTATTTGTGTAATTGCCTATATAAAGGCTTCCTTTGTTTAATAAATTGTATCCTATAGAAGCACTATTTCAGCTTTATTACTGTACTTTAAATATCTATTGTCTTCTTCTATTTGATTGTTTTTATATCATGTTGTCCCTACATGCCATTCACAACTTACTTCCACCAATAAGCCCCCCTCTCCATCCAACCCACAAATTCTACTTCCTTCCCCAACTGAACTACCAAGCACATCTTCCAACATTCTCTCCACACCCTTACCTAACCATGACTCTCCTTCTAGATATGTTCTTACACACATCCCAACATCCAACCCATCTCGACCAGTTAAGTCTCCTCGTTCTTTGGTTCGTCTTATCTTACAACTTAATGTTCATTCAATGCAAACTTGCTGCAAAAATGGCATTTTTAAACACAAAGCTTTCTGTAGGACCCGCCATCCATTGCCTATTATTCTTTTCGCTACTAAGTTGCCTCAAGAACCCACATGCTTCATCCAAGCCTCCAAGAGCCCTGAATGGTGTACAATGATGTCCGAAGAATTTATGGCTCTGCAAAAGCAAGGTACTTGATCTTTAGTTCTGTCTTTTGCCTCAAAAAATGTTATTGGTTGTGTTGGGTTATAAGGTGAAAACTTGTGCTTATGGCTCACTTAAACGTTAGAAGGCTCACTTAGTAGCCAAAGGTTATCATCAACAACCCGGCTTAAATTACATTGAGACATTCGGTCCAGTTGCCAAGTTTACCATCACTGGGGTTGTATTGACTTTAGTAGTTTACTTTGGTTGGTCCATCCAACAATTGGACGTCAAAATGCCTTCTTACATGGACTTCCATAAGAATGGGTGTACATAGTGCAGCACCCTGGGTTTGTTGACCCACAATTTCCTAACCATGTTTGTGGACCACGGATCTTTGTATGGGCTTAAACAAGAACCACAAGCCTGGTTTCAAAGTCTCACAAATTTTCTTTCTGAACTAGGCTTCAATGGATCTTATGCTGATCCATCACTTTACATTCGATCATCAAGATGGTTCGTCTCAGTGTCATCCTCATTTATGTTTATGATCTCCTTATCATTGGAAGTAGTCCATTATTAAACTCTCGTATCATTCAAATGGGCTATTTGTTTGACTTAAAAGACTTGGGCCCATTACCTTTTTTTTTAGGCTTGAAAGTGACTGGTGATGCAAATGGATAATTTCTTTCTTGATAAATTTGAGGTCCAACTTAAAGCCAATTGGCAATGAGTGGAGAGGCCCAAGAACTTATAAGGAGAGAGACAAGGCAATTTGTATCGGATGTGGAAATAAACTCAACGCCGCACGTGTGAGTTGGACTGGGCCAAAGCACATGGAGATATGAACTGAGTGATGTGGAGGAGAGAAAGGTCTGTTTTGATATCATGATAAATTTAGGGTCCAAACTTAAAACCAATTGGCAATGAGTGGAGAGGTCCATTGCTCCTAGCAGCAAAGCTGAAGAAACCAAGGTTGCAGGTGATCCCTTGGTACAGCTCGGAAAAGGAGGTGGTGTTTTCATGGTGTGTAGAACATGTGGTAAGAAGGGTGATCACTGGACATCGAAGTGCCCTTACAAGGATCTTGCTCCAAAACCTGAAGGCTTCGTTGACAGATCGTTTACACCTGAAACGAGCGACTGCTTCTGGGACCACCAAGGGAACCTATGTCCCTCCAAGCATGAGGCCAAGTACAGAGAAAGGTGGACAAGAGATGAGACGCAGGAATGAATAGAACTCCGTCACCAACCTCTCTGAGGACACCCGTGAACCTGACTTTCTTGAGTTCTTCTGTACTTTTGGTCCCATGAGCCGTGTTTAAGTTGCTGTCAACCAGAAGACTAGCATGAGCAAAGGCTTTGGGTTCATCACTTTGTAAACAAGGAAGATGCCGAGAGGGCTATTAACAAACTCAACACTTTCTCAAACAAAGTAGGCATTGGATTTACTACGCCTCATTGGGTGGCTCCAAACCCTATACCTTACCAACCACATCTAATGGTAAGCTTGCAAAAGGTCATAGTGTTCCTCTAAAAAAGTGTTACTATGTACAGAAGTCTTGTGGGTGCATTACAAAATTTAACTTGGACACGACTAGACATTGCTTTTGTTGCCAATCAAGTATGTTAGTTCATGCAAGCACCAACTGAATAACTTCTTGCAGAAATTAAAAGGATTTTACATTTTCTTAAAGGGACCCTTTCTCATGGCATTCATATCACACCAGGTGATCTTACTGAAGAAATAAGTAAAGATACAACGATTTAGGTGCACGAGAGAAGAGAGGCGAAGATGTTTTATTCACTGTGTCTCTATGGAGATCACACAACAACAATATATAGAGTTACACATGCGTAGGATACTAATTGAGAAGCAACTTACATAAAGTAACTACTAAAATAAAGAGTCCTATTAAAAGGAACTACCACCCAATCAACGTGGTCAACAAATCAACCCACAAATAGAAACCAAATCCCCTAAAAATCTCTTCTCCGCCAATACTTACAATCCAAGCTTTTTTCTGATGATGATTGGGCTGGCAACCCAGATGATAGTAGATCCACTACTGGTTTTTGTGTTTATATGGGACCTAACATTATTTCATTGAGTGCAAAAAAGTAGGCTACCGTGGCATATGGCACGTTCTACCACTGAAGCCAAGTACTGTTCTTTATCTTGGCTTTGTACTTTACTCAAAACTCAACATATATCTATTCATTATTGGAATGACACAGAGGTACAAAGGTGACAAAAATGATGTGGTGGACATAACCGTAGATACTTTTTACTTATATCTCGCGAAAAAGCATCTACAGTAATGTGCATGACACCCCATCATTTTGTCACCTTTGTGTCTCCGTTTGTGTCACTCCAACACTAATCGTAATATTAATGTTATTTCTTTGGCTTATAACCCCATTTTTTATGCTCGCACCAAACACGTTGAGGTTGATTACCAGTATATTCTGTTGGAAAAATCTACAGTTTTTTCAGATTTTTGTGATCTAGTGGGTCTATTTGAGCTACAATTCAAGTAGGTTTCATAATTTATTTAAGGCGGAGCCACTTGGAAACTTATTCTTCTCATTGAAGAGAATAGTTACATGTATTTAGTTATGGAAAATCTATTTTGGGTGAATGAGAAATCGGCTCCAAACAACCCTTTTATTCCTTTCAGAGGACACCTCCTAATTTGAAGGGGCACACCCCTTAATTCAGAAAGAACACACCTCTTGATTTTGAAGGGGCACACCCCTTAATTCAGAGAGGACACACCTCTTGATTTTCATGGGTGCATGTTCCCCCAAAAAGGACACCTTCTTTAATTTTGAGTTGTCTCTTAAGAGACACACCTTTTCTTTTTCAAGAGATATTATATCTCTTAAAACCTTCATTTTCCCAAGAGACACCCTTGTCTCTTAAAATTCTATAAATAAGTCATTTCAACCTTAGTTTTTCTCATTCAAAATTTTTTCTTCTTATTGTATTAAATTGCTTGTATTCTAATTTCTCATCTGCATTATTTGAGAGTACAACATTAACGATTGGTTCGCTAAACATGTAAATTGAAGTGCTGCTTCTACACATGTAATCGTTATTGTCGACAATAAATTTCAACAGATTTACCTTGAGATTTGTGAAATAAGATCGCAAATGATTTTATTGATTTTTGATGAAAAAGGAGATACAGATCTCAGTGTTTCCTTTGATTAACAATCAAGTACAAAATAGTGATGATGATATTTGTAGCTTTTCCTTCTCTCCAGGCTTCGTGTTTTATCGACTAAGAAAGTTGTTTATGTGATGATTTTACTTTGTACTTGATCTTCTGTAGATGTTTATGTAGATTTTCTTTTCTTCGGACTTTGTGCTTTATCGGCTAAAAATATTTTCTTGGCTTCCGGAAAAAGACTTTATGCTTGATCTTCTCTTTAGTCGGAGTTTGGATCTCTGAAGAACTTTGCTTTGTCTCTAGAGGAGGGCTTGAGAGCTTCTTCTTCTCTAGAGGGAGAGCTTTTGTCTTTTAAGAGAAAGTGATCTAGATCCCCCCTCAATAAGAAAGAATTTTGTATTTATAGACTTAAAAATAATTTAGCTTTCCAATTATACCCCAACTTGAAGAGATTTAATTGATTTATTTAAAGACTAAATTTGTCCAAATCCAATTTAAGGATTCTATGGATTATTATTAGGCCAAACTCATTTATTTGAGTGTAAGGCCCAATATTTAATGTGGATCACTTGAATTTGCTGGATTATGGGTTTTATCTGTGAAAACCCAAACCATATGAGGCCTGTCCCAATTAACATACCCCCAATTTAGATTTGTGGGCCCAATTTTGATTTGGTGGGCTTTTTGTTAACTTAGAAGGCTGCAAAGGCCCGTTTAAATTTTGATCCCCACAGTTGTATCGTGGGAGACAATTGTTCATTGATCCATGGGCACCAAGTTGCGGGAACAAAATTGTCTTAAGGACATTGTGTTTAACACAAGCCTCGATCAAATTTTATTTTGTTCATTCTCGGGTATCTACCGTATAACACATTCATGAACAAGTTATTCATAAAGATATGGATGTTTGCTATGTGTCCAACTTTGATCAAACTGCAGATATATTCACAAAGGGACTCTCATCATCACATTTCATGTTTCTCGAAGACAAGCTCACGGTTTGTGATTGGCCCCTTAGCTTTAGGGCAAAAATATAAGCCCATCAAAGTCTAATGTGTTGTGCTTCAGTTGTTGTTTGGATAGTTAGATGCTTTTTAAATTTTGAATTTTTTTAACTAATTGTAACTGACTGTCTTATATTATAAGACGTTCCTCTTCTGTTTTTTAGTTAGTTAAGAGAGAGGAAGCCATTCATTAATCTTTGTCTTCTTTTTGGTATAATTCTTCCTCAATAGAGTTTCCCAAACAAAACAAAAGAAAATTCAATGATCCTGCAAAACAGTCTCTTACTTTTAAGTCTATTTTGTATAGCATGCGATGATGCAACCAAGCACTTGCAAAGACCCAAACAACCGGAAATTTTTGTTTTGCATTGTTTTCCTCAAATATCAAGTTGAAAATTTCTTTTTTCTTTCCTTTTAATTCTGAAACAAATCCTTTACTAACCCATAAATAATTGACCAGCTTGAACTAAGAAATTAGGCCCCATTCACTTTTGGGTCAAGCTGGGACAGATCCATGAGTTACAGTTAAAGGTCGGGTTTGGATTGACACTTTGGCCCATTTCACTCCAGTAATAGTAATGGGCCAGAACGTAAATTGAAGCCCCTCCTATGTATTTCTGGGCCTCTCTCTACCCACTATCACTCTCATTATTTCAGAAAAGCCCATGTCTTGACTCTTGATCAACCAAATTTATTGCAGCTTCTCATCACCAATCCTCCAAATATCTAACTATTCCCTTTGTGCACCGGCCCACAAATTGGCCGAAATATAGTTGGGTTGGGCCTACACTCATTTATTTTTGTGAAAGTCACAACCAAATCAAACCTAGTTTATAAAAAGATTGTGCTGAGGTTAAATTTTGTAGTCCAATTGTAATGGTCTGTAAAGGTCTCAACCCATGTACACTCCTACATGGATGTCCCAAACATAGTAATCAAGTTTTCACTAATTCGGAAAATTTTTGGGGAAAAAATTTGCCAATTATAATTTGACTTTCAATTTAGGTCAATTTATTTTTTACGACAAGTTTAGATCATCCTACTTGGTTTTTGACATCGATCATCTTTATAAAATACAGTTGGATCATCCAATATGAACATATGTTGGACAAGCTCGAATCACACTTCAAGGTTGACATGAGCCCATCTCATACTCTAAGCTAAGATAATGTTTGGCCATTTAATGCACAATAGGGATTTATGGTTTGGCTCGGTTGCGACACAACTCTTTAGGGCATATTCAGCTTGGCTAACTCAACCTATTCATTGACAATCCTAACCTTGGGTTTGGTATTTAAATTTTTATAATGAAGTTAGGTTTTATTTCATTTACTTTGTTAATCGGTTAATTGATAGTTTTAGAATCTATGTCTCTACCAATTGTGATGTTCTTGGCATGCTTACATTTTAATGAATGTGTACTTTTTAGGTCCAATTATTTGGATTTATTTCCAATTAGTCTTACTGAGTTAGTAAGGATTTCATCCTAATTACTAAGGGTCCTTGGACTCACCTTATGACATCAAAAACATGATCCGTTGCATCAAGGTTGTAGAGGACAAAATTTTATTAAGTTTGAAAAAAAATTACGTTTCACCATTGAATTTTAATTTTAAACTTTGAAGTTAGGTGAAAGTGTCCATTTTCAAAACATTAAATCCCAAAAGAAATTGTTTTTTGAAAGAAAAAAAAAGTTTGGAATGAGTTTTTAGATAAAATTTAGAGGGCTGCCGTGTTGGATTGCTAATGTGGTAATCTATTTGAGAAAAACAACCGTTACGTTACAGTGTGTTTGGATTGAGAGAAACGAAAAAAAAAAAGTGAATTTCTCTCCATTTTTCTTATTTTGATTGTTAAGTGAGAGAAAAACATGTTAGTTTTTCCTCTCTTTTTTCCCCTCTGAATCAGAGAGAATTATAGAGAAAAGAAAGTCCCACGACTAATAAGAGCATTAAAAATTATAACTCTAAATTTTTTTCTCTCCAAACTTAAGTTTTTCTACTATTAAACCAAACAAGATAAAAAAAAAAAAAAAAAATGGATTTCTTCTCTCTTTGTTTTCTTTTAATAAGTTTCTTTTCTTTTCACCTCTCTCAATTCAAACAAAACATACTAAGACTTAAAGTCTTACTAATTTAGTTAGGAAAATGTTTCTCTATTTGGACTGCAGCTATCATTAATTTGTGAAAAAATAGTTACCAATTAAGACCACAAAATTCAAGAAAGGTGACTGATGGAAGTGAAAACCAATTTCTCCCTGTAAGTCTAGGTAAGGCGGACGACCTCATCGTCCATGGATCCAAAACGTTGAATCGGTAGTTGAGAGATGATGTTATACGTATGACTTAGAAAGTATTGACTGCATGAACAGTATTCAAACGTTACTTCTCATATTCTCATTTAATAATACTAAACTATAAAATAATTCAGGACTTAATGATAAACAAATGAATTATATACCCCTACTTTTACATCAGATGGTAGACCCTTTCTCTACATCTAAGTGGGAAAATAAAATAAAATAAAATAAGAGAGAGTTACTATTGCAACACCAACTTTTGCTAACACCACCACACCAACTATGTGCAATTCTTTGGTGTTTTGCATAGGAATTGGTGTGGCAATAGCAGCTCTCAAATAAGGATGCGTTAATTTATCACATTAAAGGACTTGCTAAAGGCACTATTTTGGAAGTTTTTAACATCTAGTAATTTTTTGATAAGGAGACAATGCAAGCACTAGATGTTAGCAATCTAAAAGAAATTACTTTTTCAATAAAAATAATTTTAAACAATAACATATTATATTTTTTATGATAAAAATATGGTTTTATTAGTGTTAGAAAATGATAATTTTTCAAATTTATCAATAAAAAATGAAAAGGAAATATTTAAAAGTTCTTTAAGAATAACAACATTTATAAAATTAAAACTGCAAAATGAAAACAAAATACCTACTCTTGTGAAAAATAATTTTGGGCACCAATAGCACTATATAACACTCTTTTCGAAATTTTACGGTGTCAAGTTGGGCAAGTTGGGCAAGTTGTAGAGTAGAGCCAATTTCACACCAAGTGGTAGAGCCCTCAGCCCGAGTATTGAGCTTGAGCTTCTAAACCTGGTTTGAGCTCAGGTTAGTCCGTGTTGGATAGTTTTGAGTGAGTTGAGCTCGTTGAACAAGCCTAAATTTTTTTATTAGCAAACAAATTTAATATCTTAAAAAAAACATACAATTAATATAAATTAAAGTTTTACATATTAAATAACAATAATTAAAAAATATATAATTAATACAAAAATATTTATATATTATCATATAGTCTCGGATTCGGGTTGAATTGGGTTGCGATATCCAAACCCCACAACCCAAATTAAGCCCCGATTGAGTCGTTCTAACCCATGATTAACTCATGTTCTACATAACTCGGCTCAGACTTACCCATCAATCTAGTTGAGCTTGGGCTAGCCCGTCCAAATTGTAGGCCTTGAAATTTCCTTGTTACGTAAAAAGTACGTATCGAACTTAATTTCTTTTTGTTTGACCATTTCTTCCTCATCCATAAAAATATCTTAATTATTTAATTCCAAAAATTAAATCTCTTTATATGTTTATATTAAATACCCAAAAATCAATGACATTTTTTATTGCACATGGAAAATAGGGTGGAAAATCAATTTCCATGGAAAATGACATTTTTCAAGTGTTTGATTGCATATGGAAATGGAAATTCATTTTTCACCCCCTTCAAAAAGTTCACCAAAACATGGATTTCACTTTCCCACCCATATGGGTGGTAAAGTGAAATCCATCCATATTTTCCATCCCCAATTCTTCTCCACTCATATCTTCTTCTTCCCTACCACCACCAACACCATTACACTCACCTCATTGTCGTCACCATCGTCGTCGTCATCTCCGTCTCCGTTATCATCATCTCCGGCCACCTTCTCTCTCTCTCTCACCTCCTTCGCCACCACCATCACCACTTTCTCCCCCGATCTTCCTCATCATCTTCTTCCTTGCTTACCTCCATCGTCACCACCGTCGCCACCATCACCACCACGTTATCCTATCTTCTTCCTCACTTACCTCTATCGTCGTCGCCGCTACCCTTGCCGTCGCCACTGCCATCGCCGCCACATCCTCCCCCCTCCCTCTTCCTCCTCATCTTCTTCTTCCTATCCCCTTCCTCTTCTTCTTTTTTCTATTATTTTCTATGATTTTGTCCAAATAAAATCAAACAATAGAATTTGATTTTTCAACCCTACCTATTTTCCACAACTATATTTCCATGGATTTCAAATTCCATGGAAAGTCACTTTCCATGCAATCAAACATACCCTTAATTTCTTTTTGTTTGACCATTTCTTCCTCATTCATAAAAATATCTTAATTATTTAATTTCCAAAAATTAAATCTCTTTATATGTTTATATTAAATACCCAAAAATCTTACCCCTAACATTCTTTTTTAAAGAAATGGTCCCCTAGCCCTGTTTTTTCTTTTTTTTTTCCAAGTATATTGACTTGTTCTTATTGGGCCATTTTTCAAATCGAAACAGTCGCTCTTTTGAAAGTTGGTCAATATAATTTTAAAAAGTGTAATTGTAATTATATCCATTATAGAAATTTAGGTTTCAATGTTTGAATTCAAATTAATTTTGAATACTTTTTTAAAAACATATATTTAACATTATCATTGGTGACATTAATCATATTTATTAAGTTATAATACCCTCATTAAATAACAACAACAAAGTCACACAATAACATCATCAAATCAAGCTTCTACTTGAAATAAGGGATCACTTCCAATCCTATTGACATCTGGTCATTGGTAAGTTCTTCAGCATTGTTTACTAAACTTTTTATCGAGAATAGATACATTTGATGGAAAGTCATTTCTTGGTTGCAATGAGCAAACTTGTAAATCTGATTCCCAGTTTTTAAGGATTAAAAGAATATATATTTTTTTTATTATAAATTTTTTTATTTATATGAAGATAATAAATTGATTGAAATTAAGTTGGCAAAGGACATAAACTTCTATAATTGGCTATGTAGACACCCAGTTTGTTTAGATCGAATCTGAGAGTTCCCAAAATCTTGTAGGAAAGGGTTTAGTCTGAAAATCTTTTCAAAAATGTCTCACAAACACTAGACTTAAAAGCACTAAACTTGAAGCTTCCTTGGGGGCCCCATCAAGAGACAGGCTTCTTACTCTAGCTAGTTAAGAAAGAGCTTAGAACTCTAGCTTCAAAAAAATAGAAAGATAAGAACAGTTTATAGCTCAACGGCCTGTACGGTCGTTTATCGAGGCTTTAAGGCCTCTATAAACTCCCTACAGGCCTATCACTCAACGCAAAGGCCCATCAAAAGAAGGTCTAAGGCTACTTTGACCTTTTGATTTAGGCATAATTTAAGCCTTTTCGTGGGTCACCCAAGGACAGAGCAATTTTTACCTTGTCCTTGCTTAACCCACGGACAAGGTTATTTTTACCATGTTTGTGCCTCACCTACCTAAGGACAGGTTTATCTCTGCTTTTTATCTCTTTCACCTAAGGACAGATGGTTATATAGTGATTTGTACACTTGATTGCACTTGAGTGATTAAGAGAATTTTACCTCTAAATCCTTTTTAATTCTTCATTTTTCTTGAGACCACATGATGAGTTTACATCTTTAACCTTACATTATTGATTTGTGTTTAGAGCACTTCACCTTTGGTTTAGAAATAATTATGTATTTCTCTCAATCTTGACTCATGGTCCCCACAAAATGGTAATCATACCCCTAGTTTGTTGAGATTCTTGTTAAGGTAATTTATCATTAAGGCCATCCTCTTATGTTTAATTCAAGATCATTCCTCCAAAGTTCTATGCAATTTGACCAAGTTCAAGGAATCAATTCTTTGGAATCTCAAGAGTAATTATTCTTTTACCCTTAAGTTGTTGGGAGTCGATCTAAAACATTTGACTAAAAAATATTTACTCTCTTATGTCAATTACATGTTATTCATCTTGATTTTTTAGAGTTTTACCACCTTCAAGAGATTATAACGTTCTTACCTTTCAAAAAGAATTCTCTAAAACTTTAAGAGTAATTACCTTCTTAACCTTAGTTTATTAAGAGTCATGAGAGGTTAATTGACCATTGAGCCCTTTTCTTAGATGTTATTTACTTGTTATTGTGATAATTTTTTATCTAATTTGTTGTCTTTTAAAAGATTTGGACACTTTTTGTCCCTCCAAAAAAATTCTCTAAAACATAATGATCTGTTACATCTTTATCATTTGATTATCACGATTGGTAAGACTCAAAAGAAGTGAGAATGACTATCAAGGACACTTTGATTAAGAACAACTAATTTAATTTATAAAAAAAATTAAAAGTAAATTGAATTTGTGGAACTTGAATCTTTATATCCCCAAGGATTTTCCAAAAACCTATAAAGACATTTCCAAGGTAAAAGGAGAATAAATCTACATTTCCAAAATTTTGTCAAATTTTTCTTTCAAAGTTCTTTAAAGCCCCAAAACTATGTCTAAATACATATACACTCATCAAGAAGGTTTAGAGCAACAAGAAGAAGAACAAAAGAAGGAAGAAGATTAAGGTGGGAAAAGACATTTAAATTCTATTTTTTTATTAATTGTATTCCCTAAATCCCACTTTTATCTCTCATATTCTTTACTTTCAAACACCTTTATATTACAAGCAATGTAGTGTAATTTTACTTTTACCCTCAATGGTTTAAGGAAAAAGAGAGCAATCCCTCCATTGTGAAGTGATTTTCCCCTTTCTAAGTTCATAATAAATTCTTTAGGAAATGCTTAACTTTTTGCAATTGTCCTTCATTTATTTACATTCAAGTGCCTTTAAATGCAAACAATTAGAATAATTTATTGTTATGGTTTGAGAAAGAAAGTAATCCATCCATGTGATGTAATATTCCCCTTTCTAAGTTCATAATAAGTTCTTTAGGGGATATTTAGGGCCTGTTTGGATACCAGGAGCAGAACTACTCTTACAAAGAACAGGAGCTGAAGTACTCTATGGAGGAGCTGGAAAAGTAATTATGTGCAGAAATGGCGTTTGGCAATCAACTCTATGAAGTACTGGCAGAAGTACTTTTGTGCTGGAAGTTTGTTTGGGAACCATACTGACTTCTCATGACTTCTAGAAAAAAGACTAGAATACCCTTATATTATACCAGTTACTGTTTTTTATCTTTTAGTGTCATAATATGCCTTCAAACTATATTGTTTTTGACATTTTAACTATAAATATTAATATAATATAATATAATATTTTAAATATTAAATATTAATATAATATGTTTAAATCCATTATACTTAGAATTTTTAAAAAAAATTGAGTGACTGTTTTTGACATAATATTTAAAAAAAAAAAATTGACAGACTGTCTTTTAGTGTCATAAGATGCCTTCAAACTATACTGTTTTTTACATTTTAATTATAAATATTAATATAATATAATATAATAAATATTAATATAATATAATATAATATTTTAAATATTAAATATTAATCTAATGTGTTTAAATCCATTATACTCAAAATTTAAAAAAAAAATTGACAAACTGTCTTTTAGTGTCATAATATGCCTTCAAACTATATTGTTTTTGACATTTTAACTATAAATATTAATATAATATAATATAATAAATATTAATATAATATAATATAATATTTTAAATATAAATATTAATATAATGTGTTTAAATCCATTATACTCAAAATTAAAAAAAAAATATAATATTAATAAATGTTTCTTTTGTTTGATTTAAGGGCAAATGAATTAGAAATATTTTCATAGAAAATTAATAAAGTTAGGGGTATTTTGGTAAAACGAACCGTTAGATTTTGACTCCCCGCAAGAAGAGTTTTGAGAAATAGATTTTCTTGACTTCTTCATAAAGAGTAATTTCTTGTTCTTGCGCGGAGCAACTCTTCGAAAGAGTAGTTCATACAAACGCATCCAAACGACTTCTAACTCCCCGCAAGAGTCAGAAGTAGCCAAGGAGTCCTATCCAAACGCCTACTTACTTTCAATTATTTTGTTATTTACTTTCCTAACAAATTTGCATACATGCAGTATAAACACTCTAATGGCTAAGGAAGAAGAGAATAACCCTCCTTGTGAGGTGATCTTTCCTTTTCTAAGTCCATAATAAATTCCTTATGGAACCCTTGCATTCATATATTATTGCACAAACCACACTACTTTTGTTTTAAAGATGTTAAGAGTAAAAAAAAAATGGCAATTCTCATGAATTAGCACTTAAAACTCTAAGCAAAATAAATAAATAAATAAATAGTCCCTTATGAATACATTTTAAATATTCTTGCAACCACTCACATATTTGCAATCTCATTCTCCATGTATTATCCATTCTTTAACTTAAAAAATCCAAACAAGTAGATTCATACTTCACCTTTGGCTAAAACATGGTAACATGTTACGTACCTAATTGTTAGAGAATATTAAAAGGAAGAAAAAAAAAAGATTTGATCTCGTTCAAGGGAGATCGGACCTCCATAATCAAAATTGAGAGGGTTAGCCTTCAAATCCAAATAAGACTTTCATAATATTTTCTTAACAAGTTCTTTTATACAAATCTGGAGAGTTAAATAATAAAATATCCTAACTACCCATTATAACTTAATCTCCTACGGAATGGGGTTAATTCTCCAAACTACCAAGCTACCCATATTGCACTTACAAGATACACATCTACCACTTTTCCTATTTAAACTAAAACACTAAGAAAAGATCTTATGCTTCTCATCTATTTTAATTAAACTACTTCAATCAATAGGTACATATCATTCCACCCATCTTGAAAAGTGACCTTATCCCCAAGGTCAAAATTTGAAGATATAAAATCTTCAAATCTCTCATTGAGTAAAGATTGTTTTTCAAGTCATTGTCATTTTCAAAATCTTCATGTGAATTCGATGTACCTTTAGGAAAATCAAAGGTGATTGCTTTGAGGGAGTTTTCCTCCATCCTTTAGCCTTCATATGATCTTGATCATACATTAAGCCCACAACCTTTAGTTCAAGAAAGTGCTCTGATACCAATTATTACAAACCTAATTTTTAATGAATGTTTAAAATAAAAATAAAAAGACATATTTGATCTCATTTGAGGGAGATCGGGCCTCCATAACCAAATTCAAGAGGTCTCCAAATCCAAATAGGACTTTAATAATATTTTCTTGGTGAGTTTTCTGATACAAATCCAGAGAGTTAAATAATAAAATATCCTAACTACCCATTACAACTTAATCTCTTGCAAAATAGAGATTAGTTCTCAAAACTATCAAGCTACCCATTTGCACGTACAAGATACACATCTCCCACTTTTCCATTTAAATTAAAATACTAAGAAAAGATCCTATGCTTCTCATTTATTTTAATTAAACTACATCATTCAATAGGTACGTATCATTCCACCCATCTTGAAAAGTGATCTTATCCCCAAGGTCAAAATTTGAAAAGATTAAATCTTCAAATCTTTTATTGAGTAAAGATTATTCTTCAAGTCATTGTCATCTTCAAAATCTTCACATGAATTCGATGTACATTTTAAATCGTAGGAAAATCAAAGGTGATTTCTTCAAGGGGATCTTCCTCCTAATAATTAAGGGGGTTTTCCTCCATCCTTTAGCCTTCACATGATCTTCATCGTACATTGAGCCCACAACCTTTAGTCCAACAAAGTGCTCTGGTACCAATTGTTACGAACCTACTTTTTAGAGAATATTAAAAATAATAATAAAAAAAAAGGTAGATTTGATCTCTTTCGAGGGAGATCGGGCCTCTATAACCAAATTCGAGAGAGTTAGTCTCCAAATTCAAATAGGACTTTCATAATATTTTCTCAGCAAATTTTCCTATACAAATCTGGAGAGTTAAATAACAAAAATCCTAACTACCCATTGCAACTTAATCTCTTATTAATTTGAGATTAGTTCTCCAAACTACTAAGCCATCCATATTGAATGTACAAAATACACATCTCCCACTTAACCTAAAATACAAAGAAAAAATCTCATGCTTCCTACCTATTTTAATTAAATCATATCATTCAATAGGTACAAATCATAACCACCAACTCAATGGGTGAGATGAATTGCCTAACACCTTCCTTATCTCACAATTGAACCTCCTTACTCTTAAGTTCTGATTAAGATCAAATTTGAGTCACCAAATCTTTGAAAAAATGAATTTCAAAATTACTTTTATGATTTTTATTCACACCGTAAACTCTTTTAATGGTGGCAACTCTCAAACCTAAATAGATGAGGTCAAAACTCATTGAACCTCACATGTCTACAGCCTATTTTTGATAAGATTTAATCTAACAAGGTGTACATGTATTGATACATGTTATAACTGTCTTCATAAAAATTAATATAGGACTAAAGTAAATTAGATATTTTGTAAAGATAATAATAGTGTACCACACCTTATTACAATACATTTTAGCTCTAATACTCTTTTAGGCGCTCAAACAAAATTCAACTAGAACCTCAAACTTCAAATATGGAGTTGAGTGTGAAGGGCAATCCCCAAAGTATGGTTGAATTTCAAAATATTTGAAAAAGAAAAAAGAGGAAATTTTATACATTCCCTATGAAAATGATGGTATCATGTTTACCACTATAAAAAAAAATGCAAGATAAGATTAGGTCTATTCCCCGATTGAAAAGTCAATGTCCTTCTTTGTTAATGAGTTAAACGTGAAATTTTAAGTGATATTTTGAATAAAATTATAATCACCATTAACAAAGAAATTGACTTTTGGACAAAAGATAAAGTTAGTCGCACCGTCATTTTGCAAGGGTAAACATAATTTTGTCAATTTTTTAAAGGTATTATTGAAAGAGTCGTGCTAGAGTGACCTCCAACTGGAACCCCATATCACACTTCTTCAAATGAAAGTGGATGGGAAACATAGATGATTTTCATGGAGATTTTTGGAAAAACATCTACGATTCCATCTACTTTCACATTAAGAAGTGCGACATGAGATTCAGCCTCATGTCACTTCAGCATTATTCTTAATAAAATTTTCAAAAAACAAAAGAAAGACTTATTAGACTATTTACCTACTTATTTAATTTGTTGGGGGTTGGGAACATGCGCCACAAATCATGAATTACATGGATCAAATATACCAGAAAATGATGCATTTTAGACATAATTTATTCAGAAATGAAAATCTATATTTATTCAAATCTTCAAAAATAAAAATTGTAGTAGTAAAAGTCTAAGTTTTCATGAAAATCTTTAGATTTATTCAAGTAATCACAATTTAATTGTACAGAAAAAAATAATATCACAAACTAAAGAGAGAGTGGGAGAACACGTCAATTTTTTTATGGAATTTGTCAACGAATCATCGTCTACATCCCCGAACTCTTATAATTAATTTTATTGTAATATATTCATGTTATAATTTCTATAGTTAATTCTCTCAAGTTTACTCTTTTTTAATTTATTATTATTATTTATAATTGAGTAAATATTAAAAAAATTAAAACAAAACAAACTTAAGCTAACGAACATTTGTCAGTAATCAAATTGAAAAAGTCATGTCTTATTTATCTATTAATCGATTTTTATATACTTGATCACATCATATCTTTAGAAAATCGTAGTATCTATGGCATTGATTTCTGACTCTATTTGAATAATTTTTTGATTTCGCATTAGGTAGCCTTCCTATTGAATATTAAAATGTATTTGGACTCAGAATCAGGTGGTCTTCTAAATAGGGATTGAACTTTATATTTAATCAATTTCGCGTGCTAACATACAAGCCTCCACGATGTTAAGTGTATTTTATTGTTTAATTTGTTGTAAATCTCTTCCTAGTGGGAGAGTATAATATAATTGTGGCTTATCGTTGAAAACATCAACTCTTCGTATCCTATAATACCCAGACTATTGTGGTGCAATCTTGTGGCCTAAGTAACAATAATCAAGTTTGGATTCAACAAATTATTAGGTTGGTAAGATAGGTTAATTTGGATAACTTTGAAATGTTTAAAATTAAAATTAAAAATTGAACTATCAAAGAAAACTTAGTGGAGGGATAGAAAAAAAAAGTCACAAATTAATTCCTAAGATCAATGATTTTTATAATAGCTGATTATTTTTCTAAAAGAAATCATCAATTATTTTGTGAGCAATCCATTAATTTTTTTTTTTTTTAGTCGTGATTTTCTAACTCAATTTTTATTTTCGCTCGATCTATACGTGATTGACGTGGAAAAGGCTTCATAATTCACAAGAAAAATGATCAATGATTCTATGCCCTGGCCACTCAGCCGAGTGTAGAACAAATGAATATTTTCTAGTCGAAAAGTCATTAGTTTTTTTATTTTTTATTTTTTATGAACACTTTCATAAAAAAAAATTCCATTTTTAGAATATTCACCAAAGTGTCAAATTTTGAGACTATGACTTGAGGAATATTCATCACATTCTCTCATGGCATAATTTTATTAAAGTACTAAAAAGGTACAATTGTCACATTTTAATTTGAAGATCGAATGCAAGAAAAAAAAAAAGGTAATTTTGACATACTCCCTATGTTTTGATAAATATTAGAGATACCCCCTATATTTTCAATAAATTGACATACACTCTTTGACTTTCTTACACGTATAAAGACAAACAGAAAGTTCACGAGATATTTAACTTACTTTTAAAATGACAAAAAACAACTTCTAATCTTCCTAATAATTAATGTTAATTGATCGCGGAATATCTCTCCAAGATACCAACATTAAAAAGATGAAACGACCATTTCTAAATTCAAAAATTACTATAGTGATCATTTATACAAGAAAGTTGCTATTGATACCCCAACTTTTAATTATTATACACCAATTTCTTAAATTATTTATTACATCCCCAATTTGAATGATTAAAAACACATTCTTCAAACATTACAAAGGTTGGACTCTAATTATAATTTCAATATTACAAAAATTTATAACACTCAATTGAAATAATTTCAGTCGTTGTCTACAATTACCATTAGGCTCATATATAATGCTAGATACAAAAAATGAAAATCTAGGAAAAAACAAATTTGAGAACTCCTAGTGGCACACCAACTTTTACTTATTTTCAATCATATAGTTATATTCTTTGTTTTTAATTGGGGTGTAATAAGTAAGTGTTGGGATGCCAAACTGCCAATCTCTCTTACACAATGTTTGTACCATTATAATCTATGGAATGAATGGTTTAAATATTAAATTATAGAAAATATCTAAATATATTATATTTATAAAAATATATGTAAATTAATAAAATAATAGATATTAGATTAGGATTACACGGTCAAGATCTAATTATTTTTTTCTAAAAAAATTATAAAAAGTTTAAATTAAATTTTGATTAGTTAGAAATATAAATTAAGTTGACTCGATCAAGCCATCTTTCCTTGGATGAGTCAATAAAATTATGTCGAATCAATTGATTTTTTTTTTTTTTTTGATAAAATAGTTAATTTTGAATAATTTGTATATATTTTATCAAAAGTGATCTATTGACTAAATATCTTCTAATCCTCCAATCAAAAATATAATTATTTGATAAAATGTTGGTTATAAGAATAAGAGAATTACAAACCAAGTTCAATGGATTTTTTAAAATTAACTCGGTCGAATCAACCGATTTTTTTTTTGTATTTTTTGTATTTTTAGATAAAATAGTTAATTTTGAGTAACTTTTATATATATATATATAATTGATCTCGTGACCAAACATCGTCTAAGTCTAATCCACCTATAAAAAAATTATAATTATTTGATAAAATGTTGGTTAAAAGTTACTCAAAATTAACTATTTTATAAAAAATACACAAAATCGATTAATTAAACTGAGTTTTTTATTGACTCATCTAAAAAAAGATGACTTGATCGAGTCAACTCAATTATATTTCTACCAATTCAAAATGCCTGAATTTTTTGAGGAAAAAAAATTAGATCTTGACCATGTAATCCTAATCTAATATCTATTATTTTATTAATTTAAATATACTCTTATAAGTATAATATATTTACATATTTTCAATAACTTAATGTTTAAACGATTCATTCCATAGGTAATAATGGTACAACATTGTATAAAAGAACTACTATTGACACCCCCAACATTTACTTATTACACCCAATTTAAAACAAAGAATATTAGTGTATGATTGAAAATAAGTAAAAATTAGGGTGTCAAAGGAAATTCTCACATTTTTTTTTTAATAGATTTCAATTTTTTCTTAATAGGATTTTATATGAACTTAATCATAATTGTAGGCAATGGCTAGAATTATTTGAACGAATATTATAAATTTTTATAATGTTGAAATTATATTTTAAATCAACCTTTGTAATGTTGAAGAGTGTATTTTAATCTTTCATTGGTGTATGATAAATAATTTAAGAAATTGATGTGTAATGCCAATAACAGTTTCACTTAAGTAATTTCTGAATTGAAAGATATAATTTTATCTTTCTATGATTGATATCTTACGAGATATTCGATCATCAAATCACGTTAATTGTAAGAAAGATGAGAGGGTATTTTTGTTATTATTTTCAAAATAAATTAAATCTCTCATTAACTCCACCGTTTGTTTTTACATGTATAAGGAACTCAAAGAGTGCATGTCAACTTATTGAAAACATAGGGGTCTCTCTAATATTCACCAAAACATAATGGTGTATGTCAAAATTACAGGAGAAAATAATAACAATAATAATTACGTCAAAGTCTTTACCTAATATCTCAAGAGTAGAAACGGTCATAGGGGTAATGTCTATCAATAATTTGCAGAATACATTCCAAAATGCCGGTCACGTCAGAATTTCTAAATATGGTGCATGTAGATCACGTTGCAGCAAGTGGTCAGTGCTACCTACTTTTGGTGTGTAGCTCTTTCCAGAATTGGAAAATGTTTTGTTGGGTCACACCACTTCATAAATATTCAAACAAAAATCAAACTTATTTAATGATTTCATTTATTGTGCTTATTATGTAAGTTTTTCACTATTTATCAAAATGTATCCCAGTTCAAATTTGATTACATATTTATCAAATTTGAATTCGTATGAGAAAAAAAAAATTAAATATATTTTATTTATTTTATGAGTATTTTTTATTATTATAACATATTTATTTGTAATTAATATTTTATAGTATTGTAATAAGATAAGGGTGAGTATTATTAGGATTTAATCCCATAGTTCATTAGGCTTGATACATTAGAAAACAACTTTGGGATTGTGGGTTCAAGTCCAACTTACATATCAAAATTCTACCAACATGCATTGTTGACATGGAGGTGTGCACAGAACTATAGATGCTTTTCACACGTATCTTGATGAATAGCATCTATGATTCTATACACCTCCAAGTCAACAATGTGTGAACGATGTCAATCAGCATTTCCTTGTAATAAATAAAAGTTAGAGTGAAATAGTAACTCAAAAAAAAAAAAAAAAAATCATCAATTGCATTTATTTTCAACCTCAATATAGTTTGGTCTTTTTCTATAACTTAGGGTGAAAAAAATTGTGTTACAAAATTTCTTAAGGCTCATTTTTTTCTTGTCAACCTGCCTAAAAAATATTTAAACCTAATTTTGAGAAAGAGTCATGATAACATGACTCTCCCACATGATATACTCAATTGACTCTCTAACAAGGGGTGTACCAAAACCATATACCTTATGTCTTGGGATACACAACCGTACAGACATATGTGGTTGTGTATCCTGAGGCATAAAGTATATGGTTCTAGCACACCTCATGTTAAGGAGTCGGTTGAATATGCCACGTGGGGGAGTCATACTACCACCTCTCTTTTGAAAAATTCACCATAAAAATCAGCTTATGAATGATACCTAATCATTTGTTTAGGAATAATAATAAATGAATTAAAAAAAAACTCAAATATACTCAATTACGTGGAATGCGCATAAAACCATATCGGTCAATCAAATATACTCAAATATTTTATGCTTATTCTATACAGTAAAGATTTTTTGTCATATCTTGAGTCAAGAAACCAATTTTTAAAAAAATCCACAAATGTAGGGGCTATGGGGCGGTCATTCGAGACCAAGATGGCGAGGTTGTAGCTGCTATAGCTGGGTGTGAAGACCCAAAGTCGGTTATTTACCATGAGATGCAAGGTATTCTACATGGGTTACAGCTTGCTAGTTCCAAAGGATGCTCTAAAATCCAAGTTCAATCGGACTCCATTATGGCTATTAAGATTCTAAATGGCAGATGGAATTCCCCCTGGTATGTTCAGCACTTGGTTGTGTCAATCAAGAGCTTATTAGCCGGTTTCAATGATGTTAGTTTCTTGCATGTTTTTAGAGAAGCCAACAAGGTGGCTGATTACCTTGCTTCTTTTCTTTTTTTCTTTAGGTTGTTCGGAGATTATTTGTGGATCTTTGCCTTCCCTCGTTTCTCTCCTTTCCCAGGATAAAATAGGCTATCCTTTCCTGAGGTTGTACCTGGTCTGGGTCTGCCTTAACCCTGTTGACCTTTCAAAAAAAAAATATATATATATATCGGTCAATACCGACCGCTGATCTAGGACATTCTAACCAGATGTATCGGACAAGTGTAGCCCGCCATCATCTAATGGATGCTTGACTTATTCAAATTAGAAATACAACACACGACAAGTGGGCATTATTATTACAGAGAAAATCAGAGAAATCCCTACAAGATCTCTGCACCGTTAGATAGAGCTCAAAGATTGACTATCTAACGGTCTAAAGCAAGGGATGAAATAATTACACTGACCACCTTAGGGTTGATGCTAAGTTCTAACATTTCCCCACCACTATAAATAGAGAAGGCATGATCAATGAAGAAAGTCACAAACCAACCCAAAGTTTCTCATTTCTCTCTCTCTTTCTCTCTGTCACTTCCACTCTTGCCCAACATGGAGACTTGGTTTATAGTCTTGGTCTCTGTGTGTGTCTGTGTTGCACTAAAATCCCTCTTCAATCTCCTCTCAAACACTAATACTTCTAAGAGTAGTAGAAAATTACCACCTAGCCCAAAAACCATACCCATATGGGACCTTATCATGGTTCTTCGCAAGACCTTTGCCGAGATAGAGCAAGATCTAATAAAATATCGCAAACAATTTGGTTCAATCTTTGCTGTCTACATGGGCAGTCGTCCTGCTGTCTTCATCACCACCACCTCTGCTGCTCACAAAGCTCTCATCCAAAATGGTGCAGCATTGGCTGACCGTCCTGTCGGTCCAGAAACCCGAAGCATCATTAGTAGCAACCACCATACTATCAGCTCTGCCCTTTATGGTCCTCTCTGGAGAGTCCTTCGACGTAATCTCTCTTCCGAGATGCTCCAACCAGCTCGCATCAAGTCTTGGGCTAGTGGCCGCAAGTGGTCTTATCAATATTGAAAAACAAGATCGCATCCGAAGCGAAGAAGGGTGAGGTTATAATGGTGCTCGAGCCATTCCAACACTCCATGTTCAACTTATTCTGTTTCATGTGTTTCGGTGCCAAATTGGAAGAGAAAATCGTTCGACAAATCGAAGCTGCTCAACATGCTATCCTATTTAATATGGGTAAATTTAATAGTCTTAATTTCTTTCCTGGGTCGTTTGGTAAGTTCATCTTTCGCAATCGTTGGAGACAATTCCACTCGATGAGACGTGATCAAGAAGATGTAACAATTCCTCTTATTAAAGATCGCGAAAAAAAGAGGAACAACATGAAGAAGGTTGGATCAGCTGTAGAAGATGAAGAGTACTCTCTTGTCCCATATGTGGATTCACTTTTGGATCTTATAATTCCAGATGATGGAGGAAGACACCTTAACGACGGCGAGATGGTGAGTTTGATTTCCGAATTTATTAACGCAGGTACTCATACATCACCCACTTTGTTTCAATGGATTTTGGCTAACGTGATAAAGAACCAAAGCATTCAAGAAAAACTATATGAAGAGATTGAACGAGTGGTGGGAACAGAAGCTGAGATTGTGACAGAAGAAGATCTACAGAAGTTGCCGTATCTCAAGGCAGTGGTGATGGAAGGATTGAGGAGACACCCACCTTTGCACTTTGTGCTGCCTCATGGGGTTGTAGAGGAAATCACAATTGATGGGTATGTGATACCAAAGAATGCTAATGTGAATTTCTTGGTAGCTGAGATGGCGTGGGACCCACAAGTTTGGAAGGATCCATTGGAGTTCAAGCCTGAGAGATTTTTGAGTGAAGAGTGTGATATAATTGGGACTAAAGAGATAAAGATGATGCCTTTTGGTGCAGGGAGGAGGGTGTGCCCTGGTGCAGGTATAGCTATAATGCATATTGAGTATTTCTTGGCTAATGTGGTCAGGGAATTTAAATGGACGGCTGTTGATGAGATTGACTTGACTCCAAGGCAAGAGTTCACCAATGACATGCTGTATCCATTGAAAGCCCACGCGACTCCAAGAAAGGTAAAATAAATTTTTTACAAGTAAATGTCGTAGTTTGTGTGGAATATACTTCAGAAATAAGGAGGTATAGGGCAATAAATGTGGAAGCTTCAGAGGATATGAAGAGTTTACCTCTTTTCTCCTTTGTTTTCTTTTTTTTTGATGTAATAGTAGAAGCTTTGGTACTGAATACATTTATCTTTGAAAAAGCATACCATCTCATTTCATATGCAAATAATCACTTAGAAAATGTATAAGGTGGATAGCTTTGCATTTTAAGTAGAACACCTAGCCATGTCAGAATTCAGAATGTGTCTCGTTTCCATAATAAATGTGTGGTGTCTACATGACACGTTTTTGTTGACGTTTAAATATCTCTAGGGATCTTAATCAAGTTGTGGACCGAGTTGATGTGTTTGAAATCCAATAAAAATGTGCCGCATAGACGCTTGTGGTAGGAATGGAACACCATTCTGGATCATGACTCCTAATTAAAATATAGCTTTACATGATGTCGTAACAACGATCAGTCTTAAAATAATCAAAGATATGAACCAAGAGTGACATAAATAGTTATTTGATCAAATTATTAGGTGAACTTCACAAAGGTATTCCCATATACAATACACCCTAGGTGCATACCATCGGGACTCATAAGAAAATGTCCTTATCCTTGAAAAAAAGGCCTCATAAACCATTTTAAAATATTTTTTGATATCTTAGGGTGAAGTGTAATAAGTTTAATTTAAACATGTAAAGATATTTGTGGAACATTTTTGGAAATTTAATATAGACATGTAAAGATATTTTTTTGGAAATTGGATAATTTGGATATTTTTAATTAAGCTCCCTTCAAAAACAAATTGTCAAATTGTCAAAAAGAAAAAATAAGTTCGACACCACAGGCAAATTTATAAAGGAGTGTTGTACTGTTAATGGAGTCCCCCCACCATAGTTATTTACATATTCTTGTACTGTTAATGGAGTCCCCCCACCATAGTTATTTACATATTCTTGAGGGGCTTTTCCACCTGACTCAATCTTCTTGGGTATCCCTAAGGACTATCTTTCTCATCATAGCCATTCGAATGATGGAGATCCTCAAAATCAATGGTCAAAAACTTGACAAAAGTATACTTAATTGGGAAAACTACGAATCTCAATATCACGAAATTAAAATATAACTTTTGTTTTACCATTTTTATTGATCCAATCAGTCATTTGCAAACGTTTTCTAAGAAAATTTATTTTATCATAATTATATTTTCAAAGAATTGATTTTCCTTGAAAACATTTTATTGACAATCATACAAACTAATGAGGGCTTTTAATGAAAGATGCGGTTGAAAAGAGATGGGGGAAAATAATTTGTTGTAATTCAAATATTAAATAGGAATAAATTTTATTTAATCTTAAATAAACTTAGGCCCGATATAAAGAGAAATGTTTCCAATGAAATATAAATCAATATGTTAAGAAAAATACAGAAGCAATGAAGAATGAGAAGAAAAACAAGATGCAACCATTCATAGAAACACAAATTTTACGTGATTCCCTCAAGATTAAGATATATTCACGGATCACACTAATTCCACTATGAAGAGAAAATTCAAAATTACATATTTTACACCCTTTCACCAAAAAAGAGATATATATACCCTAGAAACACATAACTAAGATTTTACGTAATATTAATAAAATTATAAAAATACTCTTAAATTATTTTTCATTATATACCCTAGAAACACATAACAAAGATTTTACTTAATATTAATAAAATTATAAAAATACTCTTGAATTATTTTTCATTAATCGGTGGGATACGTAGCTTGATTAATGGTACCTCCTTATTAACTAATACCATCAGGCTACACAGACCACAAAACAAGATTTTATGATAAAGGATGTTATCATCGCAAGCGAGGAAACTACAATCTATTTGTCTATCACTAACTCCTCTATATATTTTATATTTTACTATTATCATATAAGACAAAGTAAAGGCATTTTAGATTATTAGAATAGACTGCTTAATGTAATTATTAAGATTATTGACAAATCGACTCACAAACACTGACGCTCTTGAAGTGGTTGTGCGCAAATCATAAATCTTTTTCTATGTGTATCCCCAAAAAAATTATCTATGGTTTTGTGCACTGCCACATCAGTTTTGCACATCAATTTATCGGGATTCTTCAAATAATGATTTCTTGACGCCCACCCTTTAACACACACACCTCATATGCCCCCTAATGTGGCATGTGCTAAAATCATAAATTCTTTTTCTCCGAATACACAATTGCAGATGTTTATGGGATGTACAATTGTGTACCTAAGAAAAAAAAAAACCTATGGTTTTAGACTATGCCACGTCGAGGGCATATGACAGAGGGGGTGTTAGAAATCACGACTCTTCAATTATCAATGACTACAAGATCAAAGAATGGAAGAATATGCTACCACGTGTGGAAAAAAGAGAGGGTAGTGGTTAGCCGAGTATTTTATTTTATTTTTGATAAGTAAAAGATGTATTAAAACGGGAAACTATACAATGGGGCCAGCCTCTAATTTACAATGCGAAATTGCACAAGACCCAATCTATCCCAAAGAGACACTTCTTGGTAGGGAGAGTGAGGGATTGAAAACAGAGCACAAGTTGGAATTGGAAGATGTGATCGCAAAATTAGGTAGAGCATCTGCAGCTGTTTTCTTCTCCCTCCGCACATGTTGGACTCCCAAACTGGCAAAGATAAAAGTCTTCGAATCTTGTATAGCGGAGACTCGACTTTTCAAGGAATATTTCCACGTCAAAGTTTTGATAGAACTCTCTTTGCAACATGACAAGTGTGTTTTTGTATTTATTTCACACTTTTGTATTTTTATTAATTATTAATATTTGAAAAACCTCCTTGGAGACAACACATGTAAGACAAAGGATAGGAATCTACCACAATTTTGAATCAGGGTATCCGCTTCAAAGTTTTTTCCTTGCTGCTGCATAGTCTCTACGCCCGACATTGAACAAGACCAAAAGTCTGTCGTTGTCATTGTCAAATTTTTTTTTCAATGGGCTGAATGTCAAATTAATGAAGGATGAGAGAAATTCGACAGCTCTAAACCATCAAATCTGGAAACATCAAGAAATTCAATAGTCCTAGACAGTCAAAATTCAATTTCTAAAATTCGTGGGCCTTGACCTGTCAATTTTTTCTGTAGAATTTTTGAATTTTCACGTAGTGTTAACAAGGAAAAGTGTAGGAATTGTAGATGCTTTTCATCAAGTTACAAGTGAAAAAACATCTACGGGTCCTACACACTTACACATTAAGAAATTATGATATGAGATACAATCTTGAGGTCACTACAACACAAGTAATGACTTAAATGTTGGACGTTGAAAGGAAACTGCTGAACTGACTACGTCAAACACTGTGTTCAACACTGTGCTGACATGGCATTGTTAAACACAGTGTCCTAATTAAATGTAGGTTTGTGTTTTAGTTCATTTATTTTGATTAAAACACAGCAATGCTAGTGTTTTATTTATTTATTTATTATTATTATTATCATCATCATCATCATCATCGATAATTGGATTTTGAGGGTCCCCTCCCTTTTATTAATCATGATATCAAAGATAATTACAAGTTAAATCATCAAGCATAATTACTCTCAACTCTTGAGAGAGAGCAAACTCATCCTCAGTTACAAAGAAGTCTCTAACGTAGAAATTTATTGTGAGACCTATATAGAGAGAGAGAGATGTAGGAAGTACAAGGAGTTATGGAGGTTATAAACAGAGAACATAATTTTCTTCTCTTTCTTCTTTATGAACATAATTTTCATATTAAATCTTCCTTCAACGTCTAGGGTCCTTTTTTTAATCTATTTGAACCTATCTTCAACTCATATTGTCAAGGTTTCGTGATCTAATAGGGCTCATGCCAAAATCAGTGATATGGGTGATGAAGTTGATTTAAATTTTCTAACAAGTTTAGGATGGATAACACTCTTGGATCATAGCACAACTCATTGCATGCCTTCAGCTTTCTATCAATAATTTGTTTTGAGGGTAAATTTAGATGGAACATTGCAGTAGAAAACATAAGGGCAATTTTGTTTTTTTACCCGAATGGTTGAAGTCAATGGTTCCTAGAGATAAATAAAGGGTTTAATTAGGTTAGTTATTGAATATGAGGGCATTTATGTGATTTGCTGCTAGACTACCTAAGAAAACTGTGGTCGAGTGGTATTTCCTTAATTAGTTTGAAAACATAAGGGGGAATCTCAAATAATCACTGAAATACGGAGGGTTGTAAGTCACTCTAAAAATATAGACAAGTTTGAAATTTGAAATTGGAACTCAGAAGTTAGAAGTTGGAAGGAAAAGCCAGGTCAAGCCTTTACCTAATGCTTATTATACAAAGAATTATAATCAGTCACCAAGCTTGACTAGCCGAAGAGTGACATTAATACCAAAAAAAAAATGCTGGATGACATTTGATCCTTGAACTTACGGTTTTCTAGAGGGAAAGTGCATCAAAATGATCACCTACAAGGAAAGAATAATGCTGAAATGACCTCAGGCTTTTGGACCTGGTATCCCACTTCTTGGCGGGAAATTGTATGGGAACTTTGAATGCTAAATTATCTTACTAAGTTAGTAAGGAAAGTTTTTTGAAGACATCACTTTAAGGCATCCAAAAATATGATATGATACCAGACGATTACAAAAGATAAAAGAAAGTTAATTTTCACCATTGAACTTAATTTGCGGTTGTGTGACTTTATTTTTAATAATGATATTTTATTTTTGGTGGTGGAATTGAAACTTATTTTTTCAATAAATATTATAATTTTATTAAATAAATTATACATTGATTGAGTTTGATTTTAAGTTTTTGACACGATTATTAAATGGATTGAGTTTGGGTTTAGTAAATTTTCATAATATCTTCATCTCAACACGACACGAACACAACCCGACTCGATCCATTGCCTCCCCTAGAAAATAGTATTAATCGAGTCATATTTTTAAAGATTATGGATTCAGAACGGTGTCCCGTACCTAACCAAAGTCAAGTGGTACTCCATTTTATGCCACGTAGCATTTTTTGGACCCATTGACCATATGGATATGCGGTCCATCCCTTGGTGAACCTACCTACCAAAAATCATAGAGTTTGATAACTTGTATCCACTAAATCTAATTAAGCTCTTGAAAAATAATTTAAATCCAACTATTAAAAATCATTCTTAAGATAATGTTGTTATCAAATGGATATACATCACCAACCAAACTGATCTTTGGTGTGTAGATTCATCAAGGGATGGAACACATATCCATTTGGTCAGTGAGTCTCAAAAACATGCCATGTGGCATAAAATGAAGTACTACTTGACCTTGATTAGGAACGAAACAACGTTCTGGATCCCCACTCATTTTTAAAAGGGTGTCTAATTACATAGCCAGATATGATTTTAAATATTTTCATCCATGCAAAAGTTTTTTAAGTGAATTTACCATTTTGGTATTTTACAAATTACATAACCGATGTTATAAAGTCAAAGTGGAATTCACTGAAAGAGCTTGACACAACTGGACAATAAAAATTAGAGTCGTGCTGGATTGATACTGTTTCACATATTGGTATGCAGCATAACCATGTTAGCAATGTTTGAAACGATGTTAATTCAGTATTGAAATTTACACTCTCACTTGTATCTTGATGAAAAGAATTTATGGTTTTGTACAGATATTCATGTTAACAATGTTTGAAACGATGTTAATTCAGCATTTTCCTAAAATTTATTTGGATACGTAAATATTTCAAAATCATATCTAATTAGTTACACAACTTTACCAAAAGTTTTATCTGTTTCTATATTTTTCCTTTTTTAAATATTTATCAATGGTTTGGGATTTGTAGACTCGTGAAAATTGTATATATATATATATGGGGAGTGTTCAATGGACATAAGTAAAAAACATCGGTAAAATAAAACATTTTTCAAAATATGGGTTAGAAGTTTGGGATTGAACTGATTTTTTTGTGAGGATGATATTTGTAATGAGAAGATCATCCTCACAAAAAGTTGGCCCAATCTGAACCTTCTAGCCCTATCAAAAGTGATTTAGAATGTGGATCATTGATTTTTATCAATAATTTTTAAATCACTTTTGATGAATTTAGAATTTTCAGATTGGGTTGATTTTTTATGAGGATGGTCTTTCTCATCATAGAGATCATCCTCACAAAAAATCAGTTCAATCCCAAACTTCTAAGCCATATTTTGAAAATGTTTGTTTTTATAGATATATATACCCCACTACCCCCTACCCCCCACCACACCATCATCTAAACACAAAGATCCAATGGCCAGGATAAAATAAATGTTCTCAGGATAAATAAATTTGAACAATTGGATTTCTTGTGTATTTGCAATTGGGATTTTGTATTTACAAATGGAGAATTCCATAAGTGTTTTTCTATAATTCATTCAATTTGCACACATAACCAAGAGGACAATTTCTACAACAATACACAAAAATAAATCATCCAAGCTAATTCAAGATCATGAATACATGATCGATTTTAGGATTGATTAGCACTAGCAAACATATAACCATTAATTAATAGGGTACATTCATACGATCCCTTTGGTGAAATATAACATTTATCTCTAAACTCACCTTCTCTTCCTTGATCTACCTTTAATGAATCGAATACCTTTCTTGATGGAATTTAGATTCTCAATGTTGATTTTAAGAGAATAAGCTTTTCTGGAGTTCTTGAGAATACTCTTGATTTTTTTTTATTGAAAATATGTACATAATAGGAGAGCCTATTCATATATTTTATAAATAGAAGTAGAGGGCTTAGATCCTCTTAAGATTAGAAACCAACTCATCAAAGAATTCTAACCATTTTCAAAATAGAGGTTTCCCAAATCAATTGAACTCTCAATAGAACCTTTCGGTTATTGGCATTTTGAAGAACGTTAGTAATAGGCTTAATGCGCCACCTAACGGACCATATAAGACGGAGCTAGTAAGGAGTTGGTGGGGACAATTGCCCCCATAGAACTTTGAGAAATCCCTATATTTTCAATTAACTACATGCCTCATTTGTCCCCCGTTGCCCCCACACCCTCACCTCCTTCCAATTTTTACCCCCACAGAAGTTTGAGAAACTCTTATATTTTCAACTAATTACATGCCCCATTTGTTCACATTCCCTCACCTCTCTCCCCATGTCCCCCCCACACCCTCACCTCCCTCCAATTTTTGACCCTACGAAACTTTGAGATATCCCTAAATTTTCAAGTAAGTACATGCCCATTTGTCCCCACTTCCTCACCTCTTTAATTTTTTGTTGATGACATTATCTCTTGATTGGGACTTCTCAAATATTTATTGAAAATGACCTAAATATCATTTTCTTTAATTACTAATTAAAAACCTCTTAGTTTCTCCCTGAAACCTTTCATCTTCACTATACAACTAATCATAGTTTGCCCCCACTACAAGAAAATCCTAGCTCCACCGCAGGGACCATAGGTAAAAAAAAAAAAAATCATGTTTCTTTAAATCCTTTTCATGAATTTATGGATCCTATATACCCTTCTTCAAAAGGGACATACATCCATTATAGTACTTATCTAACTTTATCAAAATGGGTACCCATTTTACACGCACATTACAATTTCATTTTTTGTATCCTTGTGAACGTCTAATAGAAGACAAGATTTTTTACAAAGTTATTAAAAAGCTGGAACCATATTTAGTGTTGACAATTTACTCCAAGTTGAAAATAAAAGTATAAAGATTATTTCAGCTGAATTGGTTCAATGTTCAAATAATACCCGATCATTTTGGTTAGACACTCAATTTGTAACACTAATGATTATTTGACTCAAAAATTTTCACTCAGTCTGTACTCGACTAAAGTGACAAGGGCATAGAATCATCGATTCTTTTCCTTGTATATCTTGAAGAAAAGGATCTATGGTCATTTACCCTTATCACGTAAATCTCGTACAAATCAAGTGAAAATTTTTGAGTGAGAAAATCACTAAATTTGTAAATATATTCGAAGAAGTCTCTAAACACGAAGAAAATCAATGACTCAGGATACAGTACGGTATTTCGCTTCTATAAAATAGGATAAGTGTCTACGTGGCATGTTTTAGTTGATCTTTAAAGCACCTTGGGTTACTAATCAAGCCAACACTGCTCATTGTCTTTATTTCTTATCAAATTGTGCCAGGTAGACATTTATCATATCTACAGAAGCGAGATAAATTTATAAGGTTTGGAAACTCGATGTTGTGCCATGTGGCATCATGGGATTTTCTTTTTTAATAAAACTTTGACTGACACCTTTGTCCAAATATGGAATCAAACTTGTTAACCGTTTTAGTCCACTTTTGCTTCTGAAAAATATCGAGTATGGGAGTCCGACTTTGAAGAAGAGTTGAAAAAGAGTTAAAGATCGTATGCACCCTCCTCCCATACCTCAACACATGACACGTGTGCGAATTTGGGAGGAGGATTACAAGAAGGCGGGGTTTTTGAATTTATTTGACATCCTTATATTTCTGTGAAAATTTGCAACAGCTCCTTGGAAATGCCAAGCGTAATCCAATGGGAGAGGGTTTCTTCAAAATTTTGAGGATACACGGTCAAAGTTTTTTCCGGTCAGAGGGTGTACCAATTTGACCCAAATTACTGGATGTTTTACGAAATTGGTAATGTTTATATTTTGCAAAAATTACTGAGGCATCTATATATGTTTTTGACTAATCTATTGTTATTTCTTTTTATCAAAACGATTGTACAATTGTCTTTTCTATTTCTTCAAATTGTTCATTCCAGGATCATACATTATCATTTTTGTAAAAAGAAATCGAATATATGTTCATTTTTTTAAATATTGAAAAAATATATCACTAATGTTGGAGTGACACAAATGGAGACACAAGGGTGACAAAAATGACGTGGTGGAGCGCACATAACCGTAGATGTATTTTACTCATATCGAAAAGCATCTATAGTTATGTACGCGCCACCACATCATTTGTGTCACTCTTGTGTCTCAGGTTGTGTCACTCTAGCACAGCTCAATATATATATATATATATATATAGGGTCAGGTTCAAGGGCCGTCTGAGAAACCGTCTAAGAAAACTTTCGACGGTAAATAAAATTTTAAAATATGGGTTAGAAATTTTGGATTGAGCTGATTTTTTGTGAGGATGATCTCTATGATGGGAAGATCATCCAAAAAAAAAAATCAGCTCAATCTGAAACTTCTAACCCCGTTAAAAGTGATTTAGAATGTGGACCGTCGATTTTTTACCACTTTTTATCACTAATTTGTAAATCACTTTTGATGGATTTACAAGTTTCTGATTGAGCTGATTTTTTGTGAGGATGATCTTCTCATCATAGTGACCATCCTTGCAAAAAATCAGCTCAATCCAAAACCTCTAACCCTTATTTTGAAAAACGAAAGTTTTCTTAGACGGTTTCTCAGATGGCCCTTGAACTGCCCCCATATATATATATATATATATATGTGGGTCCCGTTCAGCAACAAACATTTTGGCAAAACATTTTTCAAAACATGGGTTAGAGGTTTTGGAATGGGCTGATTTTTGATGAGGATGATCTCTACGGTGAGGAGATCATCCTCACCAAAAATCAGTCCATTCCAAAAGTTCTAGCCCCAGTTTACAAGTTGAAAAATCATGGACCGTCCATTTTTTGTAAACCATTTTTGATGGGGTTAGAAGTTTTGGAATGGGCTGATTTTTGGTGATGATGATCTCCTCACCGTAGAGATCATCCTCACCAAAAATCAGCCCATTCCAAAACCTCTAACTCATGTTTTGAAAATGTTTTGCCAAAATGTTTGTTGCTGAACATTTCCCTATATATATATATGACTGATTCAATAATTTTGACAAAACACATTGATATCTTAATGATTTTTTCCCAAATATTACGTACCAACCTCCAACCCTTGAACGTAAGTCAAAGCAATATGGGAGACAATTTTTAATAAATAAAAAAATTCCTTCTCCGCAAAATAATTTCATGCAAAATTTTTGTATTGCATGACATCTGAATGCAAATGATTTGTAGTGTGCCAAGAAGGGCACAATTTTTCTTAGCTTTTACTTCGCCCTAAATCCTTCTTCAATCTCTTTTTTCGAAAGGATACAATCTTAGTTGATCGACTTCGGTTTTTTAGGAATTCTAGGTTATTTTTATTAGTTGACATAGGTAAAAGAATTTGCTATTAAACTGTAAAACCCCGAATTTTCAATTCATATCTCGAGGAAAAGATAAATAGTAGAATTTTAAGAAAATCTTGAAAGTGGGACTTAGGGATAAAACTTTAGGATGTTTCTGATCATTTTTAATAGAATCTGACCTCACCATTGGATTTAAAATGATCTAAAAACATATTTTAGCCTGTAAGCATGTTCAAATGCGAGTCTAAATATAAAAGTTACAAAATCCTCGATTACTGAATCGGACAAGGTTAAAATAGTAAATTTTTGCTAGAGTAAGAATTATTAAGATTCGATTACACCATTGGATCCATAACGAAAAATTATTAAATATGGACTATTTATATGCCATTTTTGGAGATCAAGAAGTCGAATTATCATCAAAAATAAAAACGACGTTAAATTTAGGGGTCACATCAGGCCAAAAATGTAAATTCTTGATAGAGATATAATTTGTAGAAATTGACTATACCATTAGATCCGAAACGAAAAATTAGGCAAAATAGAGTATTCATTTGTCAGTTTTGAAGTCCGGATGACCAAGTTATCGTTGATCGAAACAATAGGCGAAATATCGATTTCGTCCCAAATTTATATAAATAAAATTTTTTAATTTTGTTTTTCTCTCATCTTCCCCAACTCATCCAAACAGTTGAGACATATAAAAAATGAAAAATTTATTTTTCTTCTGATTTTCCTCCTTAGATCCTTCGCAAACGGCTCACCGTTGACGACCGTCTTAGAAGGAAAAAACATCCGCAGCTTCGACATCTACAAAGCCCACCCAATCTCTTTCCATTTCACTTTCTTTTTCATCCAATATCGTCAAAAATCAGTAGTATTTTTTGATTTCGGATTTCGTTTGTTTCGGGGTCAAACCGTCTTTCGACGCAGAAGGGAGAAACGTTCGCAGCCTCGATATCTACAAAACCCAGCTAATCTTTTTTGTTTCACTTTCTATTTCACCCGATATCGTCAAAAATCAGTCGTATTTATATACGGGAATTTCGTAACTTCAACCTCGAATTTCATCCGTTTCGGGGTCAAACCGTCCTCCGTCGCAGAAGGGAGAAAGGACGACCACGTCGAGATCTTCGAAACCACTGAGCCAATTTCAAAAATCAGCCGCTTCAAAGTTCGGTCTATCTCCATTTTCGCGTCGATCGCCTCGATTTTCGCACACACGCTTCGATCATTTTGCCTAGACATTGTAAGGAACTCTCAATTTCTATTAGTAATCGTAGAGTGTGAAAATTGCATTTAGGATTTTATTGGAAAAATTTGGATGTATTTCCGATATATAGAATTCTTTTGTTATTTCAAAAATTCACACCAGAAATTGCATGTTCGAAATGTTTAATTGTATTTTTAACAAATTATATGTGGATATGATATTTTAACGGGTTATTTCCATAAATTGGGTCTTGTGCACTGCTCGAACCTCGTTTTGAAAAATAACTTGTATTTTTTTTTATATTATTGATAAAAATAAATTCTTTAGTTGGAAAATGTGATTTAATATTCAATGAACTCATATTGAGTTGATGAATATCAAAAAATTGATATTTTATTGAAGAGATGGAAAACTGTAAAAATCGAAAAAAAGGAAAAAAGGGTATGAAACGGTAAAATGTTAGAGTCATACCCGAGGGGTGATGTCTGCATTTTACGTTATTGTGTTGTGTGTAGGTTGGTGAATAGATATTCAGGGATAATATTACTGGTTGCATGTTTATTTACTTTCTGTTAGCGCGAGGCGCTGTTTACGTTTCCGTTATGTTATTTATTTTAAGTCAGGTGGTCACACTTGCATGGTAGGAAACTGGATATCCATTCTCAACCTTGTATTGTTAATTTCTCTTTTATTTTCAAATGAAAATAATATATATGTAGCTATTTTGTGAGCTGTTAAAGAGTTTGTGAATGCCTGAAAGGGATAGTGCGTCATATCATCCGGAGTGGTGTACTATCCTGGGATGTACGGTAGGGACCACCAAGCTCTTACGTGGTATGGGACGCGTATGAGAGTGGAGTCACAACTGGAATCCGGGATATTCCTCTCCATCTTTACCAGTGAACTTGTAATGTAAAGGTGGTCGCATACGAATGGTTTGTATATTTGGGAATCACATGTACGCCTGATAGGTATAGACGAAGATGATTGGTCAGTGATCACTAACAATCTATAGTAGTCGAACGTTCTGACACATCGAAAAGAGATCCATTGTTTACGGTCACGTCAAACAGCCAGCCTAAACCGGATAAATGGTCAACCAAATGTGGTAAGTGCAGCAACCGACCACAAAATCAGGAACTAAAAGCCAGAGAAGAATTGTAAGATCATGTCCCGACTGGGAGCGATCCAGTCGTGAATCCCAACTCTCTAATTCCAATACTCCACCATTGTGTATTATGTATATGTTACCTTATTTTGATATATAAACTGAAATGCATGTTTAATGTTTCCATTTGATCAATTAATTTGTACATAAATAAAATGCTATAGTGAGTACTGTTGATTGATGTAATGTCAGTTTTAAAATGTTTAGTTGCTCATCCCTGGCTATATGTACCAGTTTATCGTAGTTTATTCTATAAAATTTTATATTGTTAAAATGTTTTAGTATGTTTATTCATTAATGCTAGGATGGGTTATTGGCAGAAATTGTTTGTTTCTTTACTGGGTAACCATTGTTACTCACCCTTTCCTTCTCTATTTTTTTAGTTTCAGATTCAGAACTTGACGAATGATGATCATCTAGTTGGTCAGATAGACAACCAGAGTTTGTCACCTTGTAAGTACTAGGGCTATACTCCCTAGTGGTGTCAGTTCTCCCAGGTATTCTTATAGATTCTGTCTTGAGTGTTAGGATTTCTGTTAGAGTGAGGAATTTTGTATAATCTTGTATTATGGTTATTCTTCTACACTCTGATCTTTCGTACGTTATTAGACTTATATAGGTTTCCGCTAGTATTCTATTTTATGTGTATATATGCAGGATTGTATGTCGTTTATTAGGTGCAGGTTATACGCCTTGGAATGCTAACAAACAGAGGAGACCATGCCGAAATTTCAAGATGCCACCTAATACCTCGAGATCTGACATGGGGATTTGTGTTAGTGTTCGGCGGGGCGTCACATAAACATTGAGATATCTCAAGTACTCACCAAAAATGTGGAGGGTCTACATATAATGTAAAAGAGACAGTTCCTTTAATTCTTTGATGCCTGCATACTTTACGTGTTATTCCTTTTGGGAGATCCCATAGAATCAAGTATTAGCATTATCAAGTGCTGATTTTGTAACTCAACCTGATAGTGTAACTCAAAAACTCATTGACGTGGCAGGTGTAAGAATCGTAGATTTTTTCTCTCAGGATACACAATTGCACATATTTTATGGGGATGTGTAGTTGTGCATCCTGGGGGGAGAAATCTACGAATTTTGCAAGGTACATGTTAGTTGAGTTTTTTAGTTACCCTATTAGTTTGAGTTACAAAATCATTTCACTCATATCACCCAATATTGTTTTCTGAGGAAAAAAAATGAATAATGATTTTCTAACTTGACATCTTCACTTGGTCAATACTCGAGTGACGTACATGGCATGGACACGGAACTATGAAGATGTGCAATTGTGTATCCCGAGAAAAAGATCTACATCAGCAGTAAAAAAATATGGATTCGTTGAAAGCCAACCAAGTCAAAGTACAAGAAGATCCTACCCTATCGACCCAATGTGGATCCACCCAATAATGATTCCCAACTAGATGGGGACCAAAATATAATATTTTACTAACCTTTATCATCTATCATGAATATCTTTTTAAACGATTAGCATATTCTCACCTCAATTATATGGTTCTTCTTCTTCTTTTTTCCCCCCTTTTTTACCACAATTCTCCTAAAAGCAATCGACTGGGATGTTTTCATCTCATTTCTATGCCTCTTTCCCCCCATTAACCATAATTCCCCTAATAAAGCTAAATGGGTTCACACGGCTCTGATTTCCACCTAACTTTTGGCTTCTTATGATAGTTCAAGGCCTAGCCAATGCCAAATTTGATGATTTTGAATGACCCAACTTCATAAATCAGGTTTTGGGTATAAAAATGTGGAGACTAAGAAATTAAGAATGGAATTGTCATATTTTATCATTGGAGGTGTGAGCTAGTTTAATCGGTAAAGTCTTTATAGGTCATGATCATTCAATTTCCACTACCACAAAAATTATTGATCACATTAAAACAGGTTTACCCAATGACAACAACAAACATTTAAACTGATCAAAATTTGAGTAGTAGAAATTTTAATTTTAAATGAATAATAGAAGAGTTTGTGGGATGTTGTCAAACTTACATATCTATACTATTATAATGAGAGAAGGGTAGGTAAAGTTGAAGCAAATCTACGTTATGAATTTTTAGATTATAAAAATGTCATTATATAAACACAATTCTAGGTCCCACCTTTACTTCGGTTATGGGGGATAAACATCTCATTCAACCTTTATTATATTTACTATCTTTCCTCTTTTACCCGTTTATTATGTTTCTTCTTTATTCCTTTAATCTCAAAGATTTTTAATAATATCCCTCTAATTTTATTATTTTTTCACTTTTACCCCCCTTAATCCTAAAGAGGATGCTCATGCCATAGACATAGGCGAACTCTAGTTACATTTCAAGACACAACATGAATAAAATCGAATTATTTATTTGAAATTTCCAATTAAAGTAATATCATAAACTAATTATAAATATAATTGAAATCTTAATTTCTGTAACTCGTGTGAAAAAGCTCATCCCACCAGCCAGTCCTATGTTAATTCAAATAAAATTGGAGAAATTATTTAAAACAACTTAATTTTGGTTTTTCTTGGTAAATGCCCCTAATTTTTCGACAACTTAATAACTCAATTACTGAAGTTCAATTACATAATTGTTTTAATATATAAATTTACTCATTTATTAATGGGTAAATTACACTTTGACCCCCTATAGTTTAGCATAATTCCATGTAGACCCCCTAACATTTTGACAATTGCACTTACCTCCCCTTTCACCTAGTTAAAATTGAGATATTATTTTACCATTTTACCTTCTCATTTTATTTTATTTTTATGATAAAAAGATAAATTTTTAACAATAATTAAAAATTCCATACACTCATACGTGCGAACCCATTTTTTTCATAGGGATATTTTTTTATTTAAAAAATGAATAACATTTTAAAATGGGTACGTAAAATGGTCGCTATAAAAATAAAAAACATTTTTTTACGTTTTGTCGATAACAAGTAGATGGAATGGAAGGGAGTAAATGAGCTCCTTAGATATCTAGAACGGTGGTAAGTGCAATTGTCAAAACGTTAGAGGGTCAATATAGAATTATGCCAAACCAAAAGGGGTGAAAGTGTTATTTACCCTTTATTAATTTAAAAAGTGAGTATGACCATTGTAAGCAGTTTGGAATATGATAAAAATTCAATTCGTGAAAAATTCAAATTTTATTCAATCTTGGATTGCATAAGTCCGGCCAAAAATTCAATAAATGGAAAATATGCGACATATGCTTTATACGTGTATTATCCGTTTTATTTTAAAAATTCAGTAATATGATATTGATGGTAATGGTAAAGGTGATGTTATCTTGGTGATGGTAATAATGAGGGCATTGAGGTCAAGGGATAAATCATCGATTTGAAAAATTAAGGTGTAATTTCAAATAAATGTAGAGGGTCATGTCGTTATTGTTATAAAGATAAAAGGTACATTTGTCACATAAAAAGATTGATTCCTCCAACATTTTGAAGCATGGCCACTTCAAAGTTGACTTGTGTCACATGTCACGACTTACAAGTTTACATTTTGCAAACATATACAATAAGTTATAGTAGCATTTTTTTCCACTGAGTTTTATAAAAATTCGTAAAAAAATGCATTTTATTCTTTTGAAACTTAATACTTTCATTGAAAAAAATGAAAAATTCATGAAGTTTTCAAGAATTAAATGGAAAATTGCGAACGAGTACGACATGATAATTTTGGCCTCATACATGCCCTCTTATGTACCTTCTTCAAACAAACAAAAAAGAATAATGATGAATGCATGTGGTTGGGTACGCGGCTGCACATCTTTTTTCTGTGCATCTCAATGAAAACGATGTATGATTCTGTACCCTTGCCACGTAAGTTGCATACCCAGTCTGGGTGATTCATCACGACTCAAAAAAAAAATAATAATAAAATAAAAAATCCTCAAAGTTAAGTATCATATAACTTCTTTTTTTTTTTTTTTTTTCTAAATTCGATAATTTATTAAGATTAACACATGAAAAGATACATTAAAATGGGGCCTAAAAGCCCTCTAAGTGCTTGTATATAAAACAATAAGGAAAAAAACAAAAATAAGGAGAATAAAGAGGTCTGCTTGTGCTTATTGCTTTTATCTCCTCATAAGAAAGACCCACAAAACGACACTGATCCAACCCACATCCATGACATGATTAATTATAGAATTAAACTAATCCAGCCTTTCTTGGAGTCGCGTGGGCTTTCAATGGATACAGCATGTCATTGGTGAACTCTTGCCTTGGAGTCAAGTCAATCTCATCAACAGCCGTCCATTTAAATTCCCTGACCACATTAGCCAAGAAATACTCAATATGCATTATAGCTATACCTGCACCAGGGCACACCCTCCTCCCTGCACCAAAAGGCATCATCTTTATCTCTTTAGTCCCAATTATATCACACTCTTCACTCAAAAATCTCTCAGGCTTGAACTCCAATGGATCCTTCCAAACTTGTGGGTCCCACGCCATCTCAGCTACCAAGAAATTCACATTAGCATTCTTTGGTATCACATACCCATCAATTGTGATTTCCTCTACAACCCCATGAGGCAGCACAAAGTGCAAAGGTGGGTGTCTCCTCAATCCTTCCATCACCACTGCCTTGAGATACGGCAACTTCTGTAGATCTTCTTCTGTCACAATCTCAGCTTCTGTTCCCACCACTCGTTCAATCTCTTCATATAGTTTTTCTTGAATGCTTTGGTTCTTTATCACGTTAGCCAAAATCCATTGAAACAAAGTGGGTGATGTATGAGTACCTGCGTTAATAAATTCGGAAATCAAACTCACCATCTCGCCGTCGTTAAGGTGTCTTCCTCCATCATCTGGAATTATAAGATCCAAAAGTGAATCCACATATGGGACAAGAGAGTACTCTTCATCTTCTACAGCTGATCCAACTTCCTTCATGTTGTTCCTCTTTTTTTCGCGATCTTTAATAAGAGGAATTGTTACATCTTCTTGATCACGTCTCATCGAGTGGAATTGTTTCCAACGATTGCGAAAGATGAACTTACCAAACGACCCAGGAAAGAAATTAAGACTATTAAATTTACCCATATTAAATAGGATAGCATGTTGAGCAGCTTCGATTTGTCGAACGATTTTCTCTTCCAATTTGGCACCGAAACACATGAAACAGAATAAGTTGAACATGGAGTGTTGGAATGGCTCGAGCACCATTATAACCTCACCCTTCTTCGCTTCGGATGCGATCTTGTTTTTCAATATTTGATAAGACCACTTGCGGCCACTAGCCCAAGACTTGATGCGAGCTGGTTGGAGCATCTCGGAAGAGAGATTACGTCGAAGGACTCTCCAGAGAGGACCATAAAGGGCAGAGCTGATAGTATGGTGGTTGCTACTAATGATGCTTCGGGTTTCTGGACCGACAGGACGGTCAGCCAATGCTGCACCATTTTGGATGAGAGCTTTGTGAGCAGCAGAGGTGGTGGTGATGAAGACAGCAGGACGACTGCCCATGTAGACAGCAAAGATTGAACCAAATTGTTTGCGATATTTTATTAGATCTTGCTCTATCTCGGCAAAGGTCTTGCGAAGAACCATGATAAGGTCCCATATGGGTATGGTTTTTGGGCTAGGTGGTAATTTTCTACTACTCTTAGAAGTATTAGAGTTTGAGAGGAGATTGAAGAGGGATTTTAGTGCAACACAGACACACACAGAGACCAAGACTATAAACCAAGTCTCCATGTTGGGCAAGAGTGGAAATGATATAGAGAGAAAGAGAGAGAGAGGAGGAAGAAGAAAGGTTCTTGGATTGGTTACTCCGTGATGTTTTGTAGATGAAGGATGGTTCTCTATTTATAGGGAAGTACCGAGTTGTCGGGGAGGGAAGATTAGCGCCCACCAAGGATGAAGTGGAGGGTTTGGTTGTACTGTAGTAGGGCTACTAGTAATTAATTTCCTTTCTGAGCCGTGCTAAACTGACTATAAGAAAAAAAAACAATCAAATGACGTGGAATCTGCAAATGACAATTGATTTTTGGAAAATGCTGAAGTAAGATTTGACGCGGATGATTCTGTATAAACATAGATTTTTTATCGAGATACGAGTGAGAAGCATCTATGGTTCTATGCACATGATGTCAATTTCAATGTTACTCCAACATGACTCATTGATTTTTTCCTCAAACATTTTAGTAGGAGTGCCAATGGATGGTTGAAAATTCGAATCTTATTCAAATTCGAATTCAAAAAATCATATATCAAATTTTGAATTCGAATAGTTTTATATATTCGAATCTTTATTGGATATGGATTCAAATATTAACATATCGAATCCGATAATATCTGATTTGAAATATTATATAATATATATATAATTTATTTTATTTATTTATTATACAAATAAAATAATATAAATAATATAATAAAAATAATTTTAATAATGAAAAATTAGTTGGATAAGTAAAAAATTATGTATTTTTCATATAAAAATCATTCAAATTCTAATCGTATATTATTGATATCCGATAGAATAATCGGATTTGAATTCAGATAGAATTTTAGAACATTTGTCGGATTCAAATTCGAATTTGAATTTGAATTTAAACTTGGATATTAGATAAAATTTTCATATTCGAATTCAGATATTTCTATATTCGAACCAATAAACATCCGTTGACAGTCCTAAATACTAGGAAAAAATATATTGTTCCTTACAGATTCCACGTCATTTGAGTGTTTTTTAGACAGCTTAGTATTATTCTTTCTTGATAGTCTACTTCTAGGGATTTAATAAAAGAATGGTGATGATCTTACTATCCCACGAAGCACATTGAATCAACTCTCCTGACGTGATAAGTTTTCGAAACGTAGATCTCTACTCCTTGAGATACAAAACTGTATTTTTTCATAAAAGTGTTTATCTCGGGGGGGAATCGTGTATCCCAAGACTTACAGATCTACGATTTTCAAACCTATCACATCAGGAGAGTCGATTGAATGTGCCACATGCAGTAGTAAGATTATCAAAAAATCTATTATTGTTCTTGATCGGCCCAACTAGTGTAATTTTATTACAAAAACTCCCTTGGAATTTGACTACTCCGGAGTCTCACTTTATTAAGTTTCATACGCACAAACCTTACTTTATGAGCTTTGGTACGTTGGAATGGGGATCTGTTTACATGGTCAACAAGCCTTTCAAGTGGATCCTAACCCTATCAAATTGTAGCATTCAAAAATATCTCATACCACGGGATTATAATAGACAAAATTATAAGAATTTAAAAAAATAAAAATAAAAAAATGTTAATTTTCACTTTTTAATTTTTATTTTAAATTTAGGATTCGGTAGCCATCCACTTTCAACACCATCGATCAAACTTAAAAAGGATTTCTTTTTGAATTTTTTCGTTTGAATCTGATTTTTTCAATGAAATCTATAAGGTCTGATCTTGGATTTCCAATTTCATAATCTATGTGGGCCCAATTACTCTTATTAAGATTTGAAATCTTACTAAGTTAGTCATTTTAATCTAATTCACAAAAGTAAGGCCTGTTCCGTAACAAGTTGACGAAGTGAGTTTTTTAAATAAAATTGCCGCTTGTTGGTCTGCTCGTTATATCTCTCTTTTTCTTAGTGAGCTGTGCTAAATTGACTAAAAAACAAACACTCAAATGACATGGAATCTGCATATAACCATATATTGTTTCCTCGTTCACAAGGGGAAAAATTATCTATGAGTCAAGATCCTATCTCATTTCTCTATAGATACGAATGATGTCTACGTGACATAATTTGATTAAAAAATAAATACATTGGGTTTCATGAACAGCTTGATTAAGAGTCTGAGGTATTTTAAAATCAACTAAAGCCTGCAATGTAGATACCTAACTTATTTTATAGGAACAAGATACCATATTAGATCCTAATATGACTTGCCAGGTGGCATACTCAATCGACTTCATGACGTGGATCAGTTTGGGAATTGTAAATACAATCTCTCGAGATATATTTTTTTTATGTGAAAATACAATCATATATCCCGAGACATACAAATCTACGATTTTCAAACTTGTCATGGCAGGGAGTCGATTGAGTATGCCACTTGACAAGTCATATTATCACGACTCAAAAATCTATGGTTCCAGGCAGATTCCATTTCATTTGAGTAGTGTCTTTTTAGTTTTGTATTATTCTTTCTTGATAGGCTATTTCTGATGATTTAATAACGATTCAATTGACTTTATGGGCGGCTAATAATACTATTTTAGTCATCATTTAAATATAGAAGTAGCTTTTGCCTTGTATTGACTATTGACCGCTATTATGTCTTGGGCTTACATAGTAAAAAATGCTGCGAGACCCAACAGTTAAGTTGGACGTTTTGTAGTTTGATGTGACTTAGGTATTGTTTATTAAACTAAAAAAATAAGTATTGAATAGCATTTAGCATTGAAATTTATAAACGCTGAATATAAGTATTGAAAAAGTTGTTTGTTTAGATGTAGAATCATGTTTCTTGCACATTGCTGAAATTAGTAAATTATTCATTTTTATCCTTACAATTATATTATACATTGTTTGCATGTTTCAAATGCCTATTTTTTATAAAATTAAAATACAATTCATTTTTAAATAATAATTAATATTCAAATTTTCAATTTATAAATAATAATTTTTATTTTTAGAAGTCCACAAATTTCAAATTAAAAATAATAATGTCATACAAATCATCAAAATTTGAAATCAATATTGAAAGAACTTAATTTGAGATGAATAATTTTCGATGGAAATCAAGGATGTGTAATTATAAAAGCACCCCACGAATTAATAAGGGCAATCCACACCATAGTCAATTTTTTTTTGTCTTATATGGATTAAAATTTTTGGATTGAATCAATTTTTGGTGATGATGATCTATATGGTCTAGAGATCATACTCACCAAAAATCAGCCCATTCTGAAACTTTTAACCACATCAAAACTAATTTCCAAAAAAAAAAAAAAACAATTGGACAATTTACGATTCTTGAACTTGTTTTGATGGGGTTAGAAGTTTTGGGATGGGCTAATTTTTGATAAGAATGATCTTCTCATTAGAGAGATCATCCTCACCAAAAATCAACTCATTCAAAAACTTTAACCCATACAAAACAAAATAATTTAGCCATGGTGTGGGTTTATTAATTTGTGGGGTGCTTATATACTTATCCATGGGATATAAGAGGTAATATCCTTTTAAGTATAAGGGCATACTTATCCATGCCCAAAAAATGAAGAGTATATTTGTCTGTGCCAAAAAAAACAAAGTGCTTACAGCTTTAGCACTTTTTTTCAGCATCAAAATAGTGTTGAATTTTTTTCACTTATTTTCAACAATAATGAAAATATAAAGGAAACAAACGCGCTATTTTGACAAAAGGTGTTGAATTTTTTTTTCCAGCAATTAGCACTGAAAAATAGTGCAAACAAACATTGTTTTAGTCCTAAACTTTTATTAATCGAGTGATTTTTTTGCTCACAGCCCAACAACTGATTGACATATGGTTCAAAAAAGAATCTTAATAATCTGATTACCCCACGTAGCAAACTCAATCGGCTATCTTGACGCTACAAGTTCAGCAACCGTAGATCTGCACTTCTCGGGATACACAACTACACTTCCCCATAAAAATGCATATCTCGAGGGAATCATGAATCATGAGGAGCATAGATCTATGATTTCTGAACTTATCACGTTAGCTAATCTATTAAATATGTCATGTGGGGTAGTCAGATTATCATGACTTTTCAAAAAATCCTAAATTATTTCTAAGGTTCGAAGGATATAATAGATAGAATCTTAAAATTGAAGCAGATTGGAATTTTTATTCAATATTTTTTTTTAAGGTTATAGGTAGAATCTGGTTGAAGAGTAGGGTAAAAAAAGTATCCAAGAGATTGACGATGATGGCTTTTGAGAAAGGTAAAAAAAAAAAAAGGGTCTATTTGATTATAGCAAATCAGTACTCTAATAGAATACAAATTCCATCAAGAAATGAATTCCACCGTTTGATTGCACCAAGCAAAATACTATAAAGAGAGTTGATTTTTACCATAATTTTAAAACTTGACAAATTGTCATGAAATTTAACCAAGTTCAGTCAATTTACCAAGACTTTTAGGTTGCTCCACCCAAAATTTGATGGAACCAACTTGTTAGTTATTGAGCTATGTATAACAGTTTTGTGGAGAAAAAATAAATAAATATTGCATTTATTTTAAAATATTAGGATTTTAATATATTTATAAATTTAATACATTTTTATTTGAGTCATTTAAGTTGACTCTCCTGTAATTGACTTGATTCCACTCAATGGACGTGTGAGTCGAATTGAGTTAGAAAACTATGATTTTTTGTTTCTAGATTGGGGTGGTTGTGAGAACAATCCCAGGACCGGGATGGGATTGCTATCTTCACTAGGTGGAAAATTGTCCAAGGTGAAAGATTGAATTTTAGGGAAAATATGCAACCAAACACCTAAAAATTGTATTTTTCAAAGAAAATCATCTCTACTTACTTTTCATATGTGCAATTTTTTGAGATGGACTGTAATTTAGTTGTCTTTTTTAAGGTTGGAGTAAATGGAATCTAATTGACGTTAGGGTAAAAAAGAATTATTCAGAAGATAATGGGTGTCCGAGTCCAATTTGAAAATTGTGATTTTTTTTTTATATTTTGGATTGGGAGTAACTATGAAAGAATTTAAAATAGTAGTAAGATGTGAGAAATTCATTTTCTAGGGAGTGGTATAAGATTCTATTTTCCCTCCTAAGGTGGAAAATTGTCCAAGATGAAAAACATAAATCTAGGGAAAATATACTCAAACACCTAAATTTTATATTTTTCAAAGCATATCATTTTTCTAATTTTCCATGTTTAATTTTTTAAGGTGAATTGAATTTTTTTTAAGGTTCTAGAAAATAGAATTGTAGGCATCAAAAAAATTTAAGAAGACTTTATAACTCTCTAAATTATTGGAAAAACCCCTAAAATATGACTTGAGCCTATACATTTTAATTATGACCCATTGACTGACCTTCTAGAGATTAGGGTTTTGGATTTTCATAGATAAAACCCATGATCCAAAATAAGTCTAAGTGATCCATATATCAAGTATTGGGCCTTTCACTCAAATAAATGAGTTAACCTACTAATTGTTTATAAAATCTTTTAAATCAGATTTGGACAAATTTAGTATTTATACAAACCAATGAAAAACTCTTTAAATCAGGCATAATTGATAAGTTAAATTATCCATAAGTTTATAAATATCAAAGCCTCCCTTTGTCAGGGGGATTTAATCACTCTCTCTCTCAGAAGACAGAACCTCCCCCTCTAAAGAAAAAGAAGTTATTAAGCCCTCATTCAGAGACGAAGTAAAGTTCTTTAAGAGATTCAGACTCCGATTAAAAAGAAGATCAAGCCTAAAACCCATTCTTTGAAAATCAAAAAATCATTCTCAATCAATAAAATGCAAAACCCTAAGAAAAGAAATCTACAAAAACTTTTATAGAAAATCAAGCACAAACAAAATCACTATCAAAGCAACCTTCTCAGTGGATCAAACGCGAAGTCTGAAGAGAAGAAAGCTACACACGTTATCTTTATTTTGTACTTGATTGTTAATCAGAAGAAAATACTGAGATTTGTACTCTCATTTTTATCAAATCAATAAATTATTTACGATCTCTCTTCACAAATCTCAAGGTAGATCTGTGAAATTTATTGTCGACAAGAATCTAATTGTAGGGTAAAAGAAACTACCCAAAAAATGATGAATTTTGATAAGAAAATCAAAGATTTTTTTAAAATAAAAACTATGTGTGTGAGTGTGTGTGAGCCATAGTAACAAAGTTTGGATTCAATAATTATTCGGTAAGGGTTCAATTTGGATAAATTCGAGAAAGTTTCGGAAAAAAAAAATTGGAGATTATATAAAATGTTTTATTGGATTTGCTACCAAAACTTACCATCTATCTTATCTTCTTCTTGATGTTTGAATGTTGAAAAAACTTAAATTTTAGAGGTAAAAGGTACCATATTCCATGATTGCTTGAGGGATTATTGATTAATTCGTCAATTCGTTAAATTAATCAGCTTATCCTTAATTTGGAGAATATTTCGATTTTTTTAAAAATTCGGAGAATTTTGTGACTATAGTGTGAGGACATGCAAAGGACAACGAAGATTGAAGAGCCTAGACCGAAGTCCTCATTTGGGCAAGTGAAGTGCGGCATTGCTCCAAATAGTACCTCAACTCTCTACAACTAATAAATTATAGTGTCATGTTTGAAAAATAAAAAATCATAAAAACAATTGTTTGGAGCGAGCGTCAAATCAACGATTTTGAAAATGGATAGCTGCTAAACTCCCAAATTTAAAATTAGACTCCTTTGGTGAAAATAAATATTTTTTAATTTTATTTAGAGTAAATTACACTTTGACCCCTATAGTTTGGCATAATTCCATTTTGACCCCTTAACATTTTGATAATTATACTTATCTCTCCTTTCACTTGGCAAACTTAAAATTTAGATGTTATTGTACTATTTTACCCTTTTATTTTTTTATTTTTTAAAAAAAATTAAAACACCCGCCTAAGCATCAATTGAACTCATATTTTCACAGGAATATATTTTCTTTTATAAAAATATAACATTTTAAAGAAGATAAAATGATCTTTATAAAAGAAATTTAACTATTAAGTTGCCTGCAAATTGATAGGAGGGTAAATGAACCCCTTCGACAATTATAAGGGAGGTAAATGTAATTATCAAAATATTAAAAGGTCAAAATGAAATTATACCTAATTATAAGGAGTCAAAGTATAATTTACCCATTTGTTTATTTAAAAGTTTTTAGAGTTTTATAATCTGTTGTCATGTTTTTAGGTTCATAATTAAGGACATGCAATCCACATCAATAATGTGTATTAATTAAAAGTGGACTCGGTCAAAACCTTTAAATTTGAAGTCGGCTGACCACTTCAAAGTCAGGACTGATGATGATTATCTATTAAATATATTCTAAGTTGGAAAATGTGTATTATGTTGAAATGAATCCTTCCAAGTTTTGAAGGTGGCTGTCCCCTTCAAAAGTCTCACTCATGATCATACTCCCTACAATTTTCCATAGATCTCACCTCAAGTCAAAGTCATGGGTTGAATGACCTTCCCCTCCTAGTTTTTTCTATATTTAGCAATTCAAAACACGACAAAAATGTGAGTTTTATTCCATTTAGAAATATGAATTCGGTCAAAAATTCAATAAATGTAAAATATACGATATATATTTCATACATATATTATTTATTTTATTTCAAAAATTCAAAAATAAAAAATTCTTTCATATGATAGTGATGGCGATGATGAAATTGATAATGATAATTATGATGATGGCGATAATGAGAATATTTAAGTTATTATTCCATTGATTTTTAAAGAAGATGAAAGTCAAGAGACAAATCATCAATTTAAAAAATTAAGATATAATCTCAAATAAATGTAAAGGGTGATGTCATTATTTTTTAAAAATAAAAAGGACATTTATCATGTAAAAATCTAAAATTTTGAAGTATGGTTGCTTCAAAGACGATTTGTGATACACGTCACAACTTACAAGTTTACACTTAGCAACATATAATTAGTTATACTAGCATTTTTTTTTTCCATCAAATTTTATAAAAATTCATAAAAAAAATGTGTTTTATTCCTTTCAAACTTAAAATTTGTGAATTATTTAAAATAGTTCAATAATCCGGAGAATAATACTTTATTTGAAAAAAAAAATGAAAAATTCATAAATTTTTCAAGAATTAAAAAGGGTATATTGCTAACAAGGGTTAAAAGTCGGGCTGCAGTGACATTGACATGGACATTGTTTCACACATTGATATGCATAGAAGTGACAGAACCATAGATGCTTCTCACTTGTATCTCGATGAAAGCATCTACCACACATCTGTCAATTTGAATGTTACCTCAGCATTTTCCTATTGTTACTCAGGTACTGTGTGGTGGCAAGTTAGTCAATAAAAAAATTTCTGAGAAAAAATCACCAACCACACTATTAAGAGCCCAGTCCACCATTTCATAGACTTTTATAACTTAAAAAAAAAACACAAGGAGTCATCATGAAATTGTATCATTTTCTTGACTAAGTGTGACACCAAGTAGTAATTTATTCACACCACCTAATCTGGTCAAAATAGATAAATAAATAATTGCATTTGTTGAATACTTTAAACCAAACAATGCACAAGAAGGTCCTCCTTCCTCCATTTCATATGGTGAGGACCCTATGAAATTTTTCTTGGACACCCACACAATTAATTATCTTTTGTGTAAGAAACTGAATAAAAAAATTATTTTCTAGGAAAATATGTTGTGGAGGTATATGATTGGGTACTTTTGAGTGGGAAAAAAAAAATCTATAAAAGTGATATTCACATCATGGTATAAAAATATTCTCCAACCAGATCCATTTTAAAATGATTTTTTGAAAAAATCTAATGTTATCCGAAGATTATGTCCAACCCCAAAGGTACAATCCAACTTACTTGGTGACTTTTTTCTTAATGTTAATCAAATGTGAGCATAAATTTTCTGAAGAAAATTAACTTGTCATGATCATTTCTTAGAAAGAAAAAATATTTAATTCTGTCACTTTTCTTTGATCGATAAGCTCGGATTTCCACAGATCCTCCCCCCCACAAAGCGAATTCATTCAATGTGAAAGTTACTCACAAATGTAATTACAAGATAAATCATCACACATCACAAATGCACTCTTCATACATTAGGGCCTTTTTTTCCCAAATAAGCTCGGATGGCATAATAATCTCGAAAATAACAGAATAAGAGATCGTAGATTTTGGGGGTATGAAATCATGCATTGTGGGTTTGGTTTCAAGTGAGCTATTATGGATGTAAAGCTCTCTTGATAATTTTGTAAATGTGAAGAGTGTGTTATTAGCCCTGGCTGCAAGTCAAATTGGTCACATTTTATCTCACAAGTAGTGATATTTGTTGCTCAAAGATAATTTCCACAGATGCATATTTTGTTTAATTAATGAAATGGCTTTGTGATTAATGGGTCTCTTTGAGATCTACTTTTGGATGATTAGTAGGACCCACATTTGACATTTCATTGTAACACTTCTAACTTTTTTCTCATAATAAACCAATTATATTATGAGCACAACAAATAATAACACTTTTCAATTTCACAACAAAGTAAATTTTCTATTATTGAATCAATAAGAAGTTACAAATAATAATTTTCTACTATTACGAGCACAACAAATAACAACTCTTTTCAATTTCACAACAAAGTAAATTTTCTATTATTGAATCAATAAGAAGTTACAGATTTAACTCTACCACCCCTTCAATTTAATCCTCTGGAAGTTAGTTACGGATTCTTTTGATTTACAAAACCGGATATGCAGAAATAAGGGATTTTTTTTTTTGTCGGGGGACATTACATATACAACTTCTTTAAGGGTGGAGAGAGGGCGGTCTCATCTTGCGTTATTGAGCTGTTCAAGACCTTTGAGATGTGCTTTCAACAAAGCATGCTCATGCCGCATCTTCTCCAGCCGAGTCTCTACCATGAGCATGTCATCCTTCAGGTGGTGAACCCGTTTCTCCAACCAAGCTACAACCTCTGCTCTTTCCCCTCCATTACTTCCGATACCATTCATGTAGTCCATTTGAGATACAAGATGAACTTGTGGGGTTCTAGTTAGTAGCACAATTATGCTCAGCTGCAGACCAAATCGAGAACAAACAATCGTATAGAATAAATCAGACAATCATTCAAAAACAAAAAACAAAAAAAATTCCATACGTCTTGATCCTAGTTCACATGCGACAGGATCAGGACCCATCATCCGATGTTTCTCTTCGTAGTAGATAGTAAGGTCAAGGGGTTATGAAACATCCAATATAAACATCTTTCATTAACACCAACCATTATTCTTTCTGACAATCCACAAGAATGCAATACATATCTTTTGAATGCATGTATAGGTGTCCCGTAACTGGTTTGATTTAAACACAGTATAATACTTATTGATAGTAATGCCATCAAAGCTAACACTAATCACCAATGAAGATAATTATAATAAAATAGATAAAATTACTCTTCACAACAGAATAAACATAATGTTAAAAGCCCCAAATGTATAGAGCTTTCTGAGAGTCCTACACAAGTAAACTAAAGATCAATACCCTGAATGTTTTATCTAGAAATAAGCAGTGAAGCATTAAGCACCCCAATTAGGAAAGATCACATAACAATTCATTCATTTTAACATGCAATGTACACAATTGACTAATAAATAAAGAAATAAAAACGACCTTAAACTGCTCTTAAGAAGAGATTTAAGATAATCAGACGATGACAACATCCAGAATGTGAAACCATCGGGAGTCTCAATGATTAGATTATACACAACAAGAAGTGGTTTTATTTCTATAATCATCATGTAACATGTGTTGTATACATGGAATAGAAGGCCCAGTATGCATATACCCTTGGGAAATAATTTAGACATTATACACACAAGTAGTGGTTTTATATGGGGAAATAGGAGTGATGAGACTAGGGTTTTGGTTTCTTATATATGTATATATATGCAATTGTAATCATGGTTCAAAATTTTGTGCTGTTTCAGAATGTTTTGGAGGAACATGGACCAAAACCGAAGTAAAGCATTGGATCCCGAAACACCGAATGTTTTCAGAATGTTCCAGAATGTCTCAGAATGTCTCAGAATGATTCAATCGAGACCGTTTTGGTTTTTCTCCTGGCTGAAACATTGCCTAGAAACAAGATTTTAAACCTTATTATAAATCCTTTTGGGTAACAAGGATAACAGACGGGATTGAGATAAATCTAACAGTGAAACTAGGGTTTCAGGATTTGGGAGGTTTGAGGGGGATATTGGAAGATCATAAAGGCGATAATTTCTCCTTATCCTTGGATGTAGGCATTGCCGAGCAAGGTAATTTTTTTTCTGTGTTCTTTTCTCTTGTCATTTATTGCTTTCATGATTTGAACTAGGGGTTTTCCATTCACAATATGGATTTTACAATTAGCTATCAATTTCTTCTCAAGTCAAATAGATTGCATAATGTGAAAGAAACGCAATAATATATTTATGTATGTCTGTACCTGCATCAGAAGAATAATTGAAACGGAGGCGATAACCAGCACTAGAGGAAAGTGATTTTGACTTTTTAAATACAAGCAGAGACTCGCCAATGGTTCTCTAAGTAAAGAAGTAATAGAGGTTGCATCTCTCAAGTCTCTTTGTCCAAGATTCTCAAGATGTGGATTAACATCCTTGCAATCAGGTGAAACCTGTGCAATCCCTGGAAGATTCCTTGTATCATGTAACCTTTCAGAAGATCCATTGTTTTCGAACCCTTCCAGTTGAACATCATCATTTTGAATTGTGTTAGAAGCAGGAGCTGCCCCTGCTTTAAGCATAAGTATCATGTAGAATGTGAGAGGATTCTAGAAACAATTTTAAAATTAGAAAAAATGACTTAGTTTCTTTAATCAAAATCACTCTAAGCAAATACATAAACTAATTATTGCATTAGATGCACTCGGTGGTCTTCACAAACATACCTTCTAGTTTCGCAAGGTTTTTCTGCTTCAAAAATTCAAATGCCTGAAAAAAATTCAACAATTAGTTCAATATATGAACCTTCAACCTGTAATATATCTTAAAGAAAACCATCATAAAGAGAAATGAGGATACATTGTCTAGCCAAGCTGCATAAGCTTCTCGGCACTCTTCAATCGTGGACTGCTCTATTTTCCCTGAACCAATATATGTCCACTTGGTAATTAGTTCCAGTTTTTTTAGCATGTATATAATAAATAAACGATTATATGAAAATTCAAGCAAAAAACCGGAGAAGTATGCACCACATAGGTAGATAGATGCTTGTCAAAACAGACAATATGCAAAAACATATTTTTTGATAGAAGCATTGTGCAGATGGATGATTAACTTAACCGAAAAGTGAATAACAAAATTAATCATCTTTGTTCCCCTTTTTTGGTGGATTTAACTCACACCAGATAAATTATGCTCTTTTGGAGTCCCAAGATTAGTATTTTCAATTTTTTTGAGGATATATTTGTTTTCCCAAACATTTTTTTTTCTTCCAACTCTTCAACTCGTCCACAAATGATATTGAAGACATATTGAAGATTAAGCATACCGAGTTCCGTTTTTTGGAGAGCCTTAAAAGTCGCCATACTCCATTTGGAAATAGAAGTCCAAGGAATATGTGACCAAAAAAATAATGAGAAATATGCATCACTCAATGCACCCATGTTATAGAAGAATTAAAAAAAGAACAAATGTATTTTTACTAGTCGTGCATTCAAAGTCCCCAGCCAAACTCGCATACCTACAAGCTTGAATACTATGAATAAATATTTCATTTATATTTACTATATTAGTCACGCATTCACTAGGAGGCACCAGTGACTTATACACATAAACCATCACCATTTCTTCTTGCTTTCTTCCTTTTTTATGGGTAAGCTGGACTTAAACCCACAACCTCAAAGTTCTATTGCAATATGTCAAACAACTGAGCTATGGGTCTAAGTGTGCATGAAAATAGGTATGCAGCAAGGACCGTTAATAAATGTTTTGTACAACCCTCTAAATCCATTTATATTTTAATTATAACATTCTGGGAAAAAAACAAAAAAACTACTATAATTTCATGAAATGATACAATAGCCAAATTTTGTGTACTTTGAATTTCTTTAATCAGTTTCATGTGGGTTCTCAAGTATAATTTTGTTGTCAAAGACCATGTGAGTTTCATGTGAATGTTCAGAACCTATGGGTCCTTTAAAGGGTCAGAGGACTTTACAAAAAGTTGAGTGAGGATATGAGGAAGTTTAAGAGAGTAGTGCTCAAGCTCTCCTTCTACAATCAGCAAAGATGGTGCTATCTTCTTCTTCTTTCTTTTTCTTTTTCTTTTTCTTGTTCTTTTTTTTTTTTTTTCTTTTGGTCAGTAAGCCTATTTTTAATGAGTTCAATAACTCGGTAGTGGCAGGAATCAAACCTAGGTCTATGGTATCATCATCCTAAGACTTTACCAACTAAGCTAGCTAGCACTTGCTCGCTGTTGCTATCTTTAAAGGTGATTTTTATTTTTCTTTATGGACAGAAAGAAAGTGGGTAAAAAGTGAAGATCAAGAAGACCTTATCCTCTATCATTACAAATGTATTCCCATAAAATTAGGTCTTCAAAGAAAACATCCTTGGGTAAAAAGAGAAGATCAAAAAGACCTACCAATTACATAGGCAATTGACTGTGAATGTAGAAATTTTAAAGGATGTAATGATGCCATGGCAGTTTTAAGGATAACTTGCTAAAGTTTCCTCTCTAAGAAACAACTTGTTAAAGGCTAGACCCGAGAACAATTAGTAAAATAACAAGGACAAGGATGAGGGTTAGGGCTTGTTTATGTTAAGGTCTCTGAATTGACCATTCCTTGGACCCCAAGATTTCAAGCCTTGGTCATCTCCCTTTTTCCATCACTAAGGCTGATCAAGATCCTTGGGATAATGAATACAAGACTTAAAGAAACTAGTGGAACAACTGACATAGAACCTGTTGTACCTCTGTTATAAAAACAAAGTGAAATCCACCAAAACTGAAGGAGGTCGGAACCTCACTTATGATCACCGAGAAGGTGATGACAATTTATGAGAAAACACTAGAGCGATACAAAATCCCTTTCAGATCATGCACAAAATGCAGATCTGAAGCATGGGAATTGGAAGAAAGTTTGTTCAAGCCATTGATAAGCGTGATCATGGTATATGATTAGATGTTTTCATTTCCATGGAAGGCTCTATTTAGGGACATTCTTCGACTGCATGACATAAAGAATTTCTTTGAAGTTCATGAGGCAAAATGAGGCTAGATGACGTTTGGCAATACTAAATTGAACACTTATGGAGAGAGAGGTGTATTTTATAATTTTAATAAATAAAGATTTTTTCTCATTTAGGCAGCGAGACACTTACAGAACTCACATCTGTCGCTTGGTGATGTAGCATAAGTTGTGGGGCAACAAGGACCATGAAATCATATTGATAAAAAAAAAGGATCGCGAAATTATAAGAGTAAGAAACAAGGAATCATATTAATGAAGTGGTTACTTGTGGTCTTCATGAATATTTTAAAATGCTAAAGACGCATGTTTTCAAGTGGAAGATGCCTTCAAACTTAAATGTGGTAGATTTCCAAGACCTAGTTTCATTAGATATAAGTCGGTAGATTTCCAAGGTTTGAATATAAAGTTCCCTAGGTAAGCTACCCAATGTTTATTGTTCCTTAAAAGGTACAGAATTACAGGCACACATTAGCTTAGAAAAAGAAGTCCTTGAGAATTTTGCAACAACCTAGTGCTTTATTTCTAAGATTGAGTGAGTCCTCTTATTTGGGAGTTGAATGATTATTCAAAAATAAATAAAGTGACTCCTCTCATAGCGTACCTTCCCCAAATATATATCTATAGTTGTATTTTGTAATCAACCTGGGTTCACATATCATTTTATTGACAAACTAAGTTTTGGACCCAAAATTATGTTTAACTCTTCATTCATTATGTTGAAAAATCAAGCGATAGCTCAACAGGGTCACAGAATTTTCACAATCGATAAATATTCGATTTTTGTAAATCAGATTTGTTCAAAGTCCGACAAAATTCCCTATCTAACTATCCTTTTCAATTCAATTTTGTGACATTTTCCCCTTCCATCATAAAAGCAAAGGTGCTGTACTGAAATTCCTGCACCTTGTTCTGCATAGACTAGTATCAGATATCCCCCATGAAACAGGTATCAAGGCTCCCCACTTTATCAGGGGTTCACTGTTTAAGGTCTGCTCATGTTCTAGCTTAAATGAATTCCCATCCATATTCTTTAACAAAAACATTTGCATAGATGATGAGATTTCCATCTTTTAATTGTTTCTACCAAAAATTGAGATCTTCCAACATAATATGGTTTGGATATTTTTGAGAATAGTCAGATACCCCTAGAAAGCAAGAGATAACAACAAGAAGATTGCAAAGAGATACCTTTCCACATAGTTTTCTTAGAAAATGCCACATAAACATATACCCGCAAAATGCAACTGTTACTTGTCTCATCATCATCTCTCTCCACAGTCCAAAGTCCCTGAGATTTGACATGAAAAAAGAAAAACATAAATAAAGTGACAAATACCAGTACTTGTCAAAGAAAAATAGTTCTCTATTAATTGAACAACTTCCACCAACCTCATGCAAACAGTAGAAAGATCTGTATAGAAAAAGAACTACCAACTTTTGCATTGGAATCTACTCTTTTAGATAGAATCCTCGATTGGAATGGATTTTTATGAGACATAAATGGTGGTGGCCATTAGATAAAGTAACTACCTAGTCAAAGGACGTCCTAGAAAACAACTTGATGCAACTTGATGTGTTAACAAAATTGATGGTCAAACCTATGCTTTACTGGAAGAAGTCAATGGAAGCATGTCATTAAATGTAGGAGAGTAACCAACCCTCAACTAAAAGACCCAATCCCCGGCATAGAACGAAAAAGATATATATATATATATATATATATATCCAAATACTAAAAGGATCATATTAATAATGTTAATAGATCAATCCACAAGACATATAATGTACAAGAAAGTCAATCTGGTATCCTAGTTTTAATGAGGTCCAAAGATTTAGAAATACATTATAAAAAGAAACATTAAAATTCCAAGAAAAAAAACAATGCAAATTCCAAGACGGCTGATTCTGTAGTTCAACTGATTGAAAACTTGACATAATAATACAGCATGACCTTGATTTTTTGGATTCAACTCCAACTTACCCCCACCCCAATTATCAATTTTGAATCTAGTACTTCTCAAGATTTCTGTCCAGCTGCATTAAGTCATTGAAAAATGGTGCCAAACACAAGGGGGAAAAAAGAATATTTGTAGTTCCACTAAATGGAGTGGTATCACGCATGGAACTTCATGTGTCACATACAGAGATCTGTCTCCCACATCAATGACACAACACAATAAGAGACGATTGAACTAGCAACTGTGCAAAATAATGTCACTGACTGGGATTCTTAGATCCAAGAAAAAATAATGATTCCAGAAACCCTTTTTTTTTCTGATAAGCAAGGACTTCCAGAAAATTAAACAAAAGCCACAACTAAATACTAGTTTTCTAGATCCCATTTCAAATAAAACAAGTTTTTAACATAGAAACGTTGAACTATGAGATTTGGCAGAACTTTGTAAACTATATTCATTCAAGGTTTTTTTCCCTGAAAACCTAATACATTTTTTATTATGGATCCTTCATAAAAATGACTAAAAAAATGTTGGTTGGAACTTCCCAGGTCATTAAGAGGAAAGAATTGTACTCACTCAGGGTCCAAGCACTGTACCTAAAGGATCACTCACCAGAAAAGCTGATAAATACTAGTTATAGTATACTTCAAAAAATACATCTCCAATTCTAAATTACAAATATCCTTTATCATACATAAAAAAATTAATAATAATTTCAAGTGCTAATAGTAATTCAAAGTTCTTCCCACATCACCCTGATGCAGGGATTCAACTCACTTGAGGTATTAACACCCAGAGGCGAGACATCCCCACTAAAGATAATAAATGTGAGTTGTGTCTTCAAGAATAATATATCATCACTAGCTCCCAAATATCCTCTGTCATCCCTCAAATTTCCTATTATTATGGAGCTCCATAGATTCCAGAAACCAAGATATAGGCTATATTACCCAGATATGGCAAGGACATGGGAGAGAGACAGCACAAATTCATTTACACTTAAAACAAGTGCTTCTAAAGGCAAGTGATGAGCCTCACTAAAAGCCCTGAGGCACATGAATGAAACATAAAATAAAATAAAAACAAGCCCTACACACCACACCTCATACCAAAATACTAAAAATGCATTGAGGCACACAGAAGAAACATAAAAACAACTAAGGTATACACCTCATATCAAAATGCGTACTCCTCAGTAAGAGCCATTGCCGAGGCAAAAACCTTTTCTATTTTTTCCATATTTTTTAAAACATATTGTTGCCACTAGCATGCAAAATATTGGAGCATTCATAAACAAATTTGAATATACAACAGTGATACATGCAAAATTGATTTGATTCACAAATGAACTTTTGTAATATTTAGTATCTGCAAAGAAATTTATTGAAAAATAGCATTTAGTTATACTTTTGCAACAAATTTAAATTTTGCTGAAAAATAGGTCTTTCTGTTTTGTTCGTTATGATTATAAAATCTAAAGTTAGTGATCAGATATTTAGGGATAGGTTTTTATGTTGGTTCAGATTTTGTTGCTCTAATTTGTTAGGTTGTTGAGACTTTCTAGGCAGAGCTCTCTATTTATTTTGTAATCTGCTATTTGTTCAAGATACGTAGAATTTTTTTCTTCTCCTAAAATTCTTCATGGTGTCAGAGCTACAACTCTTAGCTAGGGTTTCTTGATGGCCAAAATGACGATGATCGCTGCCACCAAATCCAGTGACTCCACCAAAGAAACGACGGAGGAAACGCAAATCAGCCTTGTTGTCTCATTCAACAATTGTGAAAATTCAAACTCCCTTCAGATAATTGTTCACAGATTCAATGGCAAGAATTATTTAGAGTGGGCTCAATCGCTGAAATTGGTGATTGATAGCAAAGGCAAACTTGACTATCTCACTGGTGAACTGACAAAATTAGTAGAACAAGACCCCAAATTCAAGACATGGAGGTCCGAAAACTCCATGATTATGGCCTGGTTAATCAACTCTATGGAGTCTACTCTTGGAAAGCCATTTATGTTCCTCCCAACAGCCAAAGATGTCTGGGATGCGATCTGAGAAACATACTCGGATTTGGAAAATTTGTCTCAGATTTTTGAATTGAAGACCAAGTTGTGGCATTCAAAGCAAGGAGATCGAGATGTGACAGCGTATTACAACGGGATGATTATGCTTTGGCAAGAATTGGACTTGTGCTATGATGACCATTGGGAATGCCCTAATGATAATGCAAGACACATGAAGAGAAAGGAGAATGAGAGTGTATATGTTTTTCTTGCTGGGCTCAACAAGGAATTGGACGAAGTCAGGGGGCGGATTCTTGGGAGAAAACCTTTGCCAAATATCCGAGAAGTGTTCTCAGAAGTTAAGCGACAAGAAACTCGACGAAAGGTGATGCTTAGGGATGTTGATCCAAAGGTCACAGCCGAACTTGAACGTTCTACCCTGGCCTCTAAAGGCTTTGAACATGATGGTGATAAGAGGAATAATAGTGGGTCAGAAAAACCGTGGTGTGATCATTGCAAGTGGCCCTGTGTCACGGCCCTATTCTTTCGAAGCGGGGTCATGCGGCGCAAGGGGGTCAAATCCACTTGCAAGCCTGTAAAATGATCGTACACCACACACACGTAGCTAGCAAACAAGTAAACGAGGCAACACGAGATAAAGCCCGAAGGCAACTTTGTTGATATAATATTGATTACACGGTGTAACGCGGTATAAAAGCAAATAGATGCGTTACAAGCAATTGATGATCCTATGACACGCGGGACCTCCACGGAGCTGGGCTTCAAGGGCTTCAACAACGTGGGTGTAGGCCGGGGATTGGGACAGCACTGACACCCTTCCTACAAAGTGTATGCTAAGTCTTTACTAGATTTCCAGAAGGAAACATCAAAAGTAGAGGCCGGTCATACTCCCTTATTACGAAAATGCCACTAAGCTAACAAGTGTGCCCTGGCACGGGGCTGACACGTACCCTAAGCTAACAGATATGCCCTGGTACGGGGGCTGACATGGCTTCATAACGAGCCTTACATGATATTACATGGGTGCTCCCGGGTAGCTCCGGGGCGAGCTTACACCTAACTCTAGGTGACAGATGATTTGGCCGTTACAGTCTCCCCCACCTATTCTGCAGACGTCCTCGTCGCATTGACCTGGCAAACTCTTCAATCTGCTGTTTGAAAGGTTGTAGGTTCTCTGCACTCTCCTGTGTAGCTTCAAATTCTGGCATGTCCGGTGTGACGAAGTACTCCACGTGCTGCTGCTGCTGTTGCTGGATGGAACTGCTGCTGAAATGACGTCTTCGAGAACTTTGTCGACAACACGCTCTTGCTGAAAGGCTGAATGAGAAGTGGTACGTGTTGGAATGCTGCGCGCGGGATCTCCTTGATCTGCTTGGTATGGCTTGAGACTTCTTGCATGGATGACAGAGTAGATGCTGGGTAACCTGTACGGTAACCAGAGTTTAGCAAACCTGTACGTCCTTGGACTGTGTCTCCTGTAGCCTGAAACAATAGTGTGAGAAGTTAAACACTGTTGGCCTGATATAAGTTCAAAAGTACTCTTGTTGGAGGAAGAGTTCTTCTGAGTGGTGGAATTGAACAAATTCGTCCAATTCGGATGATCGACATTGGCAAGATGCCTAAAATACTCCAACGCAGAACTGAATCTCTCCGTTGGCCAAGCTGATTGATGGTGTACACTGCTCGGAAAATCAAGCTGGAATCTAAGTAGTCTGCATGGTCCGTTCCATAACTTCCCTGTGACTCTTGAATCTCTGACGCTGACAACACTCTGAGGTACATCACAATTCTTGCTGACACTCTGACTAAGTGGCTGAGGGGCTTCTTCTGCAACTTGAATCTTACAATAACCTGATCTCTGACCTAACTCTGAAAAATACTTGGCTGTTCCAAGCTTATCAAACAAGTCGGCACTCTGCTGGATAGGATACTTGTTCTTGATGGTGATCTTCTTCACTGCTCGATAATCGATACAACGTCTTGAAGACCCATACTGCTGCTTGCTCAACTCAGCTAGTCTTGGATGATTCATCCTGTAAGGCCTCTCTATAAGAGGTGTGGCAACAGGTAGCAATTCATTCTGATGATCATTCGACCTACGTGGCTGTAGTGTCTTCGGAAGCAAATTCGCTATCTCATCATCAACTTCTGCTAAAACCTGTGTGGCTTGTGTGGGAGTTGAACTATGGTCCTTTTCTTCGGCTTCAACTCTCAAGGAAGCAAGGTACGGTTGCTTACCTTTCTTCAACCCTTTCTTCACCTGAATGGCTGAAATCAAATTTCCCTCTTCCTTGCCTGTGGAGACGGGAACAAAGCTTGGACAATCACCCAGCATGCCCAAGGTGTTGGCAAATGGCATTGGTACAACCCTGTTCTGTCGCATGAAATCCATCCCAATGACAACTCTGAACTCATCGAGCGGAACTGCGAGTAAATCAAGCTTACCCTTCCATGTACCTATCTTGACGGACACTGACTTGGCCGAACCTTGGATAGGAGTGGCTTGGGAGTTTACAGCTTTCATACGGCTTGAACCCTTATCGAGCCGGATATTGAGACGCTTCGCCTCTGCAGGGGTAATAAAGCTGTGAGTAGCTCCTGTATCAACCATTGCCTGGGTGGTCTTCCCACCAACTTCAATATCGACATACATTAGACCCTTCCGTTTCTGGCTATTCTGAGTCTCAGATGTCTGTTTCATTGCATTCAAAAGATGCAAGGCTCCCATGTGAGGAGAATCTTCATGATCTCGCCCACTCGTACTCTCGTGACTAGGGTCACTCTGGGAAGCTAATAGTGCAGTCAGTTTGGCTCGCTGTGGGCACTTGACTGTCTTGTGAGGCCCACCACACAAAACACATCCATGCTTGTGACGACGCTTGACTGGCGAGGTACTTCTGCTCTGTGAAGGAGAGGAGTTCCTTGATGATCCCGGACTGGAACTCTTTCTATGCCTTCCATTCTTGCCATTCGAAGACTTCTTTGTGTACTCAGGTTGCTGGTAGTAACCCTTCGATTGAGGATGTACATACTGTTGGCTCCCTCCCACGGGAGTATAATCAGTCAACCGCTCGGCTGCTGCAATTGCAGACGCGAGATCTTCCACACGTTGCCGTTGGAGTTCTGTCTGAACCCAAGGCTTGAGTCCTTCTTGGAATGAGAACAGCTTGTCTTTCTCTGACATATCACGGATATCAAGCATCAAGGCGGAAAACTGCTTGACGTACTCGTGAACTGTACCTGTATGTTGGAGTTGCCTCAACTTTCTGCGGGCAATGAACTCCACGTTCTCTGGTAAGAACTGGTGCTTCAATTCTTTCTTGAGGTCCTCCCATGTATCGATGGAACATTGGCCACTTTCCATCTCGGTGTACTTTGTCCGCCACCATAGCTTGGCGTCACCTGCAAGATACATAGAAGCAGTTGTTACTTTTACCTCTTCGGAATCCGGACGAGCTGCACGGAAGTACTGCTCCATGTCGAACAGGAAATTCTCGAGCTCTTTCGCATCGCGAACACCATTGAAGGTACGTGGCTCGGGTACTCGCAAGCGCGAGGGAGAAGCTTCACCATTGGTAGGCCGTTCGTTACCGACGGCGCGAACTAGGAGACCTACTTTTGTAGTGAGCTCTGTAACCTGTTCCTGTAAGACGGCTAGACTGTCTCGGGTATCTTCCTCGAGGGCTGTTACTCTAGCTCTGAATGTCTCGGATCCTTCCTCCAGCGTGCTCTGGCGATCATCTAAATGCGCAATACCATCAACAATACCGGATAGCATACCTATCCTTTCCTCCAATACCTCGATGCGTTCCTTGTTTGTACGTGGTGGTGGTGTGTTTGGAGCGGGTTGATCCGCGGTACTAGTAGTTCCTCTTACCATTGTTCGCGTGAACTAAATGGGATCTCCGGGGAATAGCTAGGGGGAATACCAACCGTGCTCAAACAACTGCTGCTCTGATACCAACTGTCACGGCCCTATTCTTTCGAAGCGGGGTCGTGCGGCGCAAGGGGGTCAAATCCACTTGCAAGCCTGTAAAATGATCGTACACCACACACACGTAGCTAGCAAACAAGTAAACGAGGCAACACGAGATAAAGCCCGAAGGCAACTTTGTTGATATAATATTGATTACACGGTGTAACGCGGTATAAAAGCAAATAGATGCGTTACAAGCAATTGATGATCCTATGACACGCGGGACCTCCACGGAGCTGGGCTTCAAGGGCTTCAACAACGTGGGTGTAGGCCGGGGATTGGGACAGCACTGACACCCTTCCTACAAAGTGTATGCTAAGTCTTTACTAGATTTCCAGAAGGAAACATCAAAAGTAGAGGCCGGTCATACTCCCTTATTACGAAAATGCCACTAAGCTAACAAGTGTGCCCTGGCACGGGGCTGACACGTACCCTAAGCTAACAGATATGCCCTGGTACGGGGGCTGACATGGCTTCATAACGAGCCTTACATGATATTACATGGGTGCTCCCGGGTAGCTCCGGGGCGAGCTTACACCTAACTCTAGGTGACAGATGATTTGGCCGTTACACCCTGGCACACGAGGGAAACTTGCTAAAAGATACACAGCTAGCCACAGAATTGGAAGAAAAAATCCAGCAATGAAGGACGCGCGTTTCAAGTCAACAATGATGATCAAAGGTCAAAAATCTCTTCAGAAGCACTTCCTTTTACCGAGGAATAAATATAGCAACCATGTCAACTTCTCCAATCCCAAAAAAAGTTCCCTTCTTGTTCATTGGCTCAAAAAGATAATTCTTATTCCACTGCACTTGCTAGTATCCATTCCGGCTGCCCATGGATCATAGATTCTAGTGCAACAAATCACATGACAGGTTTATCAAAATTGTTTTCGTTCTATAGTCCTTGTGTAGGGATTCAAAAAATCAAAATAGTTGATAGATTTCTTTCGAATATAGTAAGAAAAGGGTCGATAGTCATTTCTCCCTCACTAACCCTTCACAATGTTCTTCATGTTCCTAACTTATCATGCAATCTTTTGTCTGTCAGTAAAATAACACAAGATCAAAATTGTCATGCTTACTTTCTTCCATCTGATTGTGAATTTCTGGATTTGAAATCAAGGATTGGCAATGAAAGGCAAAGTAGAGGACTTTATTTCTTCGAAGATGGGACAAAATTGAGAAACCAATATCAACATACTTGTTTTGAATCAATGTCTATTTCTCTTGACAATAAAATTATGCTATGGCATTTTAGATTAGGTCATCCTAATTTTCAATATTTGAAATACTTGTTTCCAAGTCTGTTTAAGAATAAAAATCCATCTTTCTTTCAATGTGAAATTTGTGAATTATCAAAACATCATTGTGTATCATTTCCATTACAACCCTACAAACCCATTGACATTCGGGGGCCGTCTAGGGTTAGTACAATTTCTGGAAAGAGATGGTTTGTTACATTCATTGAGGATCACACAAGAATTTGTTGGGTATATTTGTTAAAGGACAAATTGGAAGTAGGACAGGTTTTCAAAGATTTTCACAAGATGATTCAAACACAATTTCAGGGAAAAATTAACGTTTTCAGAAGTGATAATGGGAGAGAATTTTTTAGTCTGGTCCTAGGGAAATATTTTCTTGAAAATGGTATTGTGCATCAAAGCTCCTACAATGATACGCCACAACATAACAGAGTGGCTGAAATAAAAAACAAACATCTTTTAGAGGTTGTTAGATCTTTACTGTTTTCAACCAAGGCCCCTAAATGTGGGGAGAGGCAATTTTGACAGCAACTTAATTAATAGGATGCCCACAAGAGTTATAAAATTTTGAACTCCATTTAACATTTTCAAAAAATTATTTCCCACATCACGGATTTCCTTTAATTTACCTTTGAAAGTTTTCGGTTGCACTACATTTGTCCACATTCATAAGCATAACCGTGAAAATTTTGATCCAAGAGCTAGAAAGTGTGTCTTTATTAGGTATTCTCCTACACAAAAGGGATACAAGTGCTTTGAACCATTTTTTAAAAAAAAATGCATGTTACCATGGATGTGACCTTTTTTTAAACAAAATCCTTTTTTCATAATGCTCATTTTCAGGAGGAGAAACCATGTGAAGAGTCAAATCCCATGAGTTTTTTGGAGATGCTAGACGGTGAGCAATTAGGCAAGGACAGTGTAGAGGTGTTAGAAGATAAGGAATTAGGCTAGGCATGGATGGTCAAGAGAATGTAGGTTAGGATCAAGGCACAAGTGATGGAGAAAAGATGGTGCAGACCTCTAATGACCCACGGGCAGCCTTAGAGGGTGATATTCCAAGTCTAGAAAATACTAGGCAGCCACAACCAAGTCTAGTACAACCGAGTATGGATCTAGGTATTTCAAGATCTGAAAGTAAGGGATAATCTACTAATATGCCAAAAAATGATCAAAACACTAGAGAAATAAACACTGATAAGAATATAGGTAAAGAGGTGATGGTTTACTCAAGGAAGACTGGATGCGAAAAAAGGATGACTCAACTTTCCCACAAGGCCAGGACTCAAACCTAAGGATAGATCATCTGAAGACTTGTAAGTCAGGTAAAAATACCTCCAAATCCGATCCTTCTATGTCATATCATGATCTTAATGTTCCAATTGCCAATAGGAAAGATAGTAGATCCTGTACTAAACATCCTTTGTCAAATTTTGAGTAGAAATTCCCAAAAATGTACAAGATGCTCTAATTGTTCCTGAATGGAAGAAAGTTGTTTTTGAAGAGATGAGTGCACTTGAGAAGAACAAGACCTAGTATGTAATAACTTTACCAAAGGGGAAGACAACTGTTGGATGTAAATGGGTGTTTACAATCAATTACAACTCTGATGGCTCGCTACAGAGATACAAAGCTCGACTTGTTGCCAAAGGTTTCACTCAAACCTATGGCATAGACTACTCTGAAACTTTTGCAACTGTGGCAAAGTTGAATACAGTAAGAGTACTTCTTTCAATTGCTGCAAATCTAGTTTGGTTGTTACAATAACTGGACGTTAAAAATGATTTTCTCAACGGCGACTTAGAAGAAGAGGTATATATGGATTCTCCTCCGGGTTTTGAAGACAAATTTGGTTCAAAAGTGTGCAGATTGAAGAAGTCCTTATACTGGCTCAAACAGTCTCCAAGAGCCTGGTTTGAGAAGTTCACTCGTTCTGTAAAGAAGCAAAGATACTCACAGGGTCAAATTGATCATACCATGTTCATGAAATTTTCAACCGAAGGAAAGATAGCAGTATTGATAGTGTACATCGATGATATCATTCTTATAGGAGATGACTTGACAAAGATGAACAAATTGAAGACTTGCTTGGTATCAGAATTTGAAATAAAAGACTTGGGCTCACTAAGATACTTCTTCGGTATGGAGGTGGCTCATTCAAAAAGGGAGATTGTTGTGTCACAACGGAAGTACATTTTAGACCTTTTGGAAAAGACAGGGATAAGTGGCTGCCGACCTGCTGACATACCTATGAATCCAAACGTAAAACTGTGGGAAAATGGTGAAGGAACTCCAGTGGATACTCTCAATACCAAAAATTGGTAGGTAAACTGATTTACTTAACTCATACATGTCCTGACATTGCTTTTACAGTTAGTGTGGTAAGTCAGTTTATGCATGCCCCTTATGAGGAACATTTTGAAGTAGTCTACAGAATTCTCAGGTACTTGAAAAATACACCTGGGAAAGGACTTTTCTTTGGTAAAAGTGAACAAAGGAATATAGAAGTTTTTACAGATGCGGATTGGGCTGGATTTGTCATAGATAAAAGATCAACTTCTAGATACTGCACGTTCCTATAAGAAAATTTAGTGACTTGGAAGCAAAATGTAGAATGTAGTAGCTTGAAGTAGTGTTGAAGCTGAGTTTAGAGCAATGGCACATGGAATATGTGAACTATTGTGGTTAAAGCGAGTCCTAGAGGAACTATAGAAGGAGACAGAGTATCCAATGAAACTGTATTGTAATAATAAGGCTGCAATTAGCATTGCCCATAATCCTGTTTAGCATGATCGAACTAAGCACGTGAAGATTGACCGACACTTCATAAAAGATAAGCTTGAAGCTGGCATCATTTGTTTGTCATTTGTTCCTACAACTCAGCAAATTGCTGATATTTTGACAAAAGGACTCCCTCGACCTAATTTTGAGCATCTAATCAGTAAGTTGGGCATGATAGACATCTATGCTCCAACTTGAGGAGGAATGCTAAAAAATAAGCCTTTCTGTTTTGTTTGTTATGATAATAAAATCTGAAGTTAGTGATCAGATATTTAGGGATAGGTTGTTATGTTGGTTAAGTTAGTGATTGGATAGTTAGGGATAGGTTGTTATGTTGGTTAAGTTAGTGATTGGATAGTTAGGGATAGGTTGTTATGTTGGTTAAGTTAGTGATTGGATAGTTAGGGATAGGTTGTTATGTTGGTTCAGATTTTGTTGCTCTAACGTGTTAGGTTGTTGAGACTTTCTAGGCAGAGCTTTCTATTTATTTTGTAATATGCTATTTGTTCAAGATAAGTAGAATTTTTTTTCTTCCCCTAAATTTCTTCAAATTTAAAATAGTTATTTACTGACAAACTTTTAATTATTCATATATGAAATAATTTTCTTATTGAAATATAAAATAGTAATATTTTACATTACTATTCATGTAGGGACTAAAAAATTGAATTCGATCATGTCGATTTGAAATTTGAGATTTAGAAATATGTGATGGTAACCCAATTTTCTATTAATTATTTATAATGTTATGTTATTTATTCAAAAACTCTATATATGTCAGGTTTACACCTTATGCCTCGAGGTGCTAGCCAGTCGAGTGACTTGTCTCATGCCTTAGCGTCTGAAATATTACTTAAAACTGAAGTATCCAACATGGTTACCATTTCAAAGCATCAGAGTAACATGGAACATAGCTATGCAAGAAGGAAAAGTCACAGAAACCCCACAATTAACATACCATCGATAATACTTCTTCAAAACAGTTTATCCAGCAATAACATAAATAATATGTTTTATAACAGTTAGGACAGCAAAAAGATTCATCATCATCTACACCATATCCTCAAATACAGACAATTATTGTATGTGTGCCACGTTATCAGATTAATTAGCCTTAGAAGTGATACCTCAACACGGAAATAATCCCCATAAGGTACATCAGTAATTTCCTGTGACGTCTCAATAACCAAATGGCTGGTAGACAATAAAAATTCAAAATGTTAAAAAAACTAACCATTAGATATTTCACAAGAAACTTATAAAATTGTGGTACCATGTTTTCGGATTAGCATCATGGCATAAACCATTCACGTAATATATAAAGTGGTGCAAGTATAGAAATTTTCATTGGTGATTTCAATGCAAGCAGTCCAGCCTGGCAATCATTAAGAAAAATCTCTTGCACATCTATAAAGGACACTATAAGCCAGTTGAGGAAGCATTGTTCCAGGAACAGCATCAGACACGCATCAATGTAATCTATGCCACTCATTCTATTAGTGGAAACAATCCAGATAACCAAAAATGCTACCATATGTTGGCTATTAAGCACCGATACAAACCTCTTATAACGAAAATTTACAATCCAATAAAGGTCAGCCAATAAAATTTCTATTGCCTTATGGTTGTTTATTATAGTTTAATGACTTATGAGTACAGTCCTCTTATAAAGAAAATTTACAATCCAATACTAGTCAGCCAATAACATTTCTATTGCCTTCAGGTTTATTAAAGTTACTTATGAGAGTTTTTTTTTTATTATCATTCCCTGTAGTTTCAATGAATTTCCTCAACATTCCCATCACTTCCACAACATTTCCATAAAATTGTATTAATTTCCATAAAATTGTAGTCATTTCCACATAGGCTACTGAAATAGACAGTGAAACAGAAGGTTAATACTTTGGGAAGGAGACGAGAACAATCATAAATCTTCATCTTAAGATTCAAAAGTAACAAAAGGATGCCTTCAGCCATATTAAACAATTAAGGTTCATGTCTAGGATGAAATAGAATAACTATGGAGATAATCCAAGGATGGGATATCATAAAAGTGGCATGACTGGCATCTTCTTATAGGATAGGCATTTGGAAAGGAATTATGAAGTAATCTTTGAATTTTTATAAAGTCTATTACAAAGTAGAAAGCATTTAAAGGGGTAAGATTTAAGAAAGATGATGATGTAGGATTGGAAAGTATTGTGATTTTTGTCTTAGGCTCTATCAATTCCACTTCAAAACCTTCCGACTAATAGCTATTAGAGAGCAAGAATAGCACCTTCGAATTAATACTTACTTTGCGACCAAGAATAGCAAGACAATGAGGTGCTCACTTTCTTGAAGAAAAAAACTCTCTTAGAAATGGATATTGTTGAATGCATTACACATTTGAAGTGGCTTGAGGAAATGATAGAGATATACTGGCATTATTTGCTCATGTATTATAGAGGACATTTTTCAGTCCATTTGCCTTTATTGAAGTGTGTATGGTGAGGCTTCACCAATGCCTAGATTTAGGTGGAAGCCTTCAAATGAACAGCTTGGCTTGGGATGAGCTCATCATATCTTTTATTCCAAAAAGATGCAACATACACTCAGAACATCAAGATAATGTAGCCCATCTTTTTCATGGATCACAAAAGTGCAAAGGGCAAGTATGCTCTTTATTTCACTTTTTATTGAGTGGTTTTTTTTTTTAATGTTGGCCAAGTCTCCATTTGGGTTGAGGGTAGATGCAGTAGAAGGTTCTTCCTTGTGTCTTTTGTTGGAGCATGTGAAAGATTGGAAAGAGAATTTTCAAAGATAGGTGGAGAGTATTGGAATAATCTAGTGTAATTGTTGTAATTGTTTTTTATTCTTTTATTTCTTGTAAGGGCTTTTAGTCTTTTAACTCTTTTATTATTATAAATTCTGTCAAGCTCTCAGATTGAGACTTGAGAATTACCTTCTACAATTCTTCTTGGTATCAGAGCCTCTAGAGGCTCCATCGTCCTCTCCTCTTTTCTTTTCTTTTCTTCTCTCCGAGATATAAGTTGCTATTTGGTGTTTCAACAGCAACTAGGGTTACCTTTTTAGGCCCTGCGACAGCAGCTAGGGCTGAATGGAGGACCAACGATAGCAGCTGTCCTATTTCTGGGTTGTTATAGACCTTGCGACAGCAGCTGTGCTATTTCTGGGTTGCGTAAACCCTGCGGCAGAGACTACAGTAAAGCCCTTTGAGTGGTGGTCAACCCTGCAACAGCAGCTGTCCTATTTCTGGGCTGTTCTAGACCTTGCGACAGCAGCTGTGCTGTTTCTGGGCTGTGTTTGGTATCTGCCCTTCATGTTTATTCTTTTTATTCTTTGTTGTGCTGTTTCTGGGCTGTGTAAACCCTGCGGCAGAGTCTACAGTAAAGCTCTTTGAGTGGTGTTCAACCCTGCGACAGCTACCACATGTGTTAAACTCTGCGGCAGCAGCTACAGTGAGATTCTAAGTTGTGTTCAACCCTGCGACAGCCACCACACAGTGAGTTTTTTGAGGTTCCTTGAGTTGTGCCACAGTGCAGCCCTCTCATTCTCTCGACAACAACGAGTTTGTTTGTTTCTAGCCTTCTGGCATAGATCTCCCTTCAAGCCAAATCTACTCATTTCTTGTCTGTTCTCGTAAGCATGACTTCACACCAAGAAAGCAAAGACATCAACACTAATCTTGGGGCAAACTCCTCTACCCAACGTATTACTAATGCTCTATTAGATGGTCGAAATTTTCAGTCCTGGTCTCAATCTATTAAGCTTTATTTGGGTAGTAGAGGGAAATTTGGATGGTTTTTGGGCACCATCACTAAGCCACCCCTCACTGACCCCAAAATTGAACAATGGGAAATCGATAACTACATCATTCTTGGATGGCTTTTCAATTCCATGAAGCAGCGCATCTACACTATGTTTATATATCATGAGTCTATTTCATCATTGTGGTTAGCACTCACTCAGACTTATGCGCATGCCAGGAATAACTCAAGGATTTATGAGCTTTATAGAGACATAGCCCAGACTACCCAAGGGACTCAGAGTGTAGCTGATTACTTTGGTTTTCTTCAGTCTCGGTAGGAGGAGTTCTCTCATTATGAGTCTATGACTGAGTTATCTATAGAAGCAGTTGGGTATGTGGTTAAAGAGAATTTCTCGGCACCAGATATATCAGTTTCTCATGGGTTTACGTCCAAAGTTTGAGGCACTTCGGACCCAAATTCTTAACACCAATCATTTGCCTTCTCTGTTTGAGACATTTGCGACCATTGACAGTGATAAGCGTTGTTGTTGTGTTATCCCCTCTCAGGCACCTGGTATTCTCTCTGCTCCAGCTACAGATCAGATGGCTTTAGCAATCAACTCGAGTTTCTCCAACTCTCGGACCCCGGTATTAGGGAGTCATAGTCGTGGCAACCATGGTCGTGATAAAGGGAATGGTCTCACTTATATTCATTGTGGAAAGACTGGTCATGAGAAGGCCCGCTGTTTTCAGCTCTATCCTCATCTGATACCACGATCTTCTTCCACTCCGTCTTTGGGACAGTCTACTCCTTGTACCGCTACAGTGGAGTCATCATCCATTCATTTCACTAATCCTCCTTCCACACTTGGCACTATTGACTTGCAACAACTACAGACTCAGATTGCCACTATTGTTCGGGATCAGATTCATGCTCACTCACCCCTCCTCGACAGTAGTCTCAAGTACTACACCTCTAGATACATCATCTGCCTTCCATGTCATTCAGTCTGGCTATGCTCCTCTGACATGAGTTATGATTCTGGTGCCTCTGGTTACATGACCGGTGAGTCTAGTCATTTGACTTCGTCTACTTTTCCTATCACTCATATAGATGTTCGTCTTACTGATAAATCTCTTACACCAATCCACAGCAAGAGCACCATACCCTTATTCTCTAAGATTTCACTAGACTTTGTGTTTCATGTCCCTCATCTATCTCTTAATCTTATTTCTGTGAGTAGTCTTACTAGATCTCTAAATTGTTCAGTTACTTTTTTTCCTACCCACTACATTTTTCAGGACCTGACTTCGAGGAGGATTTTTGACAAGGGGTATAAAAGGGATGGGCTGTACTTGTTTGGATCTCAACCTACTGCGGTTTCGGCTTCTATGCTTCATTCTTCTAGGAGTCACACATTTTCTTCTCAGACTCTAGATTTATAACATGTTCATTTAGGACATGTCAATTTTCAGCACTTAAGTTATTTATTTCTTACTTTAAAAATTGCTTGTAGTGAACACAAATTTCAGTGCTCTGTGTGTGAACTTTCTAAACACACATGTACTTATATTCCTCGTATGCATCGAGTTAATAAAATATTTGATTTAGTTCATTCTGATGTGTGAAGGCTTTCTTCCATTACTACTTTTAATGGTCATAGATATTATGTTACATTTATTGATGACTATTCTCGTTGTACGTGGGTTTATCTGATGCGTTCTCATTCTACAGTGCTTCCTATTTTTGTCAACTTTTTTAAAATGATTCAAACTCAGTACAATATTAGTGTTAAATCTCTTCGATCTGATAATGGGGGGGAATATATATCTGATGGGATTCGTTCCCACCTTCATGAGCATGGTATGTTTCACTAGTTGACTTGTCCTTATATTCCTGAACAGAACAGGGTAGCGGAACATAAGAATCGTCATCTTATGAAAACATTGTTCGATGTCTTCTCTGAGGAATTCATGTTCTTGAGGCATATTGGAATATGGTAGTCTTCACTGCGCCTTATCTTATTAACCGCATCCCTAGTCGTACCTTAGAGGGACAAGTGCCTTTTCATGTCCTTCAACCTAATAATATACTTTTTCCCATTACACCTCGAGTATTTGGGTGCACGTGCTTTGTTAAGGACAGAACTCCTAATCGCACCAAATTGAATGACAAAGCTATACGGTGTATTTTCTTGGATTATTCTTCTATGTTAAAAAGGTATCGGTGTTATGATCCAGTTTCTCACTGGATCATACTCTCTTGATATTACTTTCTTTGAAAATATCACATACTTTCGTGCCGCATCTACTTTGCAGGACCCATCTCCTATAGTGTTGCTTTCTCCAATTTTTCCTCCATCTTCGCCAACGCTTAAGGTCTACAGTCGTTGCCCTTCCCCTCCTCCACCTGTGCCAACCTCTTCCTTGGACCCAGGTATATTTTCTCCTATCTCTACATCTATACCTGTCCTTACTCCTTCGATTTCTGACTCTCACTTGCCTATTATTATTCGCAAAGGTAAACGGGGGTGTGTGATTGATCATCCTATTGTCCAGTTTGTTTCCTATCAAGGTCTTCCTTCCTCTTATCAGGCCAACCTTGCGATCACTGATTCTATTTGGATTCCTTAATCAGTATCAGAGGCTTTGCGAAACCCTCAATGGCTTAGAGCTATGACTACCGAGATGGATGTTTTGCAGAAAAATAATACCTGGGAACTTGTTACCCTTCCATCTGGGAAGCATACCGTTGGGTGTAAGTGGGTCTTCACTGAGACTGTTGATCGGTACAAGGCACGCCTTGTTACTAAGGGGTTTACACAAAATCCTGGAAAAGATTTTGGTGTCACGTTTGCTCCGGTTGCCAAACTTTCCACTGTTTGCCTTCAGATCATAGTTGTTTTATTCGTCGAGAAGTGGATGGTCGTTGCATTATTGTCTTGGTTTATGTGGATGATATTTTTGTGACTGGAGATAATGCACAATGGATTGATAAGATTAAGGCGTTATTGGGTCGTACTTTTGAGGTTAAGGACTTGAGTCCACTCAAGTACTTATTGGGGATAGAAGTGGCCTGGTCTCAGCGTGATATTTCGCTATATCAGCGTAAATACACATTGGATCTTCTTCAGGACACGGGGATGTTAGGTTGTCGTCCTGCTTCCTCCCCTATGGATCAGAATCATCTTTATGCTGACTCTGATGATCTTTTATCGGATTCTTCTTCTTATCAGAGACTTGTAGGTCGTCTGATTTATCCAACTAACACTAGACCAGACTTGTCCTTTGCGGTCAGTGTGGCCAGTCAGTTCATGCATACTCCGTATACTTCTCACCTTGATGTTGTTTATCATATTCTTCGTTATTTGAAGTCGTGTCCTGATCTCGAGCTTTTCTACTCTTCTACTGCTCAGTCGCATTTGTCATGTTTTACAGATGCTAATTATGTTGGTTCTCTTACATATAGGAGATCTACCTCTAGTTTCTGTACTTTTTATGGTGATAACCTTATCTTGTAGAAAAATGATAAACAAAATGTGGTTTCTCATTCTTCTACTGAAGCTGAATATCGTGTTATAGCCCTTGGCACATGTGAGCTAATTTGGCTTCGGTCTTTGCTGACAGAGTTGGGTTTTCCTATTTCCGGTTCTTCTACTTTCTTATGTAACAAGTCTGCTATCATGCTTGCTTCTGACTCAGTTCTTCATGAAAGAACGAAGCATATTGAGATTGATGTTCACTTTCTCAGGGAGAAAGTTCGATCTGGTGATCTTTAGACAGTCTTCGTACCATCTTCAGATCAACTTGCCGACATGCTTACGAAGTTTGTTGGTTCTTCTATCACTAATTCTCACCTTGTCAAGCTGAGTTTAGTTGATATATTTGCCCCAGCTTGAAGGGGAATATTGAAAATAATCTAGTGTTATTGTTGTAATTGTTTTTTATTTTTTTATTTCTTGTAAGGGCTTTTTAGTCTTTTAACTCTTTTATTATTATAAATTATGTCAAGCTCTCAGATTGAGACTTGAGAATTACCTTCTACAATTCTTCTAAGAACAGGACTCGGTAACAAAAGAAGTAAAAGAGTTTAAGGTTGCTGATTTGCAAACCAAATGAATGAATATAAGTCAAAGTGTCTTCAAGAAAAGGACACCATTAAGTCATTGTTCCTTTTCCTATAATATTTGGTCAACTTTCCTTGAGCTTTTCCGTATTAATTGGGTCTTTTCTCGTTGTTAGAAGGGTGGACCAGTAATGCTTTCCACACCAGAAAACGGTTCCTGTGGGTTATGTCTCCAGTGGCTATTGCTTGGGGGGTTTGAAACAAAAGAAATAACAGGGTGTTCAACAATAAATCTAGCAGCTCTCAAGTGGGTTTCTTGGAGATATTGGGCCTTTTATGCCTTTGGTCCAAGCAGAACATAGAATTTGTGGGAATTACTTTTGATGATTTTGTTTTTAGATGGAACTCTTTATGTAACCACTGATGTTGTATTTTTCTTTTCTTTGTTGCTCTTTGGGAGGCTTTCTCGGCCTCCTAGTTTCTTATTTTTCCTTTTTTCAATATATTATACTTATCAACAAAAAAAAAACATTACATATTTGTAAAAGATTGGAAAGTGTTTTTGAATGTCCTCAGAGGGTCTATGGATATGGATGGAGACTGCAATAGCTAAAGATGGTGTATAATTGTATATAACTTATTTATCAAAAAACAAAAACAAAGGTAGTTTATATAACTTCCATAAGTAGATAGGAACTCTATTGTCAAAGGTTGCACCTAGGTGCCACTTTAGTAACACCCGTTTTAAGCAAAATTGAAAAGGGGGATCATTTTTGTGTAGTCCCTCCCTCCCTTTCAGTTACACCCATTTTAAGTAGAATAGAAAAAGGGGGTATTTGATCATTTTTGTGTAGTCCCTCCCTCCCTCCATCAAACATACCCCTGATACATAAGGAGAAAAAAACATAGATTTCCTAGAGATTAGCATTGGTTTTCTAAGGTATCAGTATTCCACCTACACTGTTTGTTTCATGGAAAACCTCAAATGTTGTCTGAAACTAGTTTCTTTTTTAGGCTCCAGTCTCCATGAAGCATACAACTAAGATAAGATGAAAGACATAAATTTCCTAGAGCTCAGAACAGATTTCCTACCGATCCATTTTTATATGAAATCTCTAGGGAGTGTCATCCCATCTCCTACCATTCATTAGATGGAGAGTAGGAGTATCATCCTATCTCAACCATTCGTTTGATGGAGAGCATATTTATCATTAGTTTTTGCTCCCTTTTTTTTCTACTTTGCATGACCTTCATTGCAGCATTAAAAAATTGTAACATTAATTTTAGTTGTCGCTTAATCCCCACCAAGGACTTGCCGAGGCCCTTCCAAGCTCTTTTAACAACCTTGGATAGGGCCAACGTACCCCACTAGTTAATGTGATTTTACAGCTTACACTGCAACAAAGATCCATTTATTTCACAGAGAATTTAGCTAATAAACTATTTTAGAAAAAAAAAATCATAGAATTCAACTTAAGTATAAGATGCAATCAGAAGGTACTGAGTGCAGCATAACATTGCTTGTAAGGAGTTCTTCCAATAAGGAAAAAAAATCTGGTATTTTCTGTATCATCACTATCTTAAAAGTGAAGGCAAGAGAGAGAGAGATGAGCAACCTGTTTCTGTAAACTCGAAATTTCTGGACCTCCCGACAGTGGCCAAATTTTGCACCTTAAATGCAACATAACAAAATTAAAATGAGATTCGAAGAGACACAATGACACTCGAAATAATGGTGCAACCGCACAACGACACTCGAAATAATGATCACTGTCACCAAAAATAAGTCTACTCTGATATTACAAACCATGTAAAAGGTTCACTTAAAATAATGGTTTAGAAGAAGAGTCCAATTTTTTCAACTTCAAGTAGATTGTCAAAATGGATTGGATTTTTGTAGGGATGATCTCCCAGGTATGGGACAAAATCAGACTACTCTAATATCAGTAACCATGTAAAAGATTCACTTAAAATAATGTCTTAAATGAACAATCTAGATTTTTTGACTTTAAGCCAATTTTTCATGAGGCTAGGAATGTCAAAATGGATTGGATTTTGTAGGGATGATCTCCCATGTATGAGCAATTCTTATAGTTGGCCCATCCAACATGAAATTCATATGGGAGCCACAAGCAGCACAAAGAATCGACTATATATATACTTCATGGAGAATTAAATTAACCACTATCATACCAAAATATATTTTGATTGGATGCTGAAACGACAAATCACGGGCATATCCAAATTGTTCGTGCTCGTACCAAGAAGAGCACCTAAAATCTGAAAGAAATAAGAGTTAAACATACAAGAAAAAAAAATGAACAGTGTATAAAAACGATGTCTTTTGCAATATGATCCAGTTTATTGGACTTGGCAATAGTCAACATGAATATGAACTAATTTCAGAAAATGCACAACTAGTGGTATAATAGAAGATGTCTTCAGACAGAAATGCATGTGTTAGAAGATTAGGGTTAAGGAGAGGAGGAAATTGGAGAAGAGAATGAGTAAGTCACTCCCAATAGGGTTCAGCCTCTCTTTTATATTAAAAACATATGGTTAGGCGTGTGAGCTTAAGTATTGGGCCCACATGACATTAAATGAGTACTCTAACTCTCCCCCTCACGCTGAAGCATACAAATCTGACATGCCCAGCTTGGTACAAAAAGTAAGAAAGGAACTCCTAGACAATGGTTTTGTTAGAACATCTCCCAATTTATTTACTGACTTGATATAGAGAGTAGATATCTTTTTAACCCTCTGAATCAAAGCATCTCACATGCAGTATGTGTCATCACCCTGTATTCTGCTTTAGAATTAGAGCAAGCTAAAACTTCTTGTTTTTTATTACGCCAAGTCAACAAATTACATCCCACGAAGGTACAATACCCAGAAGTAGATCTACGATTAGTCGACTCCCGCCAATCAACATCTGGGAAGCCAGTAATAGATATAAGAGGTGAAGGTCTTTATAATAATCCTTTGCCTGGTGACCCCATTAGATACCTTAGTATCCTAAACACAGCATCTTAATGAGTCTTCACGGGGCATGCATAAACTGGCTAACTACTCCCACAACAAAGTTAATATTTGGCCGAGTGACAATCAGGTAGATTAGTTTACCAACTAACCTACGGTAACGCCTGCATTAGGAAAAATCTCCCCCATGTTCAACATCAAACTTAGTAATAGGATTCATAAGAGAGTATCAGCTGGTTTAGAACCCAAATACTCGAACAAAAAATTTAGAACATACTTCCTCTGAGACAAACTAATACCTTCTTTGGAGCGAACTACGTCAATACCAAAGTTGCGAGAAGACACAAGTCTTTAGTGTAAAATTGTTTGGCTAGATGAGTCTTCAAATCAGATATACCACTAAGATCACTTCCAGTGATGATTCACATAAACTATCAACACAATACTTCCACCAGAAGAGTGCCCCACAAACAATGAATGATCAAAAGTAGACCTAGCAAATCCATTGACGAGAACTGAGCTAAATTTATCGAACCAAGCTCTAGGCGACTATTTCAGCCCATAGATTGCCTTCCATAGGCGACACACTAGTCCAGTCTTATCAGAGGCAACATATCCAGGTGACTACACCATATATACCTCCTCCTGCAAATCTCCATGTAGAAAGGCATTTTTAATATTCAATCGATAACAGGGGCCAAACATAACACACTGCAACAGAAATAAGAAATCTAACAGAGTTCACACAAGCTAATGGAGAGAAAGCCTCACTATAATCAACTTCAGAAGTCTGTGTGTAAACCCTTGGCTACAAAGCGAGCCTTCAACCTCTCAATGGATCCATCAGGAAGATACTTGATTGCAACACTCATCTACACCCCCACAGCCTGTTTTCCAGTTGGAAACGGAGATAGATCCCAAGTATAATTATGATGAAGTGCTGCAATCTCCTCATCCATAGTTAGTTTTCACCGAGAGGAGAATAATGCATGCATATAGGAAGTAGGAACAGAAAGAGCAGACAAGGAAAGTGCAAACTAACGAAAGAATGTGACATCCGATGAAAAGACACAAAATAATCAATTAGGTGCTTAGTGCAAGATCTAGGACCTTTCCTTAAAGCAATAGGAAGATCACTAGAGATTAGAAGAAGATGCTGGTGGATGCGGAGGAATCTCAAGGTGAAGCTGATGATAGATCTAGGACTGGCAGAGAAGAGGAAGGTGCTCGGAAATGAGTATGTTGATATACTTGAAGAAGCACAGTAGAAGAGGCACCTACAATAAGAATTGGAAGCACAAGAGATAGGGAAACTATAAGAGACAGCTCCCCCTAACGAGAAGACACAAAATCAAAATCAAATGAGGTACTAGCAGAAGAAAAATAAGATGTAGACTCAAGGAATGTCACATCGGCACTTACATAATAGTGTTGAGTGACAGGACAATAATACCTATACCCTTTTGTGTACGAGAGTAACCTAGAAAAACACATTTGATGATCTTGGGGAAAGTTTATCCAACCCGAACTCAAATGAGTAAAAAAAGCAAACATAACCAAAGACTCTAAGAGTAACAGCAAAAGAATGAACTTAAGGATAAAACAGAAAGAAAGGTGATTGATCATTTAGAATTGATGATGGCATGTAATTAATAAGATGACAAGTTGTGAGGACAACATCACCTCAATAAGGCTTAGGTACATACATCTTAAACATAATAGTGCGAGCAACATCAAGCAAATGACAATGTTTTCGTTCAGCAACATCATTATGTTAAAAAGTATTAACACAACCGGTCTAATGAACAATGTTATTATCTAAACAAAAAGACTGAATAGAAAATTGCATGTATTCTAAGGCATTATTAAAATGGGTAATTTTCACAAGTTTGTCAAATTGGACTGAAATTTCTTTATAAAAAGTAAACAAAACACGAGGTAAGTTAGTGACCTTTCAATAAAAAGAGCAATGTCATACGAGAATAATCATCCACAAACACCACAACATAATGAAAATCAGATAAACTTTTTATTCTTGACATACTACAAATATCCTATGAACTACATAAAAAAGACTAGATTGACGACTCTCAGTGCGACTAGGAGCCCAATTAACAAGCTTCACATTTTAAAACCAACATTGAACTCAACTTAGGAATAACACGACATAAATAAGACAAAAACACATGACCTAACCGATAGTGCCACTGAAGAAGTGAAACTGAAGCACTCAAGGTAGTAGTAGACCCATCACACATTAAATAGTATAATCCATCTTTCTCATGCCCCAAACCAATTATCTTTCTCGTCTTAAGATCATGAAAGACACAATAAGAAGGAAAGAAGGTTTAGGAGCATTCCAATGATTTTGTAAGCTGACTGATAGAAAGTAGATTTAAAGGAAAATTAGAGACTAAAAGAGTAGAAAATAAAGGAATGGATGAGTTTGGAAAAACATCACATTTCCTAACTACATTATGAGTAGACCCATCGGCTAGTACAATGTGAGACTTAAGAGAACGAAAATTAAAAAAAGACAAGATTTACCAGACATTTGGACACGAACTCCTGAATCGATGACCCAAGACGAGGAAGACTTGGCAGTCATAAATGTGGGATTACCTGAAGTAGTCATAATAGTTGTGGGTGGAGTAGGTCCTGTAGTCAAGGTAGTCAACTTCTAAAGAATCTCTCCTCACTATGCGGTAAGATCGGAAGATACAACTCTCGATGTAGTCTAAGAAGTGGAATCAGTAGAAATCTTAGGAAGTTCCTCTTGAACCTGATTAGTCCAAGTAGGTTTACCTCATTTATCCCAATAAAACTGCTTAGTGTAGTCAGTGTAGTCACAATAGGTACACCTCAAATTACCACCACGGCCACCTCCACAACCACCACGACCTCCTCTACCACAGCCACTAGAAGATTCAGATAAACCACTAGAAACCAATGTTGGTGACTCTTTAGGAATTCTACAAGAGACACTCCCAAGAGAAATACACTGAAGATGAGAGAAGGCATTGGCAGCAGTTGGTAAAGACTCACTAGCAAGAATCTGACCCTTCAAAGAAGTATACTCTGGATTTAGGTTAGAGAGAACCAGTGCAACTTGAAATTCTTCTCGTTGCCTTTTTTGGGTGTAGTTAAGGACTGATGTTACTAAAGTTCTTCCTACATACCCCGAAGAGAACAATAATAGTCACTCAAGGATCTATCTCCTTATTTAGAAGTGAACATGGCCTCAAATAGATTATATACCATAGAAACGTTCTTTTCTTGAGAGTACATCTCTTGTATAGCTAACCAGATCTATTTTGCAGCATCTAAATACATCACATTGAAGGAAATAAAGGGTTTCATACTGTTCCACACTCATGTCATAACCCAGGAATTATCATTTGTCAATCTTCATACCGTTTGTCATCCCAAGGAGGTGGATCTTCAACCAAAAACCTTAATTTCTTCTTAGTGCAAAGGAATACTCGCACAGAGTGTGAACATGGAAGATAATTAGTGTCGTTAAGCTTGACAGAGGTGATTTGAGCATCATCACAAATCCCCAAATTTTTCATCCGGGGATGAGTAAATTGAAAACCCGCACAGAAATGAAAAAAATCTCAAAAAAATATAGAGTATCCCTAAGGATATTCTATGAAATGCAACTACGGTTGAGAGGCCAACAAAACAACAATCGAAATAAAATTGCAAAACCCAAAAACACACGGAAAAAAAATTAGATCTAGGAAAATTTTCAAATTGTTGATCGAGAAGCCGAATAAGTCTATTTTTTTTAGAAAATATTGGTCACGCAGAAAACACTGTTCACAAGCACTATTAACATAACAATATTCACATATTTGTTCTAAAAAGTGAATTTTGGGACTTCAAAATTGTCCACCAATTCCTCAATCATTCATAAATACCTTAAACAAATGCAAATCAAGCCCTAAATAAACATCTAGGTGCAAACAAACAAACCTCAAACACCTAATCCCTTTTTGGAACCAAGGCCTTAGGGTTTGGAAGTACTGGATTGAAGAGGGAAGAGAAAACGATTAAAAAATTGAAGAAAAGAAGAGAAATCAAGCAACTCTAATGGTAGAAGTACTCTGATACCATGTTAGAAGATTATGGTTAAGGAGAGAAGGAGGAAACTAGAGAAAAGAATGATGTCACACCCAATAGGGTTCGGCCACTCTTTTATATTAAAAATATGTGGTTGGTCGTGTGGGCTTAAGTATTGGGCCCACACGACACTAAATAAGAACTCTAACATCATGGACAAACAGTAATCGCTTAGCCAACCCCAAACTCCGGGGTAAGCGTTCGATAATGATGACAACTAGTGGTATAAGATGAGTTTCATCTACCTTTGTCTCCACATCTTTGATGAAACATTTCGATAAAATTAACCGCATCATCTGAGAAAAAGTGATTGAAAAACTCCTCTACTTGAATCTGTGAACCATAAATTGAAAATATAAACCAAACCATATTGTTCAGTAATTAAATAGTAATAACAATGAACCTTACAGGATTATCAATGAAAAGGAGTGTATGCTATACATATATTTGGAACTATAGGTAGCAAAAAAATAAATATAACATTACCGGAAATTTTGATTCAGCAACCTTTGTGTAGCAATCAGGTACTGCACAGAGAAATCAAAATTTTCTAAAAAAAATGAGAACATTATCTAGAAAGATGAAGCTTAAAAAAATAGAAATTAAAAGGAAACAAAGAAAAATATTAAATCAGTTTTCTAGGGAATGGCACATAATCCATAAAGGTGTGAATGTGATCATAACAAGTGAATCCACAAGGCTAAAAGAACATAAGATAAGTAATTTTTTTTTTATAAGTAATCTAACCGTGAAAAAAATAGAAATTAAAAGGAAACAAAGACAAATATTAAATCAGTTTTCAAGCGAATGGCACATAATCCATAAAGGTATGAATGTGATCTTAACAACTGGGAAATTAGGTTTTGCCATTGTATCATAAATTATTCTTAACAACACTACTGAGACCTATGTATCAGAAATTAATCACAAGTCAGGTGCTGAAAATCAGATGCAAAATATGTGAACTTTCCAAAGTTATCCTAGGAAGCTGTATAAACAGTACTATACAGCTATACCATCAGATGCAAGACACTTGGGCATTCAAAAGTTACAGTAGGCAATTTTACTTTACACACTCTTCCCGTGCATCTTCTTTCTTTATATCTTTCCATTGTTTTCTTTTTGGGTATGGTGGAGGGAGGGTGGGTGTCACTCTAGATTCAGCAGAAATGGAGACTAAGCATCCTTTTTTTTCTTTTTTTTCTTTTTTTCTTTTTTTCTTTTTTTTTTTTTCTTTTTTTCTTTTCTTCTTTTTGGGCATGGAGGAGGGTGGTTATCACTCTAGATTCAGCAGAAATGGAGACTAAGCATTTTTATTTTATTTTTTGGTGAGGTAAGGAAGCTGAGCTGAAATCCAAAATCTCAGCCTAACAGACAGAACCAGAAACCTTGTATCGATGCATGTGCTTTGACCATCGGCTTAGTCCTAGCATAACATATACCACACAACAAGAGTACTGATTAGAGAATAAATCAGAAACCAACGAACCTGTAGGGGCATCAGCATCCTCCAGCTTCCACCTCAAAGGCTCTCCAGAAGACAAACACTCCGCATTCAAAACCTGTTCTGCATCTTCTTCTCCATTTTCTTGTGCTTCTATAAGATTTCTTGATACACTGATGTAATCTTCACCAATTAATAGAGGCTTATTTTCTCCCGAAAGATGAGCATCCTTATTCCTGATTCAAAAAACCAGTAAAAAACTAAATAAATGTCTTGGAATAATAGAATGGTGTAAGAATCAAGCTTGCTAAAAGAAAATTGCGTATGAAATACCTGTCCATGGAAATCAAGTCAGGTGGTTCTTGGAAGTTCGTAGTATTTTCAAGCATAACATGCTCATTGGCTGGGCTTATGATCTCAGATTTCAAGTCCTAATTTACAAAAATAAATTAAAAACTAGTAATGACTGCGAAGCAAGGAATTGTCACCTCAACCAACTAAACAGTCATAACAAGCTAATTTTTTTTATCAACATTATATGGTTTTGAAAAAAATTTGATACTATAGAAATCTCTATAAGTAAGCCTTTTGATATATAACTTCTTTTCTTTTATTAGTGAAGACAAACTATCTTCAGCAGTGTTACTTGAACAAAAGCATGAAAGTAAGTGCATGTTGCAAGTTGGTAAACTAGATGCAGCCAAAATATAATAGGACTTACCATCTTAAGCCATAAATATTGGGATTGGCAACACAACTCCACAACATTATAGAACTTACTACCACATCTGGCACATAAATGTGTGTTTTTGTGCCCAAAAAAAAAAGTGCGAAAGAATTACTGAAAATCACAGTTGAAAAGAAGATTAGGGTCACTATTTAGTAGGTGAAGCTGGGTTTTCAAACCAGGTCGTGGTATCAACATTCACAGACTTTAATGAACTTAGCAAGCTGGCAACTTCTACTGAAAATCACAGTTATCTTTCATCAACACCTCTCAATTTATAACATTTAAAGATATGCGTAAGTTTAAAAAGTTTATATGCATTTATAAAGAAATCCTGCCATAAACATGGTACAAATATATTTAAAAACATATACATATCATGGTACAATATAATGCATAGAGAACTCTGATATTCCATCCAATATATTGTGCGTTTTACTGTATTCTTCAGAAAGCATAACGCACAAGATACAATAGGCAGTACGTTCTGCGATACGACATAAATTTGAATGGCACAGAATGAAATTAGAAAAAAGTAAAATCTGAACCCCAAATTGAAGGTTAGAAACTTGATAGGCTTAGTTTATTTTCTAATACTGTGGGGAAAATTAAAATTTTCAAAAAATAATAGAAACAAACAAAAACAAATCTGAGCAAACATAAAATAAAAGTTCATTTATAAGTGATTATAGGTCTATGACAAGCTCTAAAAGAGTCATGGACTACATTTTAGAAAGAATATATTCCTATTAGTTATAATATAGAACTGAAAATCGTCGCATGTGTCAATATCATGATACCATGGAAGGAGAAGCCTACATATTGATCTTCGCACTAAAGTTACACTCCACATACCCGGTCATGTTTCTACTTATTCTAAAGCACTTGGACTCCAATACATCTTTCCATAATTCTAATTTTGCATTGACCCCCTCTCTAGTCTCATCATTGAATAATACATCTGCAAATAACATACACCAAACTACCTGCTTTGAATATGAGCAGATAATACATGTTTACATATATAAATAAAGCAAATAAATATGGACACAAAGTCAATCTCTGACATAAACCAATTGTAACTAGGAACTCCTTTTTTTCCTCTCCACTTGCTCTCACACTAGTCATAAACTTCTCATACATGTCCTTAATTATGTCAATCCATTCGATACTCCTTTCTTTACTAAAATTCACCAAATTAATTCTCCAGGTACTTTGTCGCATAACCCTAAGAAGCTCTAAACCTTAGCCATGCCTTGGGTTTCCTTAAGTCAATAAAAACTACCAACTTCCCTATTCCTTGTCTAAATAGAAAGATCGCATCAATGGTTTATCTGTCTAGCATAAACCAAATTGGTTCTCGAATATATTTATTTTTTCTTAAACTTTGTGCAATCACTCTTTCACACGTTCATAGTATAGCTCATAAGTTTAATACCACAACAATCGATACAACTATGTATGTCTCATTTATTACTATATGTAGGCATTAAGATGTTTCTTCTCCATTCATTTGGCATATTCTTTAGTTTTTAAAATATGATTGAACTTAGTTAGCCATGATAATCCAAAACTTCCAATGCATTTCCACACTTCGTCAAAATATCACCCAGTCCTAAAGTCCAACCTATTTTCATCTTTTTTTTTTTTTTGGATAGATAAAGATGGGTTAGTGGTTAGCATAAGAAGTATGGATTCAAGGGGGTTTGAACCTAGGATGTGGGTACCAGTGTTGTTTTCACTATTCAAATCTTAATGGTATGGAAGTATGCATGTTATTGGATCTCCCATCATCTCATGTACCTTTTTTCTAGCCCCTAGTTTTTTGTCTGGTTCTTATTTAATAATTTATGACAAGAACTTGCTATATTACCCTAATTCTTTTCATCTTTTACCATGACTCTCTCATGTATGGCTTTAATGTGCCTAACATTAAGTCTATAGTTGTCCTTTCTCTAATTTGCTCCAACTTATAGACATCCTTCTGACCTTCTCTAGTACCCAGTTTGTTATATAGATCATCATACTTCCTACTTCACTTACCACTTTTTTACTTCCTTTATAGACCTTTTTATATTTTTCTAAGTTTTCTTCTGTTTTATTTATTTTCCACGACTTGTAATGGATCTTTTTTCTCTAATGACCATTTAAAACATCATGGTTCCACTACCAAGTTGCCTTACATAAATGCAACTAATATGAACAAAAGATTGTCAAATCATTATCATCAAAGCCTTACCAAAAATTTGAGTTGGAAAATGACTGTCAAATGGAAAGAATTAATTTAGAAGAAAATTATTACGAGAAAATTACCGAACTAGTATCAGACCCACATAAAAATTAGGATTCTATTCTCGAACATAGTCTTACTACAAATAACCTTTTTTAAATTGCCATAAGATATATGAGAAAATGCCATACCTGATGATCTATGATAGTATTAGCACCCTTGCAATATTGGGACCATCCATCAACAATTAGCCGATACGCTTCATCACGAGACAAAAATGATGCAAAGAAGTTCTGCCAAATTAAGAAGTGGAGTAGGACAATGAACATAAGGTAACCAATTCAACTAACAGATAGATTGTCACAAATTCATGAAAACTATATCGATAATGAAGCAAAAGGTTACCATAATATGCCTGAAAACCAGACTGGTTATTTTTGTAGTACAGAATTAAAAATGGGAATTTGGTACATGAACACAAAAAAAGAGGTAATCAATCAAAATTACCTTCTTTTCCCCAGAAACAATTTCTATGGCATTAGGGAAGATTGCTGCTGTCTTTGCTTTCCGTACACATGTGACTTCATTGAAGGGGATTGCCTTCTGCAGTACGAACCCATGTTACAGAATTTCCCTTTGTACAATCTAGGTTAACATAATAGGTAACCTAGCAGACTAATTAAATTGAAAAGGTTCAGCATACAATAGCCTAAAAGGCAAAAGACTAACATCAGTCATTAATAAATAAAAAAATTTAAATCAATATTAGTTCAATTTATAGGTAACATACTTCATTCACAATGAAAGACCAAAAGAGAAAACAATATTTTTACTAGGGAAAAGGTCAGATCAGGAAAAACAAAGAGGAAAATACATTAGACCAAAAAAAATGGAACTCCCAGCTGTTAACAAAGTCCTCCCTCTTCACCTCATTGAAATGCTTCTTATTAGACAACCAATCCATTGAGACAATCGATTGTCTAGCAAAACTTCATGAACTCCACAATGATTATCAAAACTTGGAGAATTATACAACTCTAAAAATAACCAAGTAAAAGGCATAAGACATCATCCTTAATAACCACCAACCCTTGGACCAAAGAAACTAGCAAGTCCATGAACCAAATGCATCCATCATGCCTTTCAAAAAACCAGTAGCACATGAACAGCGATATGAAGAAGTGCCACAATCAGGATGAAATTTAAAAGAACAAACAGGCAGATCATACTCTCCTCCTGCTCCTTTGTACGTAGCACACCCATTCGGAATCATAAGCTTACGATGATTAAGAAGATGCACAGTTAACAAGATTCCAAAAAAAAAAAATCAATGCAAGAGGCACCAAAGCACCACAAATGCAGCTCAAACTTAGTTTTTTTTTTTTTTGCTTATTGTGAGTATCCCCACCCTTCGGGCGAGGCTAATCCCACGGTCACACACACACCGCCCCCTCAGAAAATCCTACATGCAACTAGTTGAGTCGAGAGTCAACCAGACCCTGGAGGGTGGCCCCAAGAAATTCATAGCTTCGTGGGGTTTTGAACTAATCAAACTTAGTTGAGGGCATGAAAATATAAATAAATAAACTGCCAACCTCGCTTATCCCAGTCACCAATCTTGCAGTGGGATTCTTCTAGAAGATTCAATACCACCAAACAATCATCAATCTCCCTTTCTTGCAATTCAAAAAATAAATAAATAAACAGATAAATCAAAAGCACCGAGCAATGTTGTCATATCTTATAGCAAAGCATTGATTCATCTTTGTACCATTCGGATTGAGAAATTCGAAGAAAAAAATCCAAATATCATAGAGCTTTCCCACCCCCGCACCAATCATCCTCCCCCATTTGCGCACCTTGAAAGTAGCCATTTTGAGAAAACTTCCAGCCACCATCATAATCCCTTTCCACAAACCAACTCTGAAGGATGAGTTCACCTGCCTACAATCCCACCCATTTCACAAGACCTTTATTTATTTAATTTTCTGTTTTAGGGCTTTAATTTTATATTTTTTGGGCTAATTTTGATGTTTTATTGGTCCATGGTCTTAATATTATATTTAGGGGCAATTTAGTAACTTTACTTTGTCTTTTATTTAAGTTTAGTAGGGTTGAAAATTTAGGATAGAGAAAGTTAGGAAAATTAGATTTATTTATTTGATATTTTAGTTTAATTAAGATTCTTGATTTATTTTCTTTATATAAATTGTATTAGGGTTTTTTTATGAATGAACAATAAAGATTTTGATGAATAAAGAATGAGTTTCTTTGATAGAGTGAATTGAGTTCTCCACCATTCTTTGTGTGAGTCCAAGGTTCTATCTTTATATCCCTTTTCTCTCTTTTTTCTTCTAATCTTTATTTTTCTTTTCTATTCTTTTGTTTTTTTTTCTTGATTTTCTTTTAGTTGCTTGTTCTTGATTTTCTTGATTCTTGATTCTTGAAATCCCTTTCTTGATTTTTGATTCTTGAAACTTACAAACATCAACCCTTAATTCTTCCGCACTTTCTTTAACCATTATATCATTAATATTTCCTTACCCTATAAACTTAACCTTTGACCCTTTTCATCTATCCTACTAAAAATGTCGAAATTGCGAAAAAAAAAAAATAATTTACTTTTGGGTTTACCCTACCCTAAACCCCTCTATTTTCTTACCTCCCCTCATCGTCCTGCACCAATGGGACTCTATTTGTAATTCTTAGTTGTCTTTTCTTTCGGTTGGTCATCTCGACCAGTTGTTGTTTTTGCTTCTTTCCTTGATAAAATTTATACTTATCAAAAATATATATCTATGTGCATACCACGTGTACTTGGCATGAATGAAATAACAAAGCAGAGTCAACTTGGAGGGGGAAAAGGGCATAGATTTAGAGGGCAAGAAATGATCGCAACCACACCACCTTTTGCACCTTTCATCTAAAAAGCAAATGTCCCTTAAAGGTCATAGAATAGAAAATGGACATTTAGAGTTTTTTTTTTTTTTTTTATAGATATAAGGGTGAAAACGTGGTTTTGATCCCATGTCTGTGGTATTACTACTAACGAACTTTACCAACTTATGAAGTAGGTAACTTGAAGACTTTTTTAGTCTTTTGCCACTCAACAAGCCTATAAATAAGAGTTCAAGTGCATTAAAAAGGGACTCATCCACCCACCCACCCAACCTCCTTTCTCTCTTGGACTTCTGCCTCAATTGTCTTTACTTCTTTTCCTTTCTAACTAACCTTATGGCCCACAAGTGACCCACTAATCAATTTAGGTAGGGAGCCAAAGCAACCTCACTGCTACCCTTCCGCATGCATAACCAACCCAATTGCACACGTAAATGCCTTGTACACCTATTAAATCCAAGTTCGCATAATGTTAATAAGGTCACTATCAATGACAAAAATTCCAGGAATGAAGTTTGGCTGGCAGGATTAAAGAAATATTGGACTTATATATAACATAGATTATTATCTAAGTACTCCTAAAAATATTCACAAGGTATCTAATAAGGTGGCAGATTCTCTGGTTAAAGATGGTTACTTAGCATTATTTTATTTTACCATTAGCAGGCAAATGCCCCAAAGTTTCTGCTTTTTTACCTATCAAAAAAAAGTTCTCCTTTTTGCATTTCCCGTTTTTGTAATTCATCAATAGTTCCCAGAGTTCTTCAGTTGTACAAATTTGAGAAAGAAAAAAACTGTTTAAAGCCTCCAAAGCATATTTTTCAAGTTGGAATCAACTTCAAGAAAATCTAGTGAAGTTTTTGTAGAATATATGCACTACAAAGCACAAAGATAAGAGCATTGAAACAGATAAATATTTAGCATGCATCTCGATGCACAAGCATATCGTTTTTTCTCAAATATAACATCAAATTTATACTTAACAGAGATAAATGAAACACAATGGGAAAACAAGTTAATCAACATACCTTTGTTTCAAACCCAAATATGTTTGAATAAAAACAAATATGGCGAACAAACAAGTACATATGACCCTGCAATCCAACAAACAAATAACTTAGACCATATCCGTGAATTAATGAGAAGATCCATAACCATTTCTCTTTCTCTCCTACCGCAAAGGATGAAGATGATATAGCAAATTTCCTTGCAAGGAGTGATAACTTTTCATGCATAATAACTGTCTTTTCTTTTTCTGGCCTTCAAAATTTAGTTTTAAACTTTTAGTTAATAAATTTGTTTATAATTTATTGGGGAAAAAAAAGAAAGATTCTAACAGTTTTGTCACCATAGGAGTGCAAAATACAAGCCTTTTTCCAATATAAATCATATAAAAACTATATTATTCACTTTGAAAAAAGGGGAGGGGGTCATAAGAAATGCTCTAAAACAAGCAATCATCTAAGGTTATGGAGCTTTAAAGTTCAAACAAGCAATCCAAATAGGTACCTAGAACAAGATTTACCTGAAGAAGAATACTCTCTTGCAGTGCACAATTGAAGTCTTGAACAAGGACCTATATAATATGGAAAAGAGAATATATCAAAAGTATAAAAAGAAAATTAATCAAAATTATATAAAATATTCATCTGAATGAAATGTATCAATCAATTAATTTTTCCAAGTTCAGCTAATATCTAAAGTGACATTTAAACAACTAGTTGGAAATTCACAATACAGAATGAGCAACCAATATAGATTACGACAAACAATGAATACTATTAAGAATCTTAATGCTCGTATCTTTTTGTGGAAAATGGTGGTTATATGTGATGGGGGGAGGGGGAAGGACCACACAAGTTGATTATGTGCCAAAGCAAGAAAAAAAATTGTCACAAACATTTTCCCATGTTATCCATATCTTCCCAAACATTGGCGTTGGCAACATGAATCCTATTTCACAATGCAACTCTATCTAAAGCCATATACCCAAGCAAGGCATGTGTCTTTATATCCTTCCTTAATACGTCTATCCATTTCATTTTTGGTCTTCCCCTCACATTTTAGGATCTTTGACTTGCACCAAAGCAGTACTTCACACTGGTGTTATCATTGATCTTCGATCTATGTTCCCAAACCCCATTGACTTTACTTTATTTGATCTCCTTTGGGAGAAAATTCCTAAATTCCCATACTTACCCCATCTTCCCCAGAGACGAAGACAAGCTAGCTTGGAAAAGGAATCGAGATGGCTTTTTATGATAGATATCTTTATGCTACATTAAACCACTCAAGAGACATCCATTTCCTACCTCCTTTATTTTGGGTCAAAAATCCCATGTAGAGAGACTCTTTTGGATGTTGTGCAATTGCCTTGCATTCTATTTCCTTTTTAGGGTTGCTAAAAAGGGAATTAGGGAACATTTTCTTAAGGGTTTTTTCCTATTTTTGGGGATATGGATACATTTAGCAACCTCCATTTTTATAAATAGAGATCTCTAAGGCTATAAAAACTAAAGGAAATAAAATAGTGATTGTTCTTGTTCTAATCCATGGACGTAGACACACTGTCGGACCACGTAAATCCATATTTCGTGAGTGATTTTTGTTTTATCTTTGTTTCGTTGTTTTAGAAATAGGTAACAGAGCTAGCAAATTCATACAGATGGCAATGAAGAGTTCGAGGTAGACATTCGACAAAAGTAGTAGTTCCAATCTGTGGCAAAGAAGGGTGAGGGATATCTTGGTTCAACAGGGCCTAGCTAAAACGTTGAAAGAGAGAAGTCCGGTAAACCAAAAAATATGACAGATGCAGATTTGGAAGACATAGAGGCAAGAACAGTTAGCATTATTCGCCTTTGCCTTGCAAATGATTATGAGGTGGTTCCTAAGATTCGAGAGGACAAATCAAAGTCCCTTTCTAGCTTTGATTAGGGAATCGCCTCAAAGCTACACATGAGTATTGGCCGTGTGATCGAGTCGGGATGGATCGGGATGATTCGATAGTGTGCAGTTAATTATTTTAAAGGCCAATAGTTGTTTGCGATATTAACAGACAGGTGACTAAATCAGGTTGATTCAAGTTTGAAGTGGAGTTGCATCATGGGCATACGTGATGCACAATTTGTTGTGGAAGACATGTGTGGTTTCTCACCAAGGTGGTTCTAGTATTTAGCCCAAGGTGAAGCAATAGGCACGTGTGACAAGTTATTGTCCCAAGTCTTCGATGTGATAGAATTCAAATGAAGGACTGTTGTGCAATTGACTTGTATTTTGTTTTCAAGAATTATGGAATATTTTTTTAAGGGATTTTCTTTATTTGGGGAGATAGATGCATTTAGCAACTCCCAATTTTATAAGTAAAGATCTCCAAGACTGTAAAACCAAGGAAAGGAAAGGAGGAAAATAGTGATTGTTCTTGATCTGATCCGTGGACATGGGCACACTGTTGAACCACGTAAATCCTTATTCTCCGTGTCTGATTTCTGTGTTTGATTCTCTTTACTGCTTTGTTGTTTCACATTTGAGTGGTTTTCCACTTTAGAAAAGATTCTCGACATTGATAAGCTTATAGCTCAAAGGAGAATTATGTTGAATATTTTCTCTAGGTAAAAAAGAATGGTGAAAACACCAATCATCTTTTAATCCATTGTAATGTTGATAGAAAGTTGTGGTTTAATTTCCATTGAGTTCTCCATCTCCCATAGTTGGCAGAATGTGGAATGCTTAACAAGAAAGAAGAGTTTTGCAGGGAATGATACTATTTGCAGTGTTTGGTGTATCTGAAAAAAAAAAAAATGGAAATAGGGAATTCTTTGAGGGGGAAAGAGAAATCTTTGCACAACATCATTGTGGATGTCAAAGCTTACTTGCCATTTTGGTCAAAAGATCCTCAATGAATTGGGTTATTCTTAGAAGATCCTACTTTAAAATGGAACCTTGTGGTTGACCCTGCTCATTCAATCATATCGGCCAAGACCGATACAAAGCATTGACCCCAAAATGTTGAATTTTTCGAGAATGTATCGGCCGAAACAGTATCGATTTTTCTCTTGACCAAAGCATTGCCTCGAGATGAGATTTTAAACCTTGGTTCCCATCCAATTTTCAAGGATCAAATTTCCCTCAAACCTCCTAATTACATATCAAGAATACTCGAAGAAATTTTCATGATTATAAAATTTAAAAGGATAATAAACCTCTAAAACAAATATAAGAGTCAGGGTCTAATGAGACTCTTAGTCTAGTAAAAGATAAATCATCGTGAATTTTAAATTCACTTACCTCATCAGGTGGAAGACGAAATAGAAGCCGATATTCTTCACTTTTCAAAGATGGTGGAGACTGAAACAGAACAGGCACAACAAAGAAATCACAGGTTACTCAAAACTGAAATTTCTCAAAAAGACCTTATCTAGTACAATTCCCAACCAACACACTGAACTATGAAATTTAACAGAAATCTCAGTTCAAATATAGTTAATTTATACCTGGAAGACGGATTACTAAAAACTGAAATTTCACAATAAGACGCTATCTAATAAGATTCCCAACCAAAACTATGAAATTTAACAGAAATCTTAGTTCAAATATAATTATTTTATACCTAGAAGACGGATTACTCAAAACTGAAATTTCACAATAAGACTTCATCCGATATGATTCCCCACCAAAACTACGCCAATTTAACAAAAATCTTAGTTAAAATATAGTTAATTTATACTTGAAAGACGGATTACTCAAAACTGAAATTTCATAATATGACCTCATCCAATACAATTCCCAACCAAAACACCGAAACTTTGTAATTTAACATAAATCCTGGTTCAAATATATTCAAATACTGGGAAGAAGGGTCACTCAAAGTTGAAATTTCACAATAAGAGCTTATCTGACACGATTCCTGACCAAAACACCGAAACTATGAAATTTAACATAAATCTCAGTTCAAATATAACTAATTTATACCTGGAAGATAGATTACTCAAAACTGAAATTTTACATCAAAACCTCATCCAATACAATTCCCAACCAAAACACCGAAACTATGAAATTTAACCGAAATCAAATATAATTAATTTATACGTGGAAAATGGATTATTCAACACCGAAATTTAAAAATAAGACCTTATCCAATATCATTCTCAACCAAAACACTGAAACTATGAAATTTAACAGAAATCTCATTTTAAGTATACTTAAATTATACCTGGAATACAGATTACTCAAAACTGAAATTTCACAATAAGATCTTATCTGATACAATTCTCAACCACCAAAACACCAAAACTATGAAATTTAAAAGAAATCTCAGTTCAAATATAATTAAATTATACCAGGAAGATGGATTACTCAAAACTGAAATTTCAAAATAAGACCATATCCAATACGATTCTGAACTAAAACACCAAAACTATGAAATTTAACAGAAATCTTAGCTCAAATATGGTTAGTTTATATTTGGAAGATGGATTACTCAAAACTGAAATTTCACAATAAGATCTTATCCGATACGATTCTCAACTAAAACACCGAAACTATGAAATTTAACAGAAATCTCAGTTCAAATATAATTAGCTTATATTTGGAAGACGGACTACTCAAAGCTGAAATTTCACAATAAGACCTTGTCCGATATGATTCTCAACAGCGAAACTATGAAATTTATCAAAATCTCAGTTCAAATATAATTAAATTATACCTGGATTTCGACCTAAATTGCACAATAAGACCTCATCCGATACAATTCCCAACCAAAAAAACGAAACTATGAAATTTAACAGAAATCTCAGTTCAAATATAATTAAATTATACCTGACTTTCGACTTCTTTGTGTTTGTTCACCGATGAATCAGGTTGGTCATTGCGATCAGAAGGATCTCCAGTTCCTGAAATTCCAACTGAAGAAGTTTCGAATCCCGAATCTGAACCTGGTTTCGACTCCAAAAGTGAAGAAGGAAGAGATTCCAATCCGGTTTTCTCTTTGCTTGGAGAGGCGATGGCCATGGCGAAGATCTAGGGCTCTTCGGTAAGATTGGTTTCGAAGAGACGAAGAGAGAGAAAGAGATAAATTTTCGTCTTTATTATATTCGTCAATTTTCTAAGAGTTATTTTTGCGATTTTTTCGGTTTTAATTACAGTTTGGTGACAGAACGAACAACGAAACTGTCGGTTTAGGAACTTCGAGCGCGGCACTTCAACTCCCACAAGACGTCTACGCACTTCAAAATCAAACGTCACGTTTAAATTGCTGGTACAATATTTATAGATCCAAACAATGGTCTAGTAAAGTTAGTAGGCCTAAATAATGGTCTAGTAACACTAGGGCTGTCAATGGATAGGATCAGGGTCAATGGGGTACCAATCCAATAAGGATCAGATCGAGGACTGATCCGATAAGTATCGGATCAAGTTTTCATTAGATCTCAACATTAAGATCCAAACCCGATCCAATAACAATCGGATCAGGTCTGGACCGGGCCAATCCCAATTTTATATATATAATCTAGATAAACTTCACATATTTCAATAAATATATCATATAATTTATATACTTTCTAACATTTGATCGGATCAGGACATGATTTATCCAAATCTGATCCAATAAGATATCGGATTGGAACCTTATCGGATCGAATCATTATCAAAATTCAAAATGTTGATCCAAACTCTAAATTATCATATCGGAACAAATCGAATTTTAGGTTTGACCAATCCATGGATAACCCTAGGTAACACCACCATTTCATTTATTGCAATGAGGATATATAAGAGCATCTCTAATGGCAATGTTATATTTAAAATGGGACTCTCCATTGTTTCGCAAAACTTGCCATTCTTATGCTCTAGATGGCAATTAATTAAAAAATGAAATTTCAAAAATTATTTTTTTTAAATAGATTTTGAAACATGATAAATCCAATGCCAATTTGGCATAAAATAGGGTGTATTTAATTTATATCTGAGACAATTTTTAGCACATGCATTACAGCATGATTTTGGAGTGGTAGTGTTGTCATTACTATCATAAAATAGCATGTCGTTGGAGATGCTTTAAAATGCTAGAAAAAAAATTTATGGACCATGGTCTTAAAATGAGTACAAATTTGCATCTTGAGACAAAGAGATCTATACCTCCCTTTGTCCAAGATGTTAGTGGCACAATTACTAAGGAAAGGTTTTACCTAGATCGCATCTCGCTAGAAATGGAATCATATCCTAAGGTGAAATGATTTTCTAATTATTGAGGGAGCTATCATATTTTAATCATCGGATAATTACAACTTCTTTATTATTAGGATCAATCACATTTTTCCTTAGGATATTTTACTTTTATCTTGTGGAGAGCTTTTTGGATTTTTCACTCCTCGAAATATGAACTCTCTTATGATTATAGGCTTGATCTAAAGAGCTCTCTCTTTTGTTGGTGTTGACCTCTTCTGATGGTGAGTTTGATCTAGATCTAACGAACATCTTTCTTCATTGAGGATAGTTAATTTTCATTTTTCCACCACTTTCTAGTCAAAAGAAGATGAGAAGGAGATAATGATAAAGTCCCGGTGTAGTGTATGCCAACAATTCTCTAACGGTTAAGTTAGTATTCAGATAGAGAAAATGATGAATAAAGAAGAATGTGAATAGTTATCAAAGATCTACATATTAGAACTCAACCAACTAACCAGTCCCTTCTTAATTAGTTTGTACAGTGTATACTTAAAGGCAAGCCTTGAGACAGGTATCACCACATTACTTGTCCAGGTGTATCGGTAATTGAGATGTAGTTAAGTACTTTGGAAGATAGACCCATCACTTGTCAGTAAATACTTGAATCTGGTGTGTAAGTATTACAGGTCTTCTGTAACACCCCGAATTTTTAATTCGTATCTCGAGGAAAAAATAAATAGTTAAATTTTAAGAAAATCTTGAAAGTGGGATTTAGGGGTAAAACTTTAAGATGTTTCTGATCATTTTTAATGGAATCTGACATCACCATTAGATTCAAAATGATCGAAAAACATAATTTAGCCTATAAGCACGTTCAAATGCGAGTCCAAATATAAAAGTTACAAAATCCTCGATTACCGGGTCGGACTAGACTAAAATAGTGACTTTTTATTAGAGCAATAATTTTTAAAATTCGATTATACCATTGGATTCATAACGAAAAATTATTCAACATGAACTATTTATTTGTCATTTTTAGAGATCAGGAAGTCGAATTATCGTCAAAAACGAAAACGACATCAAGTTTAGGGGTCACCTCAGGCCAAAAATGTAAATTTCTGTTAGAGACTTAATTTGTAGAAATTGACTATACCATTAGATCCGCAACGAAAAATTAGGCGAAATAGAGTATTAATTTGTCAGTTTTGGAGTCCGAATGGCCAAGTAATCTTCGATCAAAACAATGGGCGAAATACCGAATTCGTCCCACATTTTATATAAATAATATTTTTTAATTTTTTTTTTCTCTCATCTTCCCCAACGCGTCTAAACAGCCGAGACTTATACGAAACGAAATTTTTTTCTCTTCGACCTTCCACCTCAGATCTCTTACAAACGGTTCGCCGTCGACGATCGACGCAGAAGGGAGAAATGTCCGCAGCTACGTTCTCTACAAAACCCACCCAACCTTTCTTTGTTTCACTTTCTATTTCACCCGATATCGTCAAAAATCAGTCGTATTTGGATACGAAAATTTCGAAACTTTGACCTCGGATTTCGTCCGTTTCGGGGTCAAACCGTCTTCCGACGCAGAAAGAAGAAACGTCTGCAGCCTCATTCTCTACATAACCCACCCAAATTCCTTTCGTTTTCTCGTCTTTTTCACCCCGTATAGTCAAAAATCAACCGTATTTTTATACGGAGATTTCGTAACTTCGACCTCGATTTTCATTAGTTTCTAGGTCAAATCGTCTTCCATCGTAGAAGGGAGAAGAGACGAGCACATCGAGATCTTCAAAATCACTGGGCCAGTTTCAAAAATCAGCCGCTTCAAAGTTCGGTCCGTCTCGATTTCCGTGTTGATCGTCTCGATTTCTGCACACACGCCTCGATCCTTTTGCCTGGAGATTGTAAGGAACTCTCAATTTCTATTAGTAATCATAGATTGTGAAAATTGCATTTAGGATTTTATTGGAAAATTTTAGATGTATTTCCGAAATATAGAATTCTTTGTTTATTTCAAAATTCACGCCAGAAATTGCATGTTTGATATGTTTAATTGTATTTTTAACAAATTATACGTGGGTAGAGTATTATAACGGGTTATTTCCATAAATTGGGTCTTGTGCACTGTTCGGACCCCGTTTTGATATAAAAATTGTATTCTTTTTCAATAATATTGATAGAAATAAATTCCATAGTTGGAAAATGTGATTTAATATTCAATGAACTCATTTTGAGTTGATGAATATCAGAAAATGGATATTTTATTGATGAGATTGAAAACTGTAAAAATCGGAAAAAAAAGGAAAAAGGGTATGAAACAGTAAAATGTCAGAGTCACACCCGAGGGGTGATGTCTGCATTTTACGTTGTTGTGTTGTGTGCAGGTTGGTGAACAGATATCTAGGGATAATATTATTGGTTGCATGTTTATTTCCTTTCTGTTAGCGCGAGGCGCTGTTTACGTTTCCGTTATGTTATTTATTTTAGGCCGGGTGGCCACACTTGCATGGTAGGAAACTGGATATCTATTCTCAACCTTGTATTGTTAATTTCTCTTTTGTTTTCAAATGAAAATAATATATATATATATATATATATATATATATATGTAACTATTTTGTGAGCTGTTAAAGAGTTTGTGAATGCCTGAAGGGATAGTACGTCATATCATCCGGAGTGGTGTACTATCCTGGGATGTACGGTAGGGACCACCAAGCTCATACGTGGTATGGGACGCGTATGAAAGTGGAGTCACAACTGGAATCCGGGTTTATTCCTCTCTATCTTTACCAATGAACTTGTAATGTAAAGGTGGTCGTATACGAATGGTTTGTATATTTAGGAATCACATGTACGCCTGATAGGCATAGACGAAGATGATTGGTCAGTGATCACTAACAATCTATAGTAGTCGAACGTTCTGACACATCGAAAAGAGACTCATTGCTTACGGTCACGTCAAACGGCCAGCCTGAGCCGGATAAATGGTCAACCAAGTGTGGTAAGTGCAGCGACCGGCCACAAAATCAGGAACTAAAAACCAGAGAAGAATTGTAACATTATGTCCCGACTGGGAGCGATCCAGTCGTGAATCCCAACTCTCTAATTCCAATACTCCACCATTGTGTATTATGTATCTGTTGTTATTTTGATATATAAAATGAAATACATGTTTATTATTTCCCTTTTATCAATTAGATTTGTATAAAAAGATAATGTTATAGTGAGTACTGCTGATCGATGTAATGTGAGTTTTAAAATGTTTAGTTGTTCATCCCTGGCTATATGTACTAGTTAATCGTAATTTCTTCTGTAAAACTTTGACTATTTTAAAATGATTCCGTATGCTTATTCGTTCATGTTAGGAGGGGTTATTGGCAGAAATTGTTTGTTTCCCTACTGGGTAACCATTGTTACTCACCCTTTCTTTCTCCATTTTTTTAGTTTCAGATCCGAAGTTTGGCGAGGCAGATATAGAGCACGAGTGAGAATCATCTGGTGGGTGAGATAGACAGCCAGAGTTCGTCACTTGGTGAGTATTGGGGTTATTACCCCTAGTGGTGTCGATTTATCCGAGAGTATTATACATGTTGTTCTGAGTGTTAGGATTTCTGTTAGAGTGAGAAATTTTGTATAATCCTGTATCCTGGTTATTATTCCGCACTCTGATCTTTCGTACGTTATTAGACTTATATAGGCTTCCGCTAGTATTATATTTTATATCTGTATGCAGGATTGTATGTCGTTTATCAGGTGCTGATTAAACGCCTTGGATTGCTAACATAAACAGAGGAGACCATGCCAAAATTTCGAGGTGCCACCTAGTACCTCGAGATCTGACATGGGGATTTGTGTTAGCTTTCGGCGGGGCGCCACATCTTCAATGCAAAATAGAGAAAAACTATCTCTAACATTATTGTCCCATCAGTCTGATAAGATCTTATTTGTATTTTATTTAATGTGAACGAATATACTTAATTTTAGATATGTACTAGAGATCAAATATGGCATCGGGTTCAGGTTAGATACGAGTTAGGGATTACATACGAGCTCAAACTTAAGTCAAATACAAACTCGAGTTTAGATCAGATACGAGCTCAGGTTTAAGTCAAATACGAGTTCAAGTTTAAGTCATATATGAGCTCAGATTTATGTTAGATATAAGCTCAGGCTTACGTTAGATACGAGTTCTGACTCAGGTCAGATACGAACTCTGACTCAAGTGAGACATGAGCTCAGATTTAGGTCAAATATGAGCTCGATTCAAGTTAGATATGAATTATTTTAAGATATTGAATTAAATATGCTTAGGAGCTTGGACTCCGTCCCTTTTTTCCAATAATATTTACTTATGAGGCTTGTAACATTTTGTAGCCTAATAAATCGACCCTTTGGATATTGTTCTTTGTGGACATTACCAATCGGATCGTGAACCTGTTGCATCGCCATTGAAGTTTGTTGTCCATAAGTTGTAATTGGTAATACCTTGTGCAGATGTCTTCAACGATTCAATCTCATGCATCAATTCATTGTTTGAAGACTGCACCACCATCAATACCGATCTGGTTTTGCCTTCAATTACCATAGCAAGCTTTCATTGAAACGGCATGTTAGGTATCTCAAGATTTGAAAGTACAAAATCTGAATTGACTTTGACCTTTTAAATTCTTTATTGAAGTAAATATTCTTAAATTAAAGCTATCGTGCACTGTGGGAACTCTTTTGAAGAGTTTTGGTTGAAGTTAAGAAGTAAGGATATATTGTGTACAACAAAGAGAAGATGTTTTGATCACATACATCTCAAACATATTAAACCTTGGGTATGCATCTCAACCACAATAGAATATGAGTTGCTGGATATTTTTGGGGGTTTGATCTTATACAACTCATATACACAAGCCTTGGGTTTTAGATATTTTGGAAGGTCTAATCCTATACAACTCAGGTGTACACCACATATCTTAAAGAGGTATTTTTCCTACAAAAGAATTGGGAAAAAAGGGTTTTAAAGACAATGAATTGTAGGGAGGCTTGTAACATTTTGTAGCCTAATAAATTGACCCTTCCAAATACTAGATCATTTTACTATTGTAAAATCCATACTATGAGGTCCAATGGAAGGTGATAACATCAAGGCAAATTGAGGTAGTTTCAATTTTAAACAATTATATAGTTAAATAAAATAACAATAAAAAATATGCAATTAGGGTCAATTCCAAGAATCGGACCTCAAATAAAGGCTACGTTCTAATTCTTATCAATTCGATTCTGGGTATGAGATCCTTAAAATCAAACTTGACACTACAAGTACCCGATACCAATCAAGTATCCATTAAGATAGATAATATTTTTTTATGAGAAAAAATGAATATAAGTTTAACAATTTAATTTGTAATTATTCAATTGAAAGTTAAAATCAACCATGAAATTTTCAAGCAAATCAAAATTTTAATAATAAAATTATTGACAATTATGGTATGGACCATTTATTTGTTGTTAAAATTGTATAAAAATATGTAAAATGATTTGATGTTCACGTAGCAAAAAATTTTTTTTTTTTTTTTTTTTTTTTTTAAGTTTAGCATTATCGTTTTGAAAAACCTAGGGTCTGTTTGAAAAGAGTTAGTTCACCATGAGAGTAGGACTTTCAATGGTTTAACTCTCAAAAATTGAACTCTTGAAAGTTGACCATGGGAGTTAATAATTACTTTTTTGTTTAATTGCCAAATGAGTAGAGAAATCTTAACTCCATTGAAAGACATAGAATGAAAAAACAATAATAACATAATTATAAATTCATGTAAATAACAAATAGAAGATACCTCTGAATTCAAGAAGATAACTCTGAAAGAAACCAAGGAAAACTAAAAAAAAAAAAAAAAAATTAGCATATCTAAGAGCCATTTTTCTGTAATCACTCTTAATTTCATATTATTGAGTTCCAAGAGTCATCAAGAACCTCATACAGATCTCTTCGTTGTTGCTTCGTGACTTCATTCTTCTTTGATTTTGAAGAGAAATCATTAGATGGAATTTTAACTTAGATTCAGATTAGGCAAAGTTCCCTATTTATATAAACCTTGGAAATATCTTTGTAGAACGAACATTGATACAAAATCTCACAAAAATTTATAGATTTGAGAGAGAAATCAATCTCTTAGTCTCTCATTTCTCTTAAATAAAATAAATCAATCTTCGAAACATTAAAGTGGCATCGATAAACCCTAAAGAGAGATCTTCGCTTTACGATGACGTTGAAGAAGAAGGTGAGGCAAGAGTTTCATTGAGTGTTGGCAACTTTTACCTCTTATGATGAAAGTTGAAAAACGTCTTTTTTTAGCAAGTTTGGGAGTTAGGCGAGTTGGTAACTTGCATAGGTTGACGGTTCCAAATGGACAAAACTCAAAAACCTTTGCTAGGGTTCCAAATGGACAAAACTCTAAAACCTTTGCTTGTTGTAAACTCACACAACTAATAGTTATCAAACACACCCCTAATCAACTGTTGAAAGTTGAAGGTTGAAGGATGGTGGATACTCATTCCTAAATGAATGATCAACCAATTAAAGCTTGAAGGGGAATCCTTATTTCATCCTATTTGACTAGAAAGGCAATTCCTCTAAAGTTGGACACCCCTTTCAAGGAGGCGATCAATTCCTCTAAGGGTATGTTTGATTGCATGAAAAGTGACTTTCCATGGAATTTAAAATCCATGAAAAAATAGTAGTGGAAAATAGATAGCGTTGGAAAATCAAATTACATTGTTTGATTTTACTTAGATAAAATCATGGAAAAAATATAAGAAAAAAGAAGATAAGAAGATAAGAAGGAAGAGGGAGGGGGAGGATGTGGCGGTGATGGCGACGACAGCAACATAGACGATGGTGGTGGCGACGGCAGGGATGGTGGCAGTGGAGGTAAGTGTGGAAGAAGAAGGGAGAACGTGATGGTGATGGTGGTAGCGGCAAAGGTAAGTGAGAAAAAATATGATGAGGGAGATGGGGGAAAAACGTGGTGGTGATGGTAGCGAATGTGAGGGATGGTGAAGAAGGAGAATAAGAGAGAGAGAAGGTGACCAGAGATGGTGATGATAGAGACGGAGACGGCGACGGTGATGACGATGACGACGAGGTTAGTGTAATGGTGATGGTGGTGGTAGGAAAGAAGAAGATATGGGTGGGGATGAAAAATATAGGTGGATTTCACTTTCCCACCCATATGGGTAGGAAAGTGAAATCCATGTTTTGGTGGACTTTTTGATTGGAGTGGAAAATGAATTTCAATTTCCATGTGCAATCAAACACTTGAAAAATGTTATTTTCCATGAAAATTGATTTTCCACCATATTTTTCATGTGTAATCAAACATACCCTAAGATGAATTTGTTAAAATTTGATGGAAAATCCTTGGGGGACTTTGTTTTTCACTGTGATTCTCACTGCATTGATGTGACAGTCATAAATGTCTTTCATCAAGATACGAGTAAAAAAGCATCTATGGTTATGTGACTATCTCCACATCAAAAATGTGAGAATCACAGTAAATCCATGTGTCAACCCAGCATTACTCAAATTTGATCTATCCATTAAAAGTTGAAAGATATTAACTCCTTCCTTCTAGGAGTGTCAATGGATAGTCAAAAATTCAAATCCATAATCAAAAATTAGATCTGGGACATCGAATTTGATAATTTTAATGGGTAAATTAATATTTCATGAGTTGAATATGACGATATTTGGATTCCAACTTACTAGTCATTTTAATTTTCAAAACATGGAAATCCAGATTGTATGTTTTCTTTTTTCAAATTGACGATCTCATTTGTTTTAGTAGTGAGATCGTCACTTTTACAATTGATTATCACTTTGGAAAAAAAAATTTCTACAATCACGCAATTTCAATTTTAGGAATTGAAATTGAAGAATAGAATGGAAATTTCGTCAAAAGTTGATTACGTTTTTAAACTTTTCTTATTTTTAATATTTGAATAATTTTTTTATATATATTTAGATATTGATACATCAGTAGAGATCATACAACCACACACACGCATTTATATATACAATAGAATTCACCCATGTCGCATCCTCTCTCGAGTTAATGGGGTAAAAATAGGACTGGCAATGATCCGAAATATACCCGATGTCTTATTCGGTTCGAAAAAAATATGAAAAATCAGATTTTTCAAATCGGATTCGAATCTACCCAATCTAATCTGATCCAAATATATTTCAATAATTTTTTATTATTATTCTTAATTTCATATAAATAAATATATAGATAAAATGTTTTAGTTTTTGATTTTCTTCTATATTTGTAATAGGAAAGTAGATTTTTTAAAAAATTTAACATTGATAATTTGAAAATAAGGCATGTGTTCAAATCAAATCGGATCAGTTTCCGATTAAGGATGAAATGAAACGGATCGGATTCGGTTTACATATTCATTAATCTGTTCGGATCGAATCGGGTATATCGTTTTTTTTTTTTTTAATTAGATCAAATTGAAGTAGCACTAATACGGTACCAAATCAATCCATTGCCAGTCCTAGATAAAAGTGAAAAAAAAAGTCCTAGATAAAAGTGAAAAAAAAAATTGGAGTAGGTGGTGACAATTTTAACACGGCTCATGTACACAATACAAAATTAGTGAATTTAAGATATTATTGGAAAAAATTTAGGTTAAAAAGGGTAAAAAATGAAAAATGAGAAAATGAGAAAAAATGATCAAAAAAAAGAAGAAAAGAAATATGGTATAATTATAGGAATGAAATATAAAAGAAATAAGTGGATCTCATAAAATAATAGTTTTACGATAGGTTTAAGGCATAAAAGTGAAAAAAATACAATTGTTGAAAAGGTAAAAGAGAAAATATAATAAATTTATAAGAGTAAAAATAATAAAATAGTATTAATGTGAATCTGGGAGAATAGAAAAATCAAACATCTACAACGTAGAAGAATGCATCAAACGAAAGAAAGAAAGAAAGAAAGAAACACCAAAAGTACAAATTGGTGCAGTAATCGAGCGTGATATATAAACTATCCTTCAATAACAACCTTGAAATCTGACTGTTATTGCTGTTGTTCAGCTTCAGCAGGATCTTTGATACCCCTAGCCTTCGTTACAAGCCTTATGCGTATGTCTTCAAGTTGATCCCCACCATGCGGGGTCTTCCACGTCACGTGCTTGTACATCCACACTGACGCCGTTAACGCCGCTACACCAAACCCTCCTGCCGTTACGAACCCCAACAAAATCAGAAATACCGTTATTGCAGACGGTAAAACTATCACAGTTCCGGCGAGTATAAGATCAGAGAGAATCAGGAATGACCCACTAACGGTGACGGCCGTTCCTACCTTCACCACCTCACGAGAGATTCGAGGGTTCTGTTGGGGAGCATCTGAAGCCATTGATACTTTGATCTTAGATGGAAATCCAACGGTTTGTGATGTCGATGGGGTTTGGGGATGTGTTGGGAAGGAGGGGAGATATAGGTATATACGTGTAGGGGATTCTTCTGACATACTGACACGTATATGGGGCACGTGTGGGAGGCGGTTCTCATGCAGTATCTGTGTTCTACCCCAGGTGGAACGTTATTATTCTTCTTGGCAGATTATCAACGGCTGAGATGATTGTTTTGCTGGAAACAATTTGTAGGTTTGATGCATGCCTCTTAACGCTCAAACGAAGTTTAAGATTAGTATTTATAGTAAGTCTAGCCTTAATAACTTAGTAAGATTTCAAATCTTACTAAGGATCATTGAGCTCAGCTTGTGCCCAAAAATAAGATCCGATGCCACACAGGTATCATGGTGGAAAACAATTCTATTAACTTTAAAAAAAAATTAATTCACCATTATATTTTAATTTTAAATTCTAGAGTTTCGTAATTGTCCATTTTCAAAATCTTGAATCAAATCCAAAGAATAATTTATTTGGATTTTTTTTTGGGGGGGATCTAAGATTTTTTTATGAAATATAGAAGATTGTGGTGTTGGACTACAAACTTGTTATCGCTCAACGACCCTCGAAGGCAAGTTTAAATTGTTTTTAATTTAGATTGGTGTATTTCTTTATTTGTCACTCTCAAATCTCAATTACTGAGCTCCAATGCATTGTTGAAGAATTTCATTAAAGTTCAAAAATAGGTATATAATTTGGTTCCTAGATCGAGCAATCTCTAATGCAAATGCCAATAAGTCCTTTAAAAGCCAAATTATATGTGAAATGAGGATTATGTCTTTGATGATTAGTCTCTCAATAAATCATACATCAAAATTGCCAACAAGAGATGAACTTCTTTGTTTTTTTTCCTGTAAATCCTTCATCATATATCTATTGCCGTCAAGCACCAAAATCCGTTATGGTTGATCATTAGCTAGTTTTTCCCTTAAAAAATTAAATAAAAATGCACATTTCCTTTTAAATATATTGGTTATCTCTACAAAGTTTTAGATGATATGTGTTCTAAGAATATTTATAAGAGTGAATTATCATTTCATGAGCTGAAAATAAGTTATTTACGATTCCGGCCCACCGTTCATTTTAATTACTAAAACATAAATGATCATGTTTTCGTTAAAAAAAATCAAAACAGTAACAAATTCGGCGGTTTTAAAGTGTCTATTTCCAATTAGTGACTTTAAACCTGCGAAGTTGTCACTTTAAAAACTTTTGAATTCATAATCATTCACACTTTGGTAATTAAAATGAACAGTGAGCCGAAATCATAAATTCGTCAAAAGTTGATCACTTTTTTGTAAATATCCCTATTTATAACAGAAATTATCATTGATTAAAATCGTATGGAAATTGAAATGATGCTCTTCAAGTTTTAATGTTGAGTGTTTCTTTTTTTTTTTTTTTTTTTTTCTTATCTTTTGTGATCAATTTAAGTTCTTCAAATCTCCAAAACAAGGAGCTTCAATTTGGGTCCTTAAAATAAATAAAATTTCCTATCTCAGGTTTATTTCTGTGTTTTGTTTCTTGAAGTCATTCGAAACTATGTAATTGGGAAGACTATTTGTGTCATAGATCCTATTTTCTTATAAAATAGGGACAGTTTTTTGGGATGAATTACCATTTCGTGAACTAAATTCGACGAATTTTAAGATTTTTGCTCACTATTCATTTTAATTACCAAAACGTGAAAGAAAAGGAATTCGGAAGTTTTAAAGTAACAATTTCGCAGGTTTAAACATGCAAAATTGTCGCTTCAAAACTTTAAAACCTCATAATTCGATACCATTCACGTTTTGGTAATAAAAATGAACAATGTGCCGAAATCATAAATTCGTCAAAAATTGATCACGCTTTCATAAATCTCTCTCTTCTTTTTTTCTTTTCTTTTTTTTTTTGACTTTAGACTTTTTGTTGGTGGAATATCCACAAAATGTAATTTTAAAGAGTTAAAAAAAGTTCAAACTAAAACTAAATATAAAATTTTGATGATTCAATCATTTTTTTAGAATCCAACATAGCACAATAGCACTTTGGGCTTGATTCCCCAGAGCATCTCAATCGATTTACCTGACGTGATAGGCTTGGGAACTATAGATGTGACAATAACACTTTGGGCTTGATTCCCCATAACATCTTAATTGACTTACCTGATATGACAGGCTCGAGAACCATAGATGTGCTCTCTTCGAGATATAGAACTACGTTTGTCCATAAAAAGGTACACTTTTGTATCTCGTAAAAAGCACATCTACGATTTTTGAGTCTGTCACGTCAGATAAGTCAATTGAGTATGTCACGTGCTTAAATCATATTATCACGACTCTTTCTTAAGTTGTCACACCACAAACTTCTAGGTCATACGTCCTTTAGCACCCAAATTTAACTTATTATAACCCATTTAAAAATAATCAAATGATTTATAGAATAAATGACGGTTGGGATGCCAAAAGAAACTGTCCTTTTTTTTTTTTTTTTTTGGTTAGATTTAGGATTTTATATGAGCTGAAACCTAATTGCAATCAACTGGTGAAGTTGTTTATAAACGTGTTATGATGCTTTTTAGTATCTGTTTGAATACACACAAAAAGAGTATTTTTTTTTTTACTTTTGAAAGTTATAAAATCTGTTTGGATTCATTTTAGAAAATTAATTTTAAAAAGTAAAAATTCATATTTTTTTTAAAGTAAAAAAAAAATACTTTCTACTTTCTAAAAATTTGTATTCTTCCAAAAAAAAATTCTTCCTAACTACTTTCTATCCAAACAAGCTCTTGGGATACACACAAAAAATAATTTTTTAACATTTTGAAAGTTAAAAAGTTATAAATATTTTTTTAACCCACTACAACATTTTTTATGTACAACGGCAAATTTTTCCGTTGCTACAGGGTACTTTTTCCGTCGATAAAAGCTATTGCGGTGAATGAGCAGCGAATCTAAGATATATCCGACATTATTGCCTCGGTCACTAAATATAGGAGCGGATAACTTGATTCGCTGTTACAAGTAATACATTTAACGACATATATTTATATTCGTTACAATAGCTCAATTTTTTAACAAACAAAATATAATACATATAGCGACAGATATTAAGATCCACTGCACTAGGTCAAATTTTTACCAACAAAATGTAATACATATAGCGGCGGATATTAAGATCCGCTCAATAGGTCAAATTTTTACCAACAAAATGTAATACATATAGCGGCGAATATTAAGATCTGTTGCAATAGGTCAAATTTTTAAGAAACAAAATGTAGTACACATAGCGACGGATATTAATATCCGCTGCAATAGGTCAATTTTTAACAAATAGAATATAATACATATAGCGGCGGATATTAATATCCGTTGCAATAGGTAAATTTTTTTTTTAAATAAAATATAAGACATCTAGCAACGGATATTAATATCTGCTGCAATAGGTCTTTTTTAAAAATGGGAAATAGGGGTATCCACACCCCCGTTTGACCTCCCACATTCTTATACATTTTTGTAATAACAGAGAAAGTGAATAAAAAATCATCAGTTTCAATAGGTTAAAAAAAACACCAAAGAAGAGCACTATTAGGAAATAAAATTATTTGTTTAATGCCATCAACCCAAAAGAAATTAATGACTGGATCAACAACAATTTTGAATTCTTTCATTATCTACAGTTATAAAGTACAAATATGTATTTTGCAGTATGAGAGTATAATTTAAATCCTAAGCAAACACAAATTTGCTGCTCAAGAAAGATGGACCAAATCATTTAATTCAAAATCATTTATGGAAAAGATTATAACATTTTTTCTTCTCCTGTTTTCATTTACTCTCCAAAAGTTGATGTATCGTGTGTATCTCAGGATAAGGTTGGTGACTGCATGAAATCTGACATGCTTCATCTCTGAAAAGATATCACTTCAATTCATTGAGACACGACATCAACTACTTTCTATCGAAACAGGCTCTTGGGATACACACAAAAAATAACTTTTTAACCTTTTGAAAGTTAAAAAGTTATAAATAATTTTTTAACATCTTTTAAAAGTTTAATCTGTTATGGGTTTATTTTAAAAAATTACTTTTTAAAAAAATCGTTAATTTTTTAAAAAACAAATAAAAAACTTTCAAAAAATTAAATTACTTTCTTAGCTGCTTTCTATACAAACGGAAAAAACTACTTTCTTAGCTACTTTCTATACAAACGGAAAATAACTTGTTTGGCTACTTTCTATACAAATGGATAATAATTTGTATCCAAACAAGTTCTTAATGTTGAGATAATAACTTGAGGCAAACTTTTGTAATGTTCGAATAATGTACTTATAAAAAAATTTGGTCGAATGACATTTTTTAATCTTTATTTAGGGGATAAATAATTTAAGAAATTGGGGTGTAACAAGTAAAAGTTGGGGTGCCCATACCAACTCTCAAATTCAAAGGAATTTAACTCACACATACACATGCATCACACGTGCGCAACCAGTCGAAACGGACCCACCGACATCCTTTTTCAACCTTACAACTTGTTTGTTGTACATGCAGTGGAAGTTTAAAAAGACGATTCTAATGTCCAACGAACGGCTGAGATGGAACAGAATTCCCTAGAGATTCCAACAAAATGTGATCGAGAGAGAGAGAGAGACGGAGAAAAATTCTAACATAGCTCATCATATCATAAACACTAGAAAGACAAATAAACATCAACACCACACAGATGAAAACATATCATACAAACCTCAAACAAAACAACCAAGAAAAAAGAAACAAAACAAACACATTGCTACAGATTTTTTAATAACCGTCGATCTCCTCGCTCCCCACTCCCCCATCAAGGATGATAACCAAACTACCCATCAAAAACGATACGGAAGGTGGTACAACAAAGTCGTTGTGCAGTTTAAGAAGCCCTCGCACCAGTAGACTGAATCTGCTGTTCACCACGCTCTTTGATACCTCTAGCTTTCGCTTGAAGCCTCATGCGTACGTCATCAAGTTGGTCCCCACCAGGTGGTGTCTTCCCCGTCACGTGCTTATACATCCATGCCAACGCCGTTAACGCCGCTACACCAAACCCTCCTGACGTTATAAACCCTGATATTATCAGAAACACCGTTATAGCTGCCGGCACCAGTACCGGACTGAATATAACCAGCACAGGAGTGGTTACCACGAGTCCTATCACAGTTCCGGCGAGTATCAGACCAGAGAGAATCAGAGATGACCCACTAACGGTAACGGCAGTTCCAACCTTCACTACCTCGTGAGAGAGTACTGGAGGGTGATGTTGGGGAGCATCGGAAGCCATTGATAGTGTGAGCTGAGATGAGAATCTGACGGTTTAAGATGTGAGTTAGGGTTTGGGAAAGAGAGGTGAGGGTGGTGGGCTATATGTAGATGAGTGTCGAGGGACTGAGATAGTGACACGTAAAGGGGGCACGTGTGAGAGGTGGGTCGCATGCAGCTATGCATCACACCAGGTGGTCACGTTCCTTTTCTTCTTTGTCACTATGTACTTTTCTAATATCAAATGATTTTTGAGAAAAGCATCAACGGCTGAGATGAGAGACTCAAGATTAAACTTCCTAGGTATTAGTATTTCTTAGAGATGCTCATAATTTTTTCAAAGAGCTTTTCTAAGTCTCAACCCACCGTAGAGACTCTCCATCAAACGGACAGTTATGATAAAAGGAAAAATACAAATTTTCTACTGATCTTCTAGGGATTAGTACCATTTTACTAGGGGTACATATTTCTTTGAAAATCCCTATCATCTGAATCTTAGAATTGATGGACCTAGTATTTACCCCTTTCCAAAGTCCTTAAAAGAGTGGGTTTAATTGAATAAGGAAAATGCTGAAATGACATAAATCATTTACTGCGACTCTCACAAGTCCGACGTGGGATGTGCATATAATCGTAGATGTATTTTCTCATGATATAAGTAAAAATCATCTACAGTTATGTATGCATGTCCAGGTCAGAATTGTGAGAATCACAATAAATGCTTTGTGTCACCCCAACACGACTCATTTGAACAAATCAGTGATGCTGACATTAACTTTAAATAACTATATACACACCTATTAAATGTGTTTAACTTAAATTACTTATTTCACCGACTTAAAGGTATAAAATTATTATTCTTCTTATTCTCTCTCATACATTTATTATTATTATTCTTCCGTGCATCTAAAAAAGTTTCAATAAAGATTTTAAGTTTCAATCTTATTTGTTTTTCTTATCTTAATACTTTCAATCGAGTTAAAAATTTTCACATAAGAAAGATTTGTTTGGTAGGTACCTACCGAATCTATTTTGTAAGATTCAGTAGGTACTTATCAAATTGATTTTATAATGTTCGATGAAAAGTTTTGTTCAATAGGTTCCTATCAAATATGGTTGGTGATATTCAATAGGTATTTGCCGAATGTGCGAAAATAAGTTTGGTCTTAACCTACCAATAAAATTATCAAAAAAATTTGATGACTTTTATTCAAAATCATTGTTTTGAAATTATAATAGTGTTTTTTCCCCCTATATTTCCTTAGTGATTAATTGTAAAAAAAAAAAAGTAAAAGAAACTTCAAAGAAATAAGATAACTTGAAAAGGAAAAAAAAACTAAAACTCCATTTATTCAACATCTCACAAAACTCAGAAGGAGATGAAGAAGAAGAAGAAGGAAGGAAGAAGAGGAGGAAGGAAAGGAAAGGAAGAAGAAATGGGTTTTTGATTTTTTATTTGATAAGTGGAGTGTGCAATAAGCTAAAATGAAAGGGTAAAATGATAATTGTTCTTTTATTCAAAAATCACTTAAATGAGTGCAATGAGCTATTTCAGTATGTGCAAATTGACTCACCCTTCTTAAAATTCTCTAAAAGTAAATTAATTGAAGAATTCATGAACTAGATGCCACTTTTTATCCTACACCCTCAAATTTTTATTTTTCTTGAAATAATCAAATATCAAGAAAAAGATAGGGAGTTTAGGAAAGTTGGGGATGATAGGTTTTGATAATAAATTACTTAAAACATAATATGGGTATGTCTCAAAAAATTTCAATTTTTTATACCAAATTTCTTGGAATTTAGCTAATTCAATTGCTATCGAGTTACCAAACTTGAACATTTTTACTAGAGTCTTGGTAATTTGACTAACTTTTTTACGTTCTTTGTAAGCTCCCTGTAAAAAACCATAAAGAATTATCCTTGTGTATCCCGAAGTAAATGATCTATGATTATGTGAAGGGAGCGTACAAAAAAGTGAGTCAGAACATCACAACTCTTTTTAGTATTTTCTTAGGTTTAAAACTCAATATTTCATCTCATACAAAATATATTGTTTACTACTTTAACTTAATTAATAATTATATACATATATATTTGAAAATTGACGTATTCGATCAACCCTTTAAGAGCACCCAAATAATCCTCAGGTTGGCACGTGCACTCCCTTCCCCCAACACACACCAGTTAATTTATGGGATAAATCCTTAAGGAGTGATTTGAACTCATGACCCCGCTTCTTGAGACGTGGTTTTGGTCATCTCATCATGGTGTTATTTATTACTATATATTTATTTTAAATAATTATAAAATTTTATAAAATAGTATGAATAAAAAGTACTGTTTTAACACACTATCAACTTTTTATTTAAATAATAAGTATTTAAATTATTGAAAGGTTACTTATCTTATTATAGACACCCTAATTTGAACGGGACTCACTCGAAAAAGGTTAAAAAGACGTATTTTTGTCAAAATGGACCTAAGAGCCTAAAACCCTCAAAATAATTGTTTATTTCCAAATAAATGGCTTAGGACTCATTTTTGCTTGGCCCATGGACTAGGAATCTACCCCTCCCTTAAACTATAATCACCTCATCTCTCAACCCAACCCAATCATATACATATCCTAACCTAATTGAACTCAACCCAATCCCTAAGCCCATTAAACCTAAAACCCAACTCAAAACCATTATCTTAAACCCCAGTCTCAACCTAAGTTTAATAATCACAACTAATCACCATAAGAGATCAATGATCACTAAAATAAAACACATGTCACCACCACAACACACCTCCCTAATTCATCTACCAAACCCATCACATTTCTTTAAAAATTCAATCTACCCACATCTCAACCTACACCTATGTCATAACCTAACCCCGTTATTCTCTTCAAATCCCTCATCACAAGTCACCCCCACACTTTCTCCCAATCAACTCACTTAACGCATACCCCCCACACGTATTTGACACATACACCATCTCCTCCACCCTCCCAAAAATATTAACAACCACACCCTTACACCACTATTCTTCTAACAAAAATATATTCTTCTTAACCTCACCTAACACTCAACACAAATGGGTTGAGAAATTCAACCCATTTGGATCAAAAGAACCCCACTTACATTTCCTTCCGCAAATATCATTCTCCTAACCCTAAATTTCACACACTTTATTTATAAATCTCATATCATTCTATACTTTTCACCATTTCATCCCATTCTACCCCAAAAAAGTCCCATTTATGGTCCTATAACCCCCTCCTTTTTCAACACAATCTCCTTCAAGACCTAAACCTTCTTATTAAGCTTCAACTCTCCCAATTCTAAAATCCTCTCAACTCTCTCATCACCCAACTCTCATCTATCTCAATATAAAAAATAAACCCCTCAACTCACTACTTCAATCCTCAAGCTCTATAATATAAACTACTAAAGGCAAGACAAGAAATACCTCAAGAATACAAAAAAAAAAATCAAAGAAAGTCAAGTCAAGAGCAAGTTAAGGTAAGGACTAAAAGAGAAAGAAAAATAACATCCCCCCTCTCTTTTCGTCATATTTCCCCCTTTTATTTCTTTCATCTCTTTCTTATATTTTTATTTTTATCTTTTTACTAGAACAATCCTAAGATGTAATGGTTACCCTCCTTTAACTTCGATAGATTAGGCTCCAACTAGATAGAAAGGGTAAGGATTGAAAATTCTTTTAAAAAATCCCTATACTTGTGAACACTCCACGAAAATATGAACATATGAAAATGAACCCTCAACCAAAGTGTCTATATTTTCAAAATAGTAAACACACACTAATTCTCGACACAAGTAGCAATCACAATTTTGAAGCATAAAAGCTGATAGCATTACCAAAAAGACCCTGCACACCCATTGAATTTCAAAACTCGAGACTTGAATTTGTTTTGGAATTTAGAGGTGCAGTTGGAGAGAGAGATAGAGATGGTGAGGATGAAGGATTTGAGGGAAGCACTGAGCTTCGTTTTCTCCATACAGTTCTGGAGAATGTCAGTCTTGTGGACACTCTCTCTGCTCTTCTCTTACTTTCAGTTGTGTTTCTCTCGACTTCTCTTCCGTAAAGTCAATTCATACCCTCGTCTCTCCCCAACATTCACTTCCAAACGACCTGTCTGTGTCATCACTGGTGTAAGAAAAACCCTAGTTCTCTTACTCTTTTTTTTTTATTATTTATAGTATTATTTAATTTTTGCAAAAATAAAATAAAATGATCCTTAAATCTGAATTTATGGTTACTTATGGGGGGAATTTTCAGGCCACATCTGGTTTGGGTGCAGCAGCTGCTTATGCTCTTTCAACTGAGGGCTTCTACGTTGTTCTAGGTGAATTTTCTTCTCTTCTCGTCCAATATCTTTGTTACAATCCCTATTTATAAATTAAAACCAAAGTAAATTATCCTATCTAATGGGATTGAGTTGTATTTGGTTTGGATTCTTAAAGATTTGATTGAGGAGGAAGTAGGCAGCAATAAATAAGGGTTTAAGTATTTAGATTAGAGGAAAAGAAAAGAAGTATTTGGGAGAAATCGTTTAAGAGCTCGATATGGTCATATTGATAAATGTATCAGTATTTTTTTTTCTATTTTGTTTGTTTGAAGTTTCAGCTTTGTAAACAAAACTGCCTTCTACCATTGTTTAGATTCCATTTTAATGAAATGGGTGTTGTATTATGGTTTTAAAACTTGTTTTGATGTCTCGGATGAGTTTTCCTATACTTTTGAGTCGTCTCGTTCAACAATGAGAAAAATGAACCATGGTTTTAAATCTCGTCCGATATGTTTGACTTGTCTATCAGTCTTGTTGGTGGGCGACACTGAGACATATCGGACAAGTCAGTCTCAGTCTCGGACGAGATTTAAATCCATGTGTGGTATATTTTGGTAATCTATAAGCACCCATTTTTTATACTATGGTTTTTGTGTTGAAGTTTGACCACAAAAACCATTTTAGGGTTGGCTAAATGAATCTTATTCCTCCATTCCACTTTGTCTAAAGCCAAGTCATTTGTTCATTATCTCCATCCACGTTCATTTGGGTCTTTGTCTTTGCTCTTTTAGGACCTTCAAGTTGAATATTTCTTCTAATTGGGATTGTTATCGGTCTTTGTTGAAGATGCTCAAACCATCTCATCCAACTTTTTATTTGTTTACCGCGTTTTGGGGCTATTTTACAATGTCCTAAATGTGTTAATTTCTAATTTGTCTTTCATAGTCTTTTCCCCTTATTCATTCGTTAATTGTAATGAACATGTATGGATACAGATTTTCTATGTGTAAAGCAGTTTATGTTATTAGAATATAATAGGTTCGGGGGGCATTTGAACGGTAAAGATACTGGTGATGGAGGGTTTCATGGTTAGTGGGTAAATTGGGATTGAAACTTAAACTTCAATAAACCCTTATCTTGTTCAAAATAATTCAAAGACTGAAAAAAACTAAAAATAGAAAAATTAAAGCTGTTCTATCCTTCAATCTTTTCTGTGTAGAAGAAACTAAAGACTTGTTTAGGACCAAAATGCCACGACTTAGCTTTTCTACAAATTTGATTATATCTGTAACTCACTTGTCTCTAGACTAGCTGATTGTAGATTGATAAGTCCAATTTATATGATGGTCTCAACTCTCAACCCTGATTATCTGTCCTCATGTGCATTGATGAAAAAAAAAAAATAGTTTGATCTATTTTAGAGCATCGATGATATTCTGCTTGTACCAGAGCTACATGACTGGTTTATCTCATCTTTGCAGCTGGACGGTCTACTCATCTGCTATCTAAGGTACATGGAAAATCTCTTATTAGAGAAAAATTCTATTGCCACGCCAACTTTTACTTACAACACCAATCCTTTTGAAATTAAGGAGTTGTTTACGTATGGATTGATACAATAAGTAAAAGTTGGTGTGCTAATAGCAGCTTTATTTTATTGTCTTATGTAGCGTCCTTTTTTTAATTCTCTCTTTGTTGTAAAATAGATGATCGAAGAGATCAAGCAACGCCATCCTGCTGCCCATCTTAAAGCTATTCAGGTTGATTTGTCATCCTTTCAATCAATCCTGAGGTTCAAAAATTCTCTTCAGCAGTGGCTTTTGGATTTAGATATGCATCACTCGATCCAACTCTTGATAAACAATGCTGGAATATTGGCAACATCTTATAGATTCTCAACCGAGGGCTATGACCAGTAATTATCTCTATTTCTAAAAGAAGAGTATTTTTGCATGTGTTTAACGTTAAGATTTTGTTTTGATACATGTGTTATGATGGATTGAATTTATGTCCTATTTCTTGACTTAGCATTCTTCAAATAGGATTCATGTTGAAAGATGAATTAGATTTCATGTGGGGGCGGTGTGGGGGTCAACTAGAGGGGCTCCTCTGAACAAAGAAGGTGATATGTAGGTTGTTATCAGACACAACATACTTGATTAACCAACTTGCACGTCATGCCCTTGCAATTACATGATGTATGGTATATTATTTAAACCACTATTTTGTTAGTGTGTGTGTGTCAACTAGAGGGGCATCTCTGAAACAAAGAAGGTGACATGTTTGTTATCAAACACAACATGCTTGATGAACCAACTTGCATGTCATGCCCTTGTGGTTACACAATGTATAATATATTATTTTAAACCACCATTTCGTTAGATGCAGAGGACAAAAATTTTATGTTATGACACAATAATAATAAATGGGTGTACATAGCATGTTCTTATTATTTGTCAGTTTTTCAGTGGTAACGTAAGTGACACTACAAAACATGGATTTATATCAAGGAAAAAAGACATGGTTTTGGAGAAAGACTTGGCCGATACCAAAACTTATACTGCTTGGTGGTAAAGTGTGGCTTCTACTATAAATTTAGGTGTAACACATCAAGTGGTGTTTCTATACTAGGATCTAAAAATTTTCAAATTTCTTTTGTTTACTTGAGGCCTGTAGATTTGTTTCTACATATGACATAAACAAGCATCTCATTCTTTGGCTAGTGCTTTGTAAAAGTAGGAGTGGCAATCTTTTTGTAAAAATGTGTTAATAAATCGAACTTTGCATCCCAGGATGATGGGGACAAATTACATTGGTGCATTTGTTCTGAGCAATCTTCTCTTACCACTACTCAAAAGCAGCTCTGTTCCTTCACGCATGGTTAATGTCACTTCCTTTACTCATCGATGTGGTATATCTCTAATCCTTCTATATGCAATGTTTTCATAGAACATAGGGGATGCTTGGTCTGTCGAGTAATGCTACATGAACATTTCTTTTCCAATTTGTCCTATGTGGGTTAAAAGTTTTGGATTGGGCTGATTTTTTTATTTTTATATCTGTGAGGATGATCTCTATGGTGAGGGGATCATCCTCACAAAAATCATCCCAATCTGAAACTTCTAACCCCATCAAAAGTGGTTTACAAATTGACGGTAAAAAATCGACCGTACACAATTCTAATTCACTTTTGAGGGGGTTAGAAGTTTCAGATCGGGCTTTAGTGAGGATGATCTTCTCGTCATAGAGATCATCCTCAGTAAAAATCAGCCCAATCCGAAACTTTTAAGCCATATAAAACAAAGGAGTTGGCTCCGTGCTGACTCCCTAACGCTGGCTACTGAACGTGACCCTATATATATGTATGGGTCCAGTTCGGCAGTCAACGTTAGGGAGCCTATGCTTTGTCCTATATGGGATAGAAGTTTTGGAATGGGCTGATTTTTTGTGAGGATGATCTCCATGGTGAAGAGATCATCCTCACAATAAATCAAATCCATTCTGAAACTTCTAACCCATATAGGATGAAACATGTTGGACATTTAGTTGGCTCTTGATCCTGCCCTATATATATACTATAGTTCGCCCGTGCCTATGGCATAGGCATCCTCTTTGTGATTAAGGGGGTAAAAGCGGAAAAAAGTAAAGTTAAAGGGTATTATTAAAAAATATTGAGGTTAAGGGGAAAAGATGAAAAACCATGAAGTGGGTTAAAGCAGTAAAGGAGAAGATATAGTGAATTTAGAAGGGATGAAGAGGAAAGGCAATAAAGTGGGCCCCACAAATTGTAGTCGGATGAGATGTTTATCCTAGCTGGATGGAAGTTTGTCCCCCACAAAAGTGGACCCTACAGTTCTGTTTTATTATAAATATGTATATTCCGTACACAATTATTCAGGACTTTGAGGAGATAATCCTCACCCAAAGTCCTCGCTTCGTTTTTATGTTTACCACAGACCTGTGTATATCTTCTTTTTTTATATTATAGGATATATAATACTCAGCTATGTGAACAAGAATCAGAAGCAGTCGCAGTTTATTTGACAGTACTGACCTGAAAATTTGATATAAAAACTTTTATTGTGATATTTGTCTTCTGCAGTTTCCAATGTACAGGTTGACGAGGACACATTGGTTGGAAAGCATTTGCTGGTATCAAAACAATACCCATGTGCTGAAATATACGAATATACAAAATGTAAGCCCCATATGGAAAAGATTAGAGTTTAAAAATAAAATGCCCATTTATATCTTTCCTACAACATATTACGAATTCTAACTTGCAAGGATAATTCACTGTTTACAGTCTGCCTGGTGTTGTTCTCTTACGAGCTTCATCGACAACTCGGTTTGGACAATAGATTTCATCATGTTTCTGTCTTGTATGTATTACAAAATTTTTGTTTATGCATCTTTTAGGTAAATCTTCAATTGAGAGTATTTTAAAGTGTATGATTCTTGGATTTGTGACCTTGTGTTAAGTTTTTTGCAAACCACAGTAGTGATCTGATTCTTGGATCATGTCTGCTCTAGTTCTCTGATACTGTCTACATTGCGTGGAATTTTTCTTATTTGTCTTCTCTTTTGCCTTTTAAATCGGAAAGGGCAGCGGATCCAGGTGTAGTGGAAACTAACATCATGCGAGAAGTTCCTTCACCACTTTCTCTACTGGCTGTTACAGTTCTAAAATTTTTGGGTCTCCTACAGTCTCCCGAGTGTGGAGTTAACTCTATTATTGACGCAGCTCTTGCTCCTCCAGTAAGTTTGGCTTTGATTATTTCACCGAATCAAGATTTTACTAGAATTTGGTGTTTTGGACAAAATAATTCTGTCTTCATTTTCCAAGTGTATAGGTAGAAATATATGTTCTCTTTAAAGGAACTAAATTTATTTGTCGAGGATTAAGAGAGAGAGAAATGATGTAAATTTATATCGAGTTAGTCTATATTGACTGCTTATTCTCACTCTATATTTGTACTCGCACTTGTGGGGCCAATTTGGACAACATTTTGGGAGTATATATATACTAACCCTTAGATAAAAAGCTAGAACCCCTAAAGATATTTTCTCCTGTAGATGCTCTTCTACTATAAAAAGATATTTTTTCCTACTTGTATTTTTCTCGCATCAAATTATTTATATTGCTATAACATATTATTTTCATATCAAATTATTATTATTACAATAACATATAATTATTATTATTACAATTGCCAGGTTCAATGACCTTTGTATTGGTAGGAAAACAGTTACTTAACACACAAGATTTTTAAAGCAACATGTAACGAGGATATTTCATCACTTAAGAGAGCATTTTATGTGGAGTTACTTTTGTCCTGGTGAGGAGTATAGTGAGAAGTTTTGTGGCATTTATTTCAGGAAATATCAGGAAAGTATTTCTTTGGAGGAAGAGGCAGGACAATTGATCCATCTGCACATTCGTGTGACACCAAACTTGCGGAAAAACTATGGAGTAGTTCATGTAAAATCTTTCTAAAACTTCAACTAGCATACAAGGAGGCTTCCTGAAAACCAGGTACTTGTTTTTTATATTGTCATTCAAGAATCATATGAGGCAAAGGGATGCAATTATCCAGGCCAAATGGATGACTGCCTAGAGGAAATTTTCTCATGACCAGGAGGGAATTTTTAGTGGCCTAATTTACTTTGCATCAACTGTTTTTTGTTTAGTTTGGAATTCTGAAGTGGATTCATTTCCTTTTTAGTAGTTTTTATTTTGAGAACTTCTATTGCCACACCAACTTTTGCTGACACCACCCCAAGATGTGTGCTATTTCGTTGGTGATTTATATATGAATTGGGGTGGTGTTAGCAAAAGTTGGCAGGGCAATAGAATCTCTATTTATTTTGTATCCTGCTGCTGCTGCATCTTTTTCTTTTTATTTTTCTTCTTTGAATTACGGCTAATCCAGTAGGTGGCACCCAATGATTAATGGATTCCGATCAAAATCCTTTGTAGATTCTTAGATTGACAAACAGGGCACTTCAACAACATCCTTTAGGTTCTGTTTCCACTATTGGTGAATCCAAGACCAGGGGCAAGATTTATGCAATCGAGAAAATAATTGTTTATGTCCCGTACCATCACGCAAGGAATTGGAGTAACTGGTCCTGAGTGAGGTTCACATGTCTTAAATAGTGAATGCGAATTGATGACCTAAACCCCTTGAACAGAGGGGTTTTGACAAACTACAATATTCCTAACCATTTCGGGGGCTAAAGTCCACTATAACATCATTCCCCAGCACTCCCCTTGAAACACGTGGAGATCAAGATCTCACGAGGTTGAATAATTCTTGAAATCAGATATTAATGATAGAAATGCAGTTGCCGCTTGCCAATATTTTTTCTTTCCTTTACTCTACCTATGGAGGTGATTAAGGTTGTCCTCTTCGAAAGTTATCTGATTTTAGCTTTCATTTGTATTTCACAGGAATATTTGTATTCCTATTCTTACAATTAGTTAATATCAGCTTAGTCTGAGCATATGATGTCCCAGCATTAGCTGTTGATTGATGCAGGGGCAGCCTGACTCTATACAAAACAAATGCAGGCACATTGATGTTAGGAGTGGGAGCATAGCTGAAAAAGTATCTTCAGAGTCCTGCATTTTAGTATTAGCTTTGTTAATTTATTTTTATTTATTATTTTTGTTGTTTTGATAAGTAAATATAGAATTATTAGAGCCATAAGTACTTTAAAAGAAAGAAAAAAAAAATTGAAGTGTAGATCCCATCAAATCGGTTATATTTTTTTTTTCTCGTCTAGAAAACTTGTAATTTATTACATTATAAAGTCCGGCAGAATGTCTAAAATGTAGTCTTGTTGGTTCTGGATGTCCTGCACATAAATTAGTAAATAATTGTTATGGGCCTATAAAAAATCAAATAAGCATTTGAACTGTTTCAAACCCTTCTCCCATTAAAGTTGGCAATCGAGGACATTCATCTTTCTCGTTGTAGTGGAGTAGTTTCCTTATATGTTTGAAACTCTTGATTACCCTTTATATGGTGGTACAATCAGTAAGATGGTTTATGATTTGGGATACCCTTGAAGATTGTGTGCATTTTTATATGTAATTATCCTTTTATTATCATTCAATAACAGAAGATTTGGCTTTGAGAGAATGGAATGGAAGAACATGATTTGTTTAACCAACACCAAATCTTTTGAGATAAAAGTGGTGGTGGGTGTTTTTTGTTTTGTAATTAAGCTTTCGTGTAAAATTGACTTCAATGGTATACTTGGTGGCTCTGTGCAGGGTTCCACATACTGCCATGAAAGGTTGCCTATATGAAGATGTGGGAAAGAATTGTGATAAAATGACTCTCCCACATGGCATACTCAATCAATGTGCCAGCGGTTGTGTATCCCAAGGAGTACAGATCTACGGTTCTAGCACGTCGTTTCAAGGGAGTCCATTGAGTATGCCATGTGGGGGTCATTTAATCATTACTCTCTGGGAAATCATAATGATGTGATAAGGGGTGCAAATGAGTTAATTTCAGTTTAGTTCCATTTATACCTAGAAACCTTGATTCGGATTTTTATCGGTTCCTGGTTCTAGGTATGAGACCCTCGAAAACCAGAAGTCCAGAACTAATCGTACAAATACCCAACAATAGAAAGCCCTTTCTTATTAGTGGAGTGAGCCCCTCCTGAAGGTATGCCATACCAAGGGATTGCCGTAGTTGGTATCGAACAAGCCTGAGTACTAATCTTATATTCACTCAACAACCCTTGGAGGTGAACAAGGGCAAGAAGTGGCCCACATCAAGGTGGGGATACCTCGGACAAATCAAAATTATAAGAAAATTATGGGTATTTGTTTGTACTTGAAATTGAAAAGTATTATTAAATATGAATGAATTATATGTAGAGAAGGTAAAAAATAAAGACCTCACATTTTTTTTTATATATATTAATTTGAATTAAAATATATTTTTAAGTATCATTTTTTTCATTCAACATATAAAATACATTTTTATACTTGAAAGAATTTTTTTGAATTTAGCCGAAGCTTTTTCTTGCCAAATTATTCCCGACCCTTGATTCCCTGACTTTGTCACTATGATTGACACCCTTGAGAGATTATGATTATTACGGAAGATGAACCTAAATCTATAATTTATGTTGATTAATGAATTCAGTCTATCGGCCATACTTGTCAGAAAAAAGCTATTTTGTAACTGAACATGAATATTGGTGCGAACTGGTTCTTTATGCAATGCCAATGCCCAATCCCACACAAAAGAAATAACCAAACCCAAAATCTTCTGGGCAATCCATCAAAATTTGAAAACATTTCCCAAAATGAATGTGTAAAATCACTCAAAATAACCACAGATAATAAATAGAGGAGAAATGGAACCATTTTATTATTATTTTTTCCACAAAAACCAAACCCAAAGCAGGGGATGCTGGGCAGCACCTCATTTTCGACAACCAGCCAGCAAACACTAGATTGCGCTTTTACATTTATATATGTTGATGATTGATGATGATGAAATCCCAAATATCAAACCAAAGAACAAGAATTGCCCAAAGCAGGAAATGCTCGGCACCACCTCATTTTCGACAACCTGCCAGCAAACACTAGATCGCTCTTTTACATTTATATATGTTGATGATTGATGATGATGAAATCCCAAATACCAAACCAAAGAACAAGAATTGCCACAACTACCCATACATCCTCTCTCTTTCATGGTGAAGTTGTTGGGATTGTATCGATCACATTGCGAGTGATGTTTGGAAATCCGAAATCTTGAAAAAATCCCTGCAGTAAAACCAGAATTGTAAGCAGTTTTGTAGAGAGAGAGAGAGAGAGAGAGAGAAGGGATCATAATACCATGGCGTCATTGATTGCATAAGCCACACAATAGTGTTCCTGAAAACCAATTATTTTGGCCACCAAAAAAAAAAACCTCTTTTCAGAATCAATTCTATCTATAAAAAAAAAGAGAGTATCATCCCTAGGAGTATACTCTTGCAACCATCTCAACCATCCATGGATGACATACCACAGTATCGTCCTAGGGATGATGCTAACATAATAACACTGCCCATTGGCGCATATTAGTCTCAATTCATGGGGAAAGATGTTGTCGCATGGATTTGTAGCACACAAGTAGTACATATATTATGCAATCCATACCGTCCAATCTGTGGGCCCCTCTAAGAAGAAAAACACCCAATTTGGGCAGGACCCATTGAAATGGAAGGTCCACAGATTGGTATGAATGTGTGCAGAACTACACCTATGTTTCTCCTTTCTCTATGTTGGTAGTAAAGATTTATGAACTTGCCTGCATCATGTGCCACTCTTCAAACTCATCGAATAATTCTAGCCGTTCAATCCTGATCAACAAAAACAGAAGTCCAGATGAGAATCTCAGGGATAGCAGTTTTAAAAAAATGGAGAAAAGAGCACACAAAAAAAAGTCGGAATTAAAAAACAAAGAAATTTACTAGCTTCTTACAAACAAAAAACCTGGTACCTTAGCATCTAAGATTAGTTTTCTACAGTATGTGTTCTCAACCAAAAGCCCCTTGGTATCTTCTTCACCATCAAGGCATTTTGCAGAGACGCATCATACGAGGGAAGCTCCTCCTGGTTTCTAGACCTACACCACACCCCGGGGTTCCTTTGCTTGAGCTTTAAGTCAAGTGTGCCATGGAGGTAATCCAATAGCATCTTGTAGGAGCTACTTGTGGCCATTTTGGTGCTTGGTTGGCATACTCATGGCATCTTGCTTGAGTTTTTGGCACTACGTGGTGTTTGAATGCAATATTGATGTGGAGGTCTAGCTACCACCGTCTACATTAATCCCCTTCAAGGTGAGGTGGTAGCAAACTCTTTAAGGCATTCATTTGCATACATTAGGGTAATATGTGATTTGAGCATCCCAAATTACTACCAAAGTTGTGTTCAACAAGAGCAAAGTGACCTTGGAATTAGGGCCATCGACATTCACTTCAAACGAATGGCGTCAAGTGACTTTGGTGTGATAACCAACGGTTGAACGGCCTCGAGTTAACGAGGCAAGAATGACATTGGCAAAATGGCCATTGATCAAATGCACCTCAGGTGAGCATTGCAAAAGAAACATTGACATGCGGGCCAATGGTTAGCCTCAAAAGAGTTGGGCAAGAGAGACCTTGGTGCCGGCCGATGGTCATGCACGCATTAGAACAAACCTAGAGCGACCTTGGTGAGAGGCCAATGGTCAAATGCACTTCAAGCAAGCGAATCAAGAGCAAACATAGTGTGAGCTAGTGTTTAGATACTCAAATGAGTAAAGCAAGAGCGATCCTGCATGAGGGATAAAGTTCAGATGCACCTCAAGAGAGTAAAGCAAAAGTGATCACAGGGGGCGCCCAACATTCAAATGCACCCCAAAGGAGCGAGGCAAGGGTGACTCTGGCACATTAGAGCCAATGACCAGATGTGCTCCATTAAGTACCCATCCTTTTGACATCTAGTGTTAATGGAAACTCATCACGAGCCTGCGCTTAATTGAAACAATATTTCAAAATTTATGTATGTCAATTGTTCAACAGTTACCAAGAGTTTTATCCCATGCCAGCAGCTTTTGAATGGAATGATAGGAAGTTTGCATTGGTGGTGATAGTTGGCCGACACTTGGGTTTTCATGTTAGCCGGATTTACAATAGGAGAAGACTTGAATCCAAACAAAATTGAATCAAAATAAAACTTTGATGTTGATGCTGATATAAATGACATCCATGCTCCTATTATCACATCGTCTGCCCTCAATGCTCCCATGGAGAACTTCCTAGTGGACCTTACCATCCTTATGTACCAACTCACTTTTTCTTTTTATTCTAATTTTTAACTTTCTATCCCCCCCACACATCATTGAGCTCTTGGAATGGAAAAAAAGAAGATTGTATTCACTATTTACCCAGGATATTGAAAGATAGCTATTTCCACACCAACTTTTGCTAACGCCACTGCAAGATGTGTCCTAATTCTTTGGTGATTTACATATGAATTTGGGTGGCATTATCAAAAGTTGGTGCGGCAATAGAATCTCTCTATGAAAAGGATCATTTACCTGCGTCTTTCTTGCGGGTCTATAAAATCACTATAAACCCTCAGCATGTCCCAAGCAACAGCCCTCTGAAACACCACACATTAAATAAAGTGTACGAGAATCATTAAAAAATATATATAGAAGGAACAGAGAAATATCCAAAATCAGTGAAAAAACAAAAGCCCAAAACCTGGAATGAAACCAAGCTTAACAAGTCAATGTTGATCTACAATTAATTGAAGAGTTTCACAATACTGTATTTCAGGTCAGAACAGGAGGAAATACTATCCCACGTGCTATCTAGCATAGTCACCAAAGACTCCTACTCCTTGAAAAAGTCGCTATTAAATCATGACTTTTTTTCTTAAATGATTTAATTACGAAGATAATTGATGATTGAGGAAGACTCGTCAAATGAAGAATATACCTGCCAGCCCCGGTCGAGAAAGAGTTTTTCCTTGGCTAGTAAAGTTGGAGTAGCATTTATGCCCAAGAGAGCACAGCCTCTACTCTGGAAAGTAAATTGTACAAGATATAAGGAAACATCATTGAAAATTATAGCAGTAAAGAACAGGCTTGTGGCAATTTTACACATTAAAACTTTAGCTTGACACGAAAAACAAATAAGCATAAAACCTCTATTAGATGACCCCATAAATTTGTTACTGGGAAATGTCAGACATATCCTACAACTCTACAACAGATATTAAGTGCAATTCAAGAAATTGGCAGACATAAACGTATTATAGAGTATAAGAAGGCTGGGACTATATACAGATTACCAAGACATGTCTCTCACTTTGAAGGGTCTGGCAAATCAAGTGGGTTAAATTGGGTTATTCCTCTCTAGTTTACAGATTTGAACCCTCTCAGTATACAGATAGAGGACGTCATGAAACATGCTCATCTGACACCTCCACATGATAAATGTATTATGAAACTATTTACATGTGTTGGAATTTATTCGTGTATGTATCTATGTGTCAGTAAATATGTGTGTAACTGTGTTTACATTGAAAGAGAGAGATGCCTACACCCACACACATAATTCAAAGTTTCGTTCCATTTCAGAATGTTTCGATGGAATGTTCTGGTTTTAACCAAGACAGGAATCAAACATTCCTTGTTTCAGAATGTTTCGTTCAAGGCCAACTTGGCTTCTCTTCTGACCAAAATATTGCCTCGAATGAGATTTTAAACTTTACCGGCACATGGACAATATAAATAAATATACATATTAAAGAAGCAGCTAGTTGATTTGAGCAAATAGCAAAGGAAGGTAAATGACAACAGGAAAGGAAATATCATTTCACCTCAACTACGAGGAACTAAACAAACACCAGGTCTATGAACCGTTGAGTGACACACATACTGCCGTTGATTCAACAACTCCTAAGAGATAATTGTGCATGAAAGATAGTCTTATAGGCTGAGTAGAAAAATCTATCCTAGTGACCAATGTAACCAAAACGAGACTAAGAAATGATCTGCATATTCTGGGGACTAACAATCAACAAAAATGGGATGAAATAATTCTTCATTTTTATGCACCTATAAACAAAAACAAGATACATACACATACAAACTGGTCAGGAGTTGACTCCAATAAATGATGGTCTACACACTAGAACCTAAGCCCAAATTACCAGCCAAGGCAACAGATTTAAATTAAAAATTTGTGGCCAAACAGAATCTGTTCCCAACAAATACAATATATTCTTTCATAAAAGCAAACAACTGTGCTAAGACAGAATACAAAACAAATAAAAAAGAACAAGAGTAAGCTACCACATAATATCAGAATATTAGGCTAGAGAACCAAGAAGGAAAATCTCTAATACCTCTAAATTCCTTATCATTTGTTGCCCAAATGCATCATCTGGATGAATCTGCAAAGCAGAGCTGAAGTAAATTTGAATGGCAAAACGAGAAAACATAATATTACAAACAGAGGCAACATTGATAGGCAAATTTTCAGTAACAAAAGAAGAAAAAAAGGTGGAAGTTTTAAAGGACGACGAACCTGCTCGTATAAGAAAAATATTGCAGTAGAAAATGTGTTTGAAGCCCAACCAACTATCGCATGGCTTGAATCTGGATCCAAGTATATTAGAACGCATTCTGCAATTATAAATGTTGGCAGGCTGATGACAACATCAAAATGACGTAGCTTAATTATTCCCTCAACTTGAATTCGGGCGACCCTAGTCTACAAAACCGTGGTGTAAACCCAACAAACTAGAAGTACTATGACAAAAACTTTTCTCAGGTCTATTAATCCAAAATTACCCAATCATATAAAATGGAAACCAAAGAGGAAGCTTGCATAAACATTGAAATATGATCCCACTGAGGAAAGAGTTAACATCCTTCTCATTTATGGGTTCTGTTATCCATAAAGATGGAGAGATTGGTAAAAATGTTACCCATAAAATTATTGTGGGGTGTACAAACAGGTGCCACACTTCAAGAATATTATGTGACAAACACATCAATCAAACCCAAGGGAAAATTTTACAAAAACAGCAATAAGATATGCTTTATAGGGCAGGTATGGTGTACAACTAGGAAACAATATATTTATAGAATGAGTGTAGCAATGATAAAAATGTCGAGATGGGTGAGTGGAAACAAGGAAAGACATAATAAAAAAAATGAGAGATTCTATTGCCACCAATTTTTCCTGATCTCACCCCCATTCATATGTAAATCACCAAAGAATTAGCAAACATCTTGGGGTGGCATTAGCAAAAGTTGGTGGGGGGGTTGTGCAATGAAGCTCTCTAAAAAATGAACCTGGATTTGTACACAGCAAATCATTGCAAAAAAAGAAAACGAATGTGAGATAAACGTTTGCATTGGACAACATGCATTAGCATTTTGGGACTTATTATTGTAATAAGAAATGTTGGTCATGAACAAATTGAAAACCTTAAGGTCACTTCCCACGGTAGACAAAGATAACAGTTGTTATATCTCTAAGACTGCAACAAAGTGAAAGTAAATCAAATATATGAGTTTCTCCATAATTTGGAACAAATGACATTTAGTTGACAAATATGCCAATAAGGACTTGAAGGAAGGGGTAACTAAATCATCCTGAATAAATTTATCAAAGAGGCATCAAATGATTTACAAACATCAATGGAAGTATTTGTGCAACATTGTAATGGACTTTGGAGTCAATTAAATTGAAATGGTAACCATTTCATGCACATACCTTCGATCCAACTGGGCTAGAGCTATGACATCATCTAACTTCTGTATATCACGCAAATCAACAGGAAGTAGTTTGTAATGATCACTTAGTACTTCACCCTTTTCTGCATGATCGAACTCATTAATTAATACAGGAATAAAAGAGGAAGCCAATGATTTATCTATTGCAGACAAAGTACAAGATATTTGATATTCTAAACCATCAATAGTGACATTTTTTGTTAATTAAAAGAGACTAGAACTAAGCCAATTTAATAATTTTCTGCAAGTATATTAGTGAATAAAAGACATGTACCACGCTATGAATATGCAGCACAAAGCTTTGGAGCAAAGAGAAACTTCAAAAAATGGAAACTAGTGAGAGTATGAATGATCAAGAATATTTCTAAACGTTTGGTTAAGACAAAAAAATAATTAAGATCACATTTATTCATAGAAAATGTATCGTTGTCTTGTAAAATTTTCATTCAATTTGATAAGCATATACCTATCACATAACACTCCCAAAGAACTCCAATTTATCCACCCAACAATAATTTTATGGGTCACAGCCTCAACAATGTCTCCATGTTATGAATATGAATGAAGTGTTTCTATGGGTTATTCTAGCCTGCAAATCTTAATGCTTCACCCCTAGAAATGTTGTGACAAAGTTGCACTGGATTATATAGTGGTAGTCCTATTTATCTTAAGACATTTATTTTTTAATGTATCCATCCAGATTTCTAGTTTTGAATTTACTCCCTCTTGAAGTGCCAACTTAGCCAAGTTGATAAGACATGTGGAGTGTTGTTCCCACGTCCTAGGCTCAAACCCTCTTGAATCCAACTTCACCTTGCCAACAACTAACCTTTTCCTATAAAATAAAATAAAAAAATTACTCCCTCTCAACTTCCATCTACCAATGCTACATCATCTACAAATAACATATACCAAGGAATTTCTCTTTGATTACAAGCAGTTAACCATCCATAACTAGTGCAAAAAGGTAAAGACTTAGTGTAGATCCCTGGTACAAATCCAATGCAATTGAAAACCCCCTCATCTCATTACCCATTGTTCTAACACTATTTACAATTCAAACATACACAGCCTTTCTAATGTCAATATACTCTTTCAGAACCCCTTTTCCCCTTAATACCCACCAAATTAACCCTCCAGAGACTTATTATATATTTCTTCCAAGTCCATATGCAAATTCTTCCTCTTCTCTCTAAACTTCTAAGAATATAACCTCGATTGTTGACCTTCCTGGCATAAAACCAAATTGGTTACCAGACATCATTGCTTCTTCTCTTAACGTCTTCTCCCATCACTCCTTCCCACATGTTCATAGCATGACTCGTCAATTTTTTCCTAAGATAAGTAGTGCAGTTTTGAAAATACATGTGAAAAAGGTAAGAAATTGCAAATGAAAGAGGTTTTCAAAACCAAGAAACTCTAAAATCACAATATATGTACAAAGGAGAGTGTTTGGTTCAGGAAACTGTCACAATATAAAAGCTGAAAACAGAACAGGTGGTGGTCTCCTCCACTTGTTCTACATTGAACTTGACTGATTTCTTTTAGGGTTCCCAAACAATGTGGGTGACGGAACCGCATCATTTCCAAATTCAAATATGTCAAGGAAAAAAGAGCTCTACCACTAGTAAGCCCTCAGAGAATCATAAAGCACACAAAGAATCCCATCTAAAGACAAAATCCGTAAAAGAGACCTCAACAAAATCTTTATTCAGCTTTGACCAAAAGTAGAGCAATCTCAAGATTTCAAGTATTGTGCTTTGGTTAAGCAAAAAATCTGGTTATCACTGCTACTCACAAGCATGTACCTGGTGAAATGAATGCCGTTGGTCCTATTTTGTCCCTCAACTGGCTACGCATGTCTATGAGAGCTGCCTTCTTTCTAGTAACCTAATACACAAGAAGTAAAGAACTTAAATTTATTTTCCTTTAATGAACCAATGCAGAAATAAAATTAACTATCCAACAAATATGTGTGTTTCATCAACATAATAACATGGTACTTAGATCTGTCAGGCACACAAACTAAAAAGTTGACACTTGGATTGGCAGGCATAGATAAGACGATACAAGCTCCTTCACATACTAAGCTTTCAGCTAAATCAGAAAATTGCACTCACTAATGCCACAAAGATGAGCTAGTGCATTGCCCATTAAACCCATGAGAAAATTATGAAAATTTCAAAATTTTAACCTCCATAAAATCCAATTCCACGTATAAATAAGGCGCATTCCCTTCTTCCTGTAAAACAAAGATAAAATCCTTATAATCAAACCCATGAAAAATGCACGCATCATATGCTTATAAGACTATGCTGACTAGTTAAATATGCAATCCCAAAAATAGAGGTACATTTTCTTCAATTTAGAGAAAGAGAACAGCACAAACACACAAAGGAAGGCTCAATAGGCAACCATTCCCAATTGATACACATGCAAGATTTAGAACCTGTTTGGATACACTTAAAAAAGTAACTTTTTTTTACCTTTGAAAGATAAAAAGTAAGTTTGTACTCATTTGGAAAATTAATTTTAAAAAGTAAAATATCCTAACTTCTTAAAAAGCAAAAGGAAACTACTCTCTACTTTTTTAAAGCTACTTTTTCCCAACGCTACTTTCTTCCTAGCTACTTTCTACAGATTTTACTTTCTATCCAAACGGGGCCCCAAGGAAATGCATGTACCTGCAACTGAAAATAAGTTGTATCAAAGCCGGCCCCAAGAGATAGTATTTGCTTCTTTGCATAACTTTTATCATCAATACATCTTTCACAATCAAGAAACTGACGAAGCAGATTTCGAAAAGCAGCCCAACGAGCATAGTAGCCTTCAAGATGTCATTTGCAGAACCACAAGCAAGGAACTTTAGTCAAATGTAACATCCGAGAAAACTTAACATGCAAACTCTAATTCTTGCAGCAATTAATCCATACCACGGTTGATTATTGGTGATCTCCTCACAGGTCGTCTCACAAACAAGTGGATGTAGTCATCTTTCATGTATCCCTTGTTAACACATGATCTTTTCAATCAAAGAATAGATCATCAGTAATACTCATAAAAAAACAATAGCATTATTATTGAAGTCTAACATACGATTGTTCTGAAAGTAGGATGCAAACTCATTAAGTTGCACATAAGATAACTACCAGCATAAGAAATAAAATGGAATTGTTACTCTTACAGAGATGACTTTCCTAGCAATAAAATCATGCATTTTGTTTCTGTATCAATAAAATCTGGTAGGGGTCTACCCAACCCCTAGTCTTCCCTCAAATAATATGATCAGAATCACAGTTAGTGATGCAGCACATTGAAAAAGTATTGTACGGTGAAATTCGAGTATATTTCAAGTTTTTCATTCAAAAAGTTGATTAATTGGGAAAAAAATTTATACAGCTGAATAATCGATGATGTTGAGTACCATCAAGATGATAGAAAAATGGTGGAAGTTTCTGATTTTCAGGAAAAAATCAATTTATTGTGAGCACGGATGACTATTTCATGTGGATTGAAAAATATCTAACATGCTGCACATGTCTTGTGGAATGAAATTATGTATGGTAATCTTTGACGGTAGTAGCAACAAGATCCCGTTGAAACCCCTCCCTCCTTGGTCCACAAAAACAAAAAATAGGACTAGAGCCAATAGTTCATCATGGAATAAAGGACTCGTTGAGCCTCAATGTAGTAGTGGCCAAAGAAATTGTTTAGAAGTTGAAATTAAAGACCAAGAGACATTCACATTCTTACACATTTCTTGATTTAATGAATGTAACAGGTCCCTGTTATCATTGTTTGACTACTTTAAAAATGGACCGAGACTGTGTAAATTCCATATGGCAGGATGTCAAACTAATGAAGGTGTGTTGTACAACATTTTTTTCTTTTTTTGATAGGTAAATGCAAATATATTGAAATTGGTCGAGGTGACCATAGAAAGAGTACAAAAGATAAAAGAAAGACAGAACCCAAGCCTAATGCAATCTACAAGCCACAAACCCAATCCCATCTCCCCATGAAGTCTTCAAAGAAAATCCCTTTGAACTCCACAAAGACTTTACACCAAGAAAAAAAGAAACCATTTTATAGAAGCTAAAATGTCCTCCAATGAGGCCTCCTTCCCATCAAGAACATGGCGGTTCCTTTCTTTCCAAATGCCCCAACAAACTGCAAACGGTGTAATGGACCAAAGAATACGCTTTTCCCCCATAAAAGAATTTCCAAAGTTGAGCCAATGAGGCCTCCTTCCAAAGTTGTATTACATTGGGAGAACATGATTGTACAACTGAAATATGACGCATTTTACCAAGCCAAAGACTTCTATATTTCTAAAACATGGCAAGAAGATTACACTTAAACTCATGAAAGAGAAAGTGGAGAATAAGTCCGATAGAAAAAAGAAGTCAATCCTAATGACTTGACCACACATCGCTTTATTGAAGAAAAACACGACAGAGGGCTTTATAAATTGATTAGAAAACATTTATAGGAAAGGAACCAAAATAAGATAGTGAGACGGATGAGTGGAATGACAAGGAAGATTTAAAAAAATATAATAAAAATGAACGCATTTAGGAAAAAGTAGGAGTAACTCTAATAGGCGATAAACTAAGAGAAAATCGAGGTTTGAGTATGTTCAACGAATGTCGATTGCATCCCCAATCAACAGAAATATCAAAATTGAAGGTTATGAAAAAGCGAGCGAAAGACCCAAAAGAATGTGGTTGGAAATAGTAAATGTGGTTTACGAATATGAGCACACTTTCAATAACAAAAGACATGACTCTAGACAAAGTGGAATGTAAGAACAAAATTCATTTAGCCAACCCCATATCATTGAGACAAGGCAATGATGAAGGCTAAAAAAACTTGTTGAACTTCATATGACTTGAGTGGGTGTTTGGTAACACTTCTGAAGTTTGAATGGAGGTGATCCACCTTTAAAATTCAGACTTTAGAAGCTTTATTTCCGTTTGTTTTGGTTCAGATTTCAGACTCCGAAACCAAAATTCAGAAGTTTTGAACCAGTGATAGAGAGATGCTGAATGAAACTTCTAAAATCTGAATTTTTTTTATTCTTAAAATACCCTACTCAAAACCCTAATTTCTATCACTTATCCTTTCTTTATACGAATCTTAAAACCCTTATTTTTAACTTTTCTACCTCTCATTTCTTTTCTACCTTCCTTCCTCTACAACTGTGTTGTCAAAGTCTCTCCCCTTTCTCTCGTTTCGTGTTTGAAAACCCTATATTTTTATATAAACCCTAAAATCCTATATTTTTCAACTAGAACATGAATGATTATTTATTGTTTGAGTATTATCTTATTGGAATATAATGTCTCAAGTATGAATTCAAATTGAAAACAATACTTTTAGGGTGTTTGATGTGTTAGAAATCGAAATTAAATGTGTGGATGGTTTCATTATGTATAACATGTTATGTTTTTTGGTTAACAATTTATTATAATTACAAAAGGGTATTATTGTCAAAATGACCATTATGTTTTAAAATTCTATTTGTAACCAGAAGCTTTTAAAAATGATAAACAAACAACTTTTCCAGAATAAGATTTCAGATTTCAAAAAACAGACTTCAAAAGTGTTACCAAACATACCTTGAATGTCGGAGTGGAATAATAAACACCACGCAATAATTAATTTTAGCAATCCAAGAAGACGCAACCCATAATAATAATGACGAAAGCATCTCAAACTTTTTTTTTGTTTTGTTGTTTTTTGATAAGTGCAGCTCAAACTTTAATGGATCAAACTATGTTCTCATAAAACAATATGAATTGGTGAATGTGTTTCAAATCAAACTAATTGAAAGATACGGAATCTATGATAAGAATTAAGCCAATACAACAAAAGCTCTTAGTAATAATGGTGCAACAAGCTAAATTTGTCTATGTTGGGTCAAACAAAACATGAGAAAATATAACAAATTTTTAATGGAGAAATCATCGCAGACAATTCGAGATTTTGTTCCACCTAATAATATCAATGGAAGTGTGCGAATTTTAACATGAAAATTATGCAAAATAAATAAATAAATAAAGGAATTACGCACAATTTGCTGGCGGAAGCGTCGTCGTTGGTTGCTTGCACGGCTGCGGTGTTGCTATGTGAATCGGCCATCGTTTTCGCCATTTCTGCAACTTTTTTTTTTTGGAGCTCAACGACAGAAAGCCTTCACACGATCTCTAGGTCAGTCTTCAAATCTTGGGGAAATTCTCATTGCACCCATCGTTTTTTCTCACAGCGCACCTTAAAGAGTCAAATTGGAAGAAAGGAAAAAAAATTGATGAAATGACCAAATTGACCCTAACAAAATGATTAATGCTGGAATGACCTCAGTGGGAGACACACGAAAGACATCTTGACGTGGGGGGATGCGCATACCCATAGCTGCATTTCTCTGAGATACGAGTAAAATTCATCTATAACATGCGCGCACTACCATGTCAAGGTGTCTCTCATGTGTCCCTGACTGAAGCCACTCCAGCATGACTAACAAAATAGTTTCAACTTCTATTAGAAAAATCCAACTTTTTTTTTAGAGTATAAACAACTCATATAATCCTACTAAATCTATTTGAAAAGACTCGACGAGAACCTTCAAAGTGTGACAAGATGGGAACTTATCAAATGTTTCTTAACTTATTTCATAGGAACTTACTAAATCTCTGTTGGAAATTTTGGTACTGATCTAATTTAATTTCTTTTTATATCAACCAAGCATACGTATTCTATGAGATACAAGAATTAAATTATTTAGCTTTCTTGGGATCTATGAAATTGTGGCTAGTTCTTGTGTCAATAAAATTCTAAACACCTTGTTATCAATACGGCACTTAAAAGTGCTCAGAGCAACTCTAACCCTCACCTCTAAATTTTTGCTCAAAATTGGCATCTTCTCTAAATTTAGAGAAGATTCTCACCTCCAAACAAATTTGAACTCCAACGACCCTTCTCTAAAACACTAAGGATAAATTTGTTATTAAAATAAGATAAATAGTGATTTGGAGACGTGTAGAGTGATCTCTATATTTGGAGATGTGAACAATGTTTTAGAGGGACTTTCTCTATTTTAGAGACCAATTGGGGTTAAATTCAGTAGTCTCTATCTTTAAATTTAAAGATTTATAGACCGGTTGGAGTTGCTCTCAAAAAGAAAACAACTCCCATTCGAGTCTCATTAATATCAACATTTCTTGAGTTATCTTGATGGGACTTACATAGAGCAATTAACAATGCATTCAAGTCATATTTTTAGGGCATTGATCTATTAAGTGAGTTCCTCCCCTCAGAGGGGTGGTTCGTCGTGTGCCATTCCTATACTCGTTGAGGACATTGATCCTTTTGGTCAAGGTTTCATATATGCCAAGTTTTGATGATGTCAACGTGTTTGCAATTTGCCAACTTATCTTACACTCTTGGTGATCTTACCATGATGGCCTACTTTAGCTTCAAGAGTGTCCAAGGAGGCCCTTTTGATCAACTACATGAGTTGAAAGCTTGCTCTAACAGACATGTAGCCCTTGCAAGACTACTTGTGCAATGGTTTCGTGATCTACAAATAAATCTCATTTATTGCAAGAGCACCGAAGAGAGAATACCCGATGCCAAGTCAATTGTTACCATCATTTTGAAACCTTTTTGCACACACAATGACAACTCAAACAAATAAGTATGTATTTGGAAAGAGTCGTGATACTATGACACTCCCATCACAGAATCATAGATCATTTGCCTCGGGATACACAAGAAAGATTTATGATTATGTGTATCTCAAGGTTGATCACGATTTTGTGATGGGGTGTTAGAAAAGGCTACACAATGTAGCCAAAACCCTTGTTTTTTCTCCCCAAAAATCTTTCTATCTTCAAACTCTTCATCCTTAATGATACACACACACACATATATATATATATATGGGAGCGGTTCGGCAGCCCTAAAGTTTGCCAAGTTTTGTGCCAAACATTTTTTGTAAATCACTTTTGATGGGGTTAGAAGTTTTGGAATAGGCTGATTTTTTGTGAGGATGATCTCTACGGTGAAGAGATCATCCTCACAAAAAATCAGCTCATTTTGAAACTTCTAAGCCTAGTTTACAAGTTGAAGAATCGTGGACCGTCCAATTTTTGTAAATCACTTTTGATGGGGTTAGAAGTTTTGGAATAGGCTGATTTTTGGTGAGGATGATCTCCTCATCATGGAGATCATCCTCACAAAAAATCAGCTCATTCCAAAGCTTCTAACCCATATTTTGAAAAATGTTGGCACCAAACTTGGCAAACTTTAGGGCTGCTGAACCGTCCCCTATATATATGGGTTAGAAGCTTTGGAATGAGCTGATTTTTTGTGAGGATGATCTCCATGATGAGGAGATCATCCTCACCAAAAATCAGCCTATTCCAAAACTTCTAACCCCATCAAAAGTGATTTACAAAAATTGGACGGTCCACGATTCTTCAACTTGTAAACTAGGCTTAGAAGTTTCAAAATGAGCTGATTTTTTGTGAGGATGATCTCTTCACCGTAGAGATCATCCTCACAAAAAATTAGCCTATTCCAAAACTTCTAATCTCATCAAAAGTGATTTACAAAAAATGTTTGGCACAAAACTTGGCAAACTTTAGGGCTGCCGAACCGCTCCCATATATATATATATAGAGTAGCGTTCAATGGCCAACAGTTTGGCAAACATTTTGGCAAACACATTTTTCAAAACATGGGTTAGAGGTCTTGAAATGGGCTGATTTTTGGTGAGGATGATCTCTATGGTGAGGAGATCATCATCACCAAAAATCAGCCCATTCCAAAACTTCTAACCTCATCAAAAATGGTTTACAAAAAATGGACGGTCACGATTTTTCAACTTGTAAAATGGGGCTAGAAGTTTTGGAATGAGCTGATTTTTGGTGAGGATGATCTCCTCACCGTAGAGATCATCCTCACCAAAAATCAGCCCATTCCAAGACCTCTAACCCATGTTTTGAAAAAGTGTTTGCCAAAATGTTTTGCCAAACTGTTGGCCACGGATAGGGACCCATATAGATATATATATATATATATATATATATATATATATATATATATGTAGAGGGTCCCGTTCAATGGCTAACTTTTTGGCAAAACATTTTTCAAAACATGAGTTAGAAGTTTTGGAATGGGCTGATTTTTGGTGAGAATGATCTCTACGCCCATTCCAAAGCTTCTAACCCCATCAAAAATGGTTTACAAAAAATGGACGGTTCACGATTTTTCAACTTGTAAACTGGGGCTAGAAGTTTTGGAATGGGTTGATTTTTGGTGAGGATGATCTCCTCACCGTAGAGATCATCCTCATCAAAAATCAGCCCATTCCAAAACCTCTAACCCATGTTTTGAAAAATGTTTTGCCAAAATGTTTGTTGCTAAACGGGACCCTATATTCCCGTTCAGCAACAAACATTTTGGCAAAACATTTTTCAAACACATGGGTTACCCGTTCAGCAACAAACATTTTGGCAATACATTTTTCAAAACATGGGTTAGAGGTTTTGGAATGGGTTGATTTTTGGTGAGGATGATCTCTACGGTGAGGAGATCATCCTCACCAAAAATCAACCCATTCCAAGGGTCCTGTTCAGCAACAAACATTTTGGCAAAACATTTTTCAAAACATGGGTTAGAGGTTTTGGAATGGGCTGATTTTTGGTGAGGATGATCTCTATGGTGAGGAGATCATCCTCACCAAAAATCAATCCATTCCAAAACTTCTAGCCCTAGTTTACAAGTTGAAAAATTGTGGACCGTCCATTTTTTGTAAATCATTTTTGATGGGGTTAGAAGTTTTGGAATGGGCTGATTTTTGGTGATGATGATCTCCTCATCGTAGAAATCATCCTCACCAAAAATCAGCTCATTTCAAAATCTCTAACCCATGTTTTGAAAAATGTTTGTCAAAATGTTTGTTGCTGAACATTTCCATATATATATATATATGGGTCCCTATCCGTGGCCAACAGTTTGGCAAACATTTTGGCAAACACTTTTTCAAAACATGGGTTAGAGGTCTTGGAATGGGCTGGTTTTTGGTGAGGATGATCTCTACGGTGAGGAGATCATCCTCACCAAAAATCAGCTCATTCCAAAACTTCTAGCCCCATTTTACAAGTTGAAAAATCGTGAACCGTCCATTTTTTGTAAACTATTTTTGATGAGGTTAGAAGTTTTGGAATGGGCTGATTTTTGGTGATGATGATCTCCTCACCATAGAGATCATCCTCACCAAAAATCAGCTCATTCCAAGACCTCTAACCCATGTTTTGAAAAATGTGTTGCCAAAATGTTTGCCAAACTGTTGGCCATTGAACGCTACTCTATATATATATATATATATATATGGGAGCGGTTCAGCGGCCCTCAAGTTTAACAAGTTTCGTGCCAAGGTTTTACGGCCGTTCGATCGAGGCGCATCCGACGGTTCAGCGGGATTTTTACGGTTTTAAAATAAAATACAACGTAATTTGTTACGGCCCCCTCTGTAAAAATTGTTTATTTTATTTTAAATCCCTCTCTACACTTTTCTCTCCCTCTCCCTCTCCCTCTCTTTCTCTCACTCTCAAGTTATAGAATGGAGATCACGTTCGAACGACCCCTCGTCTTCTTTACGCACTCTCGCCGTCGCCGTCGCCGTCGCCATCGCCATCGCCGTCTCTCTTTCAGTTGGAACGAACCCTCCCATCTCTCTCTCTCTCTCGCAAGTTACATTTCGAACGACCGAACGATGTCGCCGTCTTCGAACGACCGAATGATTCTCGCCATCGCTGCCTTCAGACACTCTCGAAACCATTCTGTCTCCACCCTGATCTTACCGTTCAATGAAGCAGAAAGTAACGAACGGTTATAGATTACAATCCTCGTCATAAATTAAGTTTTAGGTTATTTTTAGGGTTTGTTCTGTTTTTTTGTTCTTCAATGTAGATGGGATGGTGGATGAAATAGAGAATGATTTCTGTGAATTAGAAAAAATTTGAATTTGGGGTTTTTTTTTTATCATTTGTTGTTGCAAATTGTTCATTCGCATTTACTTTATAATTTGTTTGATTTAAGTTTGAATTTGGGAATCTCAGCAAAGGAGACTTTTGGTTTGGATTTTGTTGAATCTGGTTTTTGCCCATACTCTGATTTTATAGTTTTTAGTTTGTATTACAGATAATACACGCAATTCTCTAAAATTGGTTTAAAGTAGAATGAGGTTTGAGCTGAAACAGTGATACTGTTTTAGTAGGATTTTTTATTCTATCGAATCAGAATAGAAATAAAATGAGTTTGTGAGGTCGATTCTAGAAATTGTTTGGCCAAATGTGAATTTAGATTTTGGAGATTAGCTTCATCAATTTAAAATCAAAGTTTGGAATAAGTATCTACCAGGCCAAAGTTGATCCAAATTAATTGAAAAAATCAAACCTGTATTTTAGAGCAACTCCAATGCACTTGGGCTTCGCTTCCTCTTTCAATTTCTACTTTGCAGCATATTAGTGGGGGCATCTTTGTTAGGCATTTTATTGTGGAGTTTATTTTTGCCTATTTAAGAGATATCACTTCAACTTATTAGCAAGACCATTTCACAAATTCAATTACAGTAAGATGTGTTACAATTGCCATCATTTTTTACTGTTAACAAGTAGAGAGAGAAATATATTCTCTTCTTTGCCTCTCATGCTCTCTCTAGAAAATTTTGAAGTAAAGAGTCAGGGCTCGAGTATGTTGTTGAAGTGTTTTTGGAGGGTTTTGATGTGGTATAACAGTTGTTGGGAGAGAATATAAAGCGAGAACTCGAATATAAAGCGAGAACTCGAGTGCGTTGCAGTTGCACTTAGTATGACTATTTATGTTGGAGTCACTCTTAGTATTAGTTGTTATGCAAGCTAGACTTTGTGGCACTTGAAAGTGATGATTTGTAAGTTTGAAAAAAAAATCTAATGCAGCGCAAGTAACACATGAGAGGTAAAATAATTTGGTCAAATATCTTATAAAATATAATTTTTATTGAGATATTGAATATTTGAATGAGGTTGATAATAACTTCTTTTAAAATTGATTATTTTAACTTGTTAGGGGTGGTGAATACGGCCTAAGTAATAAATTCCTAAGTGTGGTTCTAATTTCAAATTGATCTCCATGCCTCATCTGCTCATATTGCTCTAGAAAAAATATTTATGGTTAAAAATATAAATACTTGACCAATGACACGAAAGCTCCAACAATCTAATTGTTGTATTATTTGAATTTCAAAAACAATAGAACCCCTTTACCTAGACTTGGATTCATATTTTTGAAAGATTATATTGGCTAATGGCTACATATACCATATAGCCCAGGAAAAATTGTAGGAATTCCACATATATAATCCTAGATATTGAGAAACTTGGAGCTTTAGAACATGTCTAATTGTTACCCCAAAGATTGGGAAGCATACATGTTTGAGACTTTTGAGCTCGTACTACCAAAAAAACAACATGGGCCATGCATCTAAATGCACATAGAAAATCTACAACAGATGAGAAAATGAGTGCAAAATGGCAGACACGATGCCAAAAGAATTTGAACCCAAAAACACAAGAACAAGAAGAGAATGAAATACATGTTATCCAGTAAGTAACTACATGCACAAAGAAAGTCTACAACGAGTCTTAGGAGGAATTAGCCATCTCTGCTTCCTTTGTCTCTTTGGTCATTCTCTTCCAGTTCTCACTACTGTCAATTATTTCCCCAGTTTTCATTAGGTAACGTACCCGACTTCCATCTTCAAGGATTTTATGATCCACTCGGCTTGCTACTTCCTTTTCTTTTGAGTAGAGCATCACATTCGAGCTGTGAATCGGTGCTTCAACCTATAAAGCCGAATTGAAAAAAAGTTTAGATATATCATTACGAAAATTCGTTAAATAAAGAATATGTAATGAATGATGTGCATATTATGACGGAAAAAAAACAAAAAACTAACCTTGACAATCTGCTCTTCATGTGCTTTGTCTTTAAGCTCATTTCTTTCACAATTTCTTTGCTGTTGTGCTTGAAAATCCTGATGATTTCTCCAATTTCACCCTTTTCGTGACTAGAGATAATTTTCACTGTATCACCTACCTTCACATGCATTTTTTGTAGCCCGGGAAGGCTGTTTGGTTTACATTCCTTCCACTCCTCCTCCAATCACACCCTCCCACCTGAACTCCTCTTTTCCACACTTAGCCCTGATCACACAATTCAACAAACTTTCCCGTTCAATCCAAACCTCTACAGCCATTTCCCTAACAATCCAATGTTCATATTCCTAATTATGTGAACACCTAACCCTCCCCATCATTCTACAAGACGACTTGTAATTTCTAAATGGTGGAACCCCACTGCCAACATCATTACTTGGTTGACTACAAGAACTGATCCCACTCGTTGTCGTTTGTTGTAGAAGTTGGACTAGGGAAAGAAATATATACATTCTGGTTATATCCATGTTTGCCTGTATCATAAGTAAAATTAGTTTTCTGATTAAGAAACAAAGATACAACAACAAGTCGTCGTCATAAATTCAGCATTCTTTAGGGGTTTCCCTTGATTCTTACCTCAACGATAAAATGAGCCCATATCTTATCCCCTCGAATTTCCATAGTCTCAAAAGTTTGAATTTTGTGAGGATGATCTCCATTAAAAGTCTCATCCCTAGACTCATCTTGATATGGGCTCCACAGACCCATGGACATAACTACCAACAAAAAAGACAGAAATTTGCCTAGATACCAAGCAAGATAGGCAGCCCACTAACAAAAGAAGTAAAACACAACAGGAACTTTTGCAACTGCACTTTGAGAGTCCCTGCATTTAGGTGATACTCAAATCTTTCACCCATAAAAACAGGACCTTAGTAGAAGCAATAATCCATGAATGTTATATGCTTTGGACAGGAAACCTCAAAGTTCTAATGATCATTCATACTTCAAAGATTCAAATTTTCTATCAAACTCAGAGCATGTCAAATAAATAAGTGGGTTATGTTATTTTCTGAAATCTACTTAATAGGTTAGAAATTTTGATTTGGTAGACTATAAAATCCAGAAAATTAATGTTAATCATACTCGACCAAATTTCATAAGCTCCATTGAAATTTGTTAATTATATAGTTTCATCTATATAACAGAAAACAAACACCTATGCAATCCATATATTATTCTATATTATTTAACCTCCCATGGTTTAAAAAAAAATCTAATAGAACCACTGAAACAACCCCACAACAAAGAAAGAAGAAGAAACTAAAAGAAAAAAAACCCATCCACAATTACTCAATATATCTAACATCCAAAATCAAGTATAATCACTTTTAGCATCTCACGTATTCATATTTAGAGTATTAAATTCATATTGTGGCAAACCAGACGAAGGATCTACACTAGCCTCACTAGAAAGAAGATGGTCTCAATATGATACCTGCAAATGCATTCCCATTGCCATCTAAACCATTCGAGTAATACTATTAACCATAAGAATCATGAATCTTACACTGAAGAAGGTAAATTGTGAATTCTGTTATGTGGGCTTCAAATAAAATTCAAGAAATCCTAGGCAACAATTCCCTGTGAAACCAAGCAATGTTCCATAGCAGTATTTTCTTTCTTTTTCAATCCACTAATGTGTACAAGTTGTTATTCCCTCTTTTCCACTCTTCAAAAGCTCTAGAGATTCTCAAAACAGAATCAGTTTGAACCACTCAAGATTGATGACTAGAATTTGTTATAATATCGAATTCCTAATTATTTTGCTAAGAATCGAGCACTCAATACCTAATACTTGTACTCAATACCACAAGTCAAAGCACTCAATACCTATCTTAAGATCAACAGAAAAAAAAAAAAAAAAAAAACAGAAAAATAATAAACCAATCCACATTATCTTTCAAGTTCTACAATCAACAAACAAAAAACAAAACAAAACAAAAAAAAATCAATTTTCCTTCAATGTGCATATATAATATCAACAGGTTAATGGTGGTGAAAGTGGTTGCTTCAATACAAGTTGATAAGAATTTCAAGTTCTACAATCAACAAACAAACATAAATAAATAAAAAAACCCAATTAATTTTCGTAAGACTTGATTTGGGATTAAACATCATCTTCAAAACCCATCATATTTAACATTCTTAAAAAACCCTATCTTGTTAAGACTTGATTTGGGATTAAACATCATCTTCAAAACCCATCATATTTAACATTCTTAAAAAACCCTATCTTGTTCTTGAGATCAACAGAAAAAAAAAAAAAAAACGATAACAAGCGGGATTCTGTAACAAATCGTTTAAGTTAAAATAAAAAAAAAAAAAAAACCCAAATCATTTAAGTTTCAAGTTCAACAACTACAAAAAAATAGAAGAAAAAAATACCAATCGATTTTCGTAAGACTTGAGAGTGAAAGAATTACTCTTTCGATCGAACTTGAGAGAGATTGATGGCGACGGCGACGGCGACGGCGAGAGAAGGTTGAGAGAGATTGATGGCAACGGTGAGAGAACCGTTCGGTCGTTCTCTCTGACGAAGGTTCCGAAAATTTTGAATAAACGGTCGTTCGAACCAGATCTTGAGAGAGAGAGAGAGAGAGAGAGAGAAAGAGAGAGAGGGAGGGAGAGATGGGAGTGGTCTTTCGAGTTGTAACGAGAGAGAGAGAGAGAGTCTGTCTGTTTAGGTTACAGGGAGAGGAGAGACCTTCGAAGAAGAGAGGGCTTTGTTTTACATAGAGGGATTTAAAACAAAAACTTAAAACTTTACAGGGAGCCGGTTGTAATTAAATACTCTTTTCTTTTAAAATCGTAAAAATCCTGCTGAACCGTCGGATGCGTTTTGATCGAACGGCCGTAAAAACTTGGCACAAAACTTGTTAAACTTTAGGGCCGCTGTATATATATATATAGGGGGGCGTTCAATGGCAAACTTTTTAGCAAACTTTTTGGCAAAACATTTTTCAAAACATGAGTTAGAGGTGGTTTTGGAATGGGCTGATTTTTTGTGAGGATGATCACTACGGTGAGGAGATGTATATATATATTATATATATTATATATCTTATATATCTATATATATATTATATATATATATATATATATATATATAGGGAAATGTTCAGCAACAAACATTTTGACAAACATTTTGGCAAAACATTTTTCAAAATATGGGTTAGAGGTTTTGGAATGGGCTGATTTTTGGTGAGGATGATCTCTACGGAGAGGAGATCATCATCACCAAAAATCAGCCCATTCTAAAACTTCTAACCCATAAAAAATGATTTACAAAAAACGACGGTCCACAATTTTTCAACTTGTAAACATAGGGTTAGAAGTTTTGGAATGAGCTGATTTTTGATGAGGATGATCTCCTCACCGTAGAGATCATCCTCACCAAAAATCAGCCCATTCCAAAACCTATAACCCATGTTTTGAAATGTTTTTGCCAAAATGTTTGTCAAAATGTTTGTTGCTGAAAGGGACCCATATATATATATATATATATATATATGGGTCCCGTTCGGCACCCTAAGTTTTACCACACATTTTAACAAACGCGTTTTGTTTACATGGGTTAGAAGTTTCGGAATGAGCTGATTTTTGGTGAGGATGATCTCTATGGTGAGGAGATCATCCTCACCAAAAATCAGCTCATTCCAAAACTTCTAACCCCATCAAAATTGATTTACAAAAAATGGACGGTCCACGATTTTTCAACGTGTAAACATGGGGCTAAACATTTCGGAATGGGCTGATTTTTGGGGAGGATGATCTTCTAATCATAGAGATCATCCTCACCAAAAATCAGCTCATTCCAAAACTTCTAACCCATGTAGGACAAAAAACGTTTGTTAAAGTGTGTGGTAAAACTTAGGGTGCTGAACATTTCCCTATATATATATATAGGGAAATGTTCAGCACCCTAAGTTTTACCACACACTTTAACAAACGTTTTGTCCTACATGGGTTAGAAGTTTTGGAATGAGCTGATTTTTGGTGAGGATGATCTCTATGATTAGAAGATCATCCTCCCCAAAAATCAGCCCATTCCGAAATGTTTAGCCCCATGTTTACACGTTGAAAAATCGTGGACCGTCCATTTTTTGTAAATCAATTTTGATGGGGTTAGAAGTTTTGGAATGAGCTGATTTTTGGTGAGGATGATCTCCTCACCATAGAGATCATCCTCACCAAAAATCAGCTCATTCCGAAACTTCTAACCCATGTAAGACAAAACGCGTTTGTTAAAATGTGTGGTAAAACTTAGGGTGCCGAACGGGACCCATATATATTTTAAAACCTATTGGGAAGAATGGCATTCCTCCAACTAGCCCAAATTTACCCAATTTTTTTCATAAAGCTTTGATGATGTTAATTATAATTCCTTTCGGACAGATTAATTTTCTTAAAGCTTGAAATTTTTTTTTGTTGTGTTTGCTATCTTCTTCATATTTGCAGACTTTTAATTGTACTTTACAACTAGTATCAGGCTTGTATTTGGAGTGCATGTAAGAGCAATTCTCCCCTTGATAAGTTCTTGTGTGAACATGCAAATGGTTCAGACCCTCCGTATAATGAGTCCACGAAGAACCTGTCTTTCTTATTTTTTATTTTTTATTTTTTTATTTTTTTGGTTGGATTCACTTAGTCAAAATCAAATGAGGTGATCCAAAATATAAAATAAAATTAAAAGGAGAGAAGAAGAACATAAGGGTGATTTAGTCATACTTTTCCATAACTTGGTGAATATTAGAGATACACCTATGTTTTTAAACTGGTGACATGCCTATTGATCATGGTCTTCTCTAATAGACTAATGAAATAATCGCTTGTGTTTGGAGTGCATGAAGAATGATTCTTCTTTATGATATATTGTCGACGATTTGCAAATGGTTTAAACTTACCATATCATGGGTGTACGTAGAACTTATCATTCTTAATTTTTAGTTTGAGATTGTTGGAATTTAGAGGGTTGAATTTGAAACCCTTTAATATTCAATAGGTTTAAACCATATGGTAAACCAATCTTTTAACCATGGGGTATATTAATCCCAACTTTATTTTATGTTTAATTGCTTTTTTACTTTATTTCTTTAAGTTTTAGTTGTTAGAATTGATTTTTGCCTTGTGTAGAATTGATTATTGCCTTGTGTAATTTTAGTCCCACATCAACTAGAAGAAAAATTGATTTGCAATTCTTAAATAATTGTACTTCTAATAGTTTTAAAGTTGGTAGAAATAGTGGGCGGGCTCAAGCGCGCACACGAGAGGTCCAAGAGAAAAACCCAAGGTTTCAATTGAAATTTGGATCCATCCGTCTGGAAACCTTAATGCGTGCGCGTAGAGGGAGGGTGCAAAATCTCGGATTTATACCTTTTTGTGGGTGTGCGTAAAGGCCCACTTTTATTTCAAAATTCTAATTAGAGTATCCTGGAGTACGTGCAGAGAGGGGAGTGTAAAATCTTGGATTTATACTTCTTGTAGGTGCGCGCAAAGGCCCAGTTTTATTTAAAAATTCTAATTAGAGTATCCTGGAGAACGGACGCCTACAGACTATGGTATCGTAGCAAAGGCGAATTTCATTTTAAGATAGTGCTTTCTATTATATTCAAATTGAAAATTAGGATTATTTCAAACTTCTTCTCTCCCTTTCCGTTGAAATCAATACTCTAGAGATTACAGGAATTACTTAACGAAAAAAATTTACCAAATGAGATGATCCAAAAAAATAAAAATATTCAGACATACCCGTCCATGCCTTGGGTGAATATATTTGAGATACACTCATGTTTCCCAATTGATGACATGCCCCCTTGATCTCAATCTATTTTAATAAACTACGAAAATCCTCATCTTTAACCTATCATCAAAACGCTTGGTTTTCCTTCTAAAAATTAGTCATCTTTTACCTCTTAAGTTAAAAAAAGAAAAAGAAAAAAATACCCACATCTTCCACTAGAAGATTCCATCAACTTCAACCTTCAAGTCTGAAGAACAAATAGATTTTTGTTTATTTATTTATTTATTTATTTATTTTGGAGAAATAAAAGACAATGGAAGTTTGGATTCATAAAAAAATAAGGTTGTTTACAAGTTAACGTGAGGTTGAAAATGGTTATAAATAATTAAACATAAATGAAGATTGAAGTACTTGAAGATGATAAATTTTAATTTTGGGAAGAAAAGTCGTGGGTTTTAGCATTTAAATCATTTTTCATTATCATCTTATAATAAAAGATTGAGTTTAAGGGGTGCAAGTCATCGGTTTTAAAACATAGGAGTATCTTATGTATTCACCAAAAAGTGATGGGGTATGTATAAATCACCCAAAAAGAAATAAATATTTGGATATGTTTGGGCTAATATTACTATACATGCCCCTTGCACAGGACCCGGGTACTTGGGATGAAGAAGTTGTTTGGGTTGCCAACAATTTTAAAGGCTGTTCGATTATCAAAAGAATCAAGCAAATTGCCTTCTATACTTTTATATACCATGTTTGGAGAGAAAGGTGCAGTCGGCTCTACCAAAACAACCACGAAAACCCAAGCTTGATATTCCGTGATATATGGGAAGATATTCGGATCAAGTTCGAGGATATAACCGACTTTATTAAAGACTTTAACTACAACATATCTTTTATGAATGCTTGGGGGTTCCAAACTTCCTTTTTCCATTCTAAACGAATTTATTGTTTTTGGATAAAATCGTCTATGGGTATATTCACCATTAATACTAATGGGGCTCTCTCTACTCAAAGAGGAGGCTATGGAATCATCATTCTTGACTTCGAGGGTAATGTGATGGCTGCCTTGGTGGGTTGTGATACTTCAAGATTTGTTTTACATCATGAGCTATAGGGCATTCTTGAAGGTATAATGCTTGTTGCAACCTCCAACACCTCGAGAATCACTATCAAGCTTAGTGGCAGTGGCCATCCTCAACGACACATGGAGTTGCCCTTGGCATGTTCAACACTTAATCTCCATGATTAGGAGTCTTCTCTGGAGATTCCAAGAGGTCTCCTTCACCCACATTTTCAGAGAAACTACCAGGACTACTGATTTGCAAATTTCGTTGAATGATAGTTTAGGTTGCCATTTCTTGGATTGTAATTCGCTCCCTAATGTTATGTTATTTATTCTTGTTCAGGATAGGAGGGCGATGCATTATATAAAACTATAGCTGGTTTGGGTCTGCCTTAACTCAGATAAGTTTTCAAAATAAAAAATAAAAATAAATTAAATAATCATTATTTATTAAAAATGGATTGTCGGTCATCTAATAGATGGTGAAAATTATCCAATTAAATATAGTTTGGCAATCTATCTAGTGAGTGTGAATTTAAGCCGCAGGATTGAAAAGCTTGGATCAACTGATTGATGTTCATGATTATTTTTCTGATCAATTTCTCTTCTTTTTTTAAAAAAAATTTTAAAAAATAACAAATTTTATATTACAAAAGATTAACGAACAAACACCTTTTCCAAGTCTCGTTTTCTCCCCATTGTAACTTTTAACATCCACTCCAAATTTGGGGGAAACCCTCCAAAAGCACTTTTCATCAAACTCCCAAACAAACAAGTCCCATCAGAGCTAGTTAACCACTAATCTCTCGTCACATAGATCGGGTCGAATCTCCAAAACCGACCCGGATTGAGTGGCAGCAACTGGAGCCGCCGCGCTGGCTCCTCTTTTCCTTCGCTTCGGCGAACTGTTATCTAACGACGATGACGATGAAGACGGTGAGGATCGCTTGGAAGCTACTGGTACTGGTGGATGCGACTCAGCCGAGTTAACTCGGAGAGGAAAATTGAGTAAAGCTCGTGAGCCACGCATCCGATAAGCCGCTCGGTCGTAAGCCATCGCGGCATCCTCAGCTGTCACGAACGTCCCAAGCCATACTCTCGCGCCATTCTTCGCCGGATCTCTGATCTCCGCCGCAAATTTCCCCCACGGACGTTGCCGTACACCTCTGTAATGCTTCCCCTTGGTCGGAATCGAAGCCGGATTCGATTTTTCTAGCCGTTTCGCCGTAGTTACAGGTGGCTCAAGTAAACTCACAGTAGTCGAAGTTGTCATTTCTTGAGGCTCTGATTTGACGACCGTCTCCGTCAAATTAGACAGAAAATTGTCAGGCGATGCTGGCAACTCTGAAGGAATCCATCCAACGCTAACGGCGTCACGTAGGAAATCGTAAACCACCATATCATCTGAATCATCTACCTTCAATGGCAAATCTCCCCAATTTTCTGTCAAACAAGGAAAAAGACTACAAAAAATGGGAACATCTCCGCAATTATTTGCTGGGAAATTCATTAGAGGTTCGAAATCTCCAAGTAGATGTCTTCGAATCGATTCGAGAAGAGCGAGATCAGAAGCACAATTACTCCGTCCGTACATCTATACTTCTCTGTGAGATAAATTTTAGGGTTTTTGGTATCTAATTGAAGAAATTAGAGAGAGAGAGAGAAGATGCGAATTTAGGAGAAGAAGCAATTGGGGGTTTAAATAAGGCGAGAGGTTCATGTATTGGGAGGAAATTCTATCGATCTGTCGTTTTTTTTAATTATATTTTCGTGTTTCTTTGAATGTTCGCTTTCTATGCAAGTGGAGATCTTTAATTCATTTTCAAGTTAAAAAAAATGGTTTTTTTAATCATCACGTGTTTAAATAGGTCAACCTCGAGGACCCCAACGATTTTATTCGGCTCATTCTTCCAATGAATCCTACCAACGTCGGCAATGTTTAAACTAGATAAGTACGAAATTTTTTTATTACAATATTTAAAATAAATCTATTTTCATTTATAAAGACTTGAAGGTGTCATCTTATTTGTAATTTAAAATATGAATTAAAAAGATTTTGTAGATTAAATAAATAATTACAGTGATATTTTTATAATTTAAAAAATAATTAATGTGATTATATGCTAATCGATGATAATTTTTTTTTTTAATTTTATATTTAAATAATCATAATTATATTAAATTTAAATATAAAAGTGAGGGCATTTATGACCACTCATTCAAACTTCGGTGTTGAACTACTTTTACTATACTTTCTCTCATTATAATTGTAAAGATAATACTTTAAAAATAATTAAATTGAAAAATATTATAAAAATATAGAAGGGGAATGTTAACGTCCAATACTTCATGAGAATATTAACATTGTCCAACACTTTTTTTTTCAATAATACTCCTTGTTTTGTCTTTTAATAAAAAAAATGATATACTAATTTTTTATATAATAAATATTTGTTTACATAATAAATGCTATGAGCATTTAAGTATTTTGAATTAAATATATATTTTTTTTAATAAATACTGATTAATGGTATAATAAATATATTTATTGTGTAAAAAACTAACATGCCCTTGTATTTTTCACTAAAAGACAAGACGATGAGGGATATTATTAAGAAAAAAAAGTGTTGGAAAACACTAAGGGCTCGTGTGGATATAAGAGTCAGTACTTTCATAAGTACTTAGAACATAAGTACTTTCATAAGTACTTTTTGAAGTACTGTCTGGAGTAGATGGATAACTGTTATGCGTTTGGATGCAGGTTCTGAAAAGTACTGTTAGAAGTACTTTTGATAGAGTTTTGTGTTTGAAAACTATTTTGGATTTTATTAAAATGATCAAAATACCCTTATAAGTATTAGTTACTACTTTTAACATTGTAAATCAACAAATTATTCTTCAAAAGAAATAAAAATTATTATTTTTATCCATAAAAACTAATATAAACACCCAACAATTATAAACAAATAAAAGATATTGTGAGCAAATATATACAACCACTAAAAAAATGAAGAAGTTTTCACCACATCAATGGATAGTAAATTTGTGTGTAATTGTTCACATCAATCTTGCAATAAGAAAATTTCAACTATGATTGGAATGCTCATGAATAAATCATTAAGTGAGTAATTGGGGAGGTAGAAATCCAAATTCAAATACTACACTAAAAGGCTACCACCACATCAATGGATAATAATAAAATATTATTTAATTGCATTTTTAAGAATATGCTTGAAATTTTCAAAATTTATGAGGGGCATACTTGTCCCAAATGCTACACCAAAAAGCTACCACTACATCAATGGATAGTAATATTGTATTACTGCAATTGCATTTTGAGGGTATACTTATAATTTTCAAAATTTATGAGGAGTATTCTTGTCTCAAACGTTACACCAAAAGGTTACCACCATATCAATGGATAGTAATATAATATTATTCCAATTACCTTTTTAAAGGTAGGTTTGTAATTTCAAAATTTATGAGGGGCATACTTGTCCCAATCCTGTCATTTTGACAATATTTTGTGACTCCGTGTAAGAGTAGTTTAGAGAAGTAGCATTATCGGTACTCCGTGAAAAAGCACTAAAATGACTCCATAGTAAAGTAGTTATTTCCAAGAGTTATTTATCCAAATACCTTTAAAGTGCTTTTAACTCTCCGCGAAAGTCAGAAATACTTAGAAAAGTCAATCCACACAGGCCTTAAGATTCTCATGAGGTCTTGGACGTTAGCATTCCTCATAATAAAATATAGATAATTTTGGGTTATTTAAAAAAAAACATACTTAAATTATAATTATAATAATTTAAAATTTTGAAAAAACATGATTATTTTTTAGTTTTTAATAAGAGTGAAATGTGAATAGATAATTTTTATTGCAATAAAAAGTTCATTTCCTAAATTAAGGAAATCAAGAAAATTATCTTAATGGCCTATGTTATTATTTTTAGGATAAAAATTTGATTTCCACTCAACCTATGATATGCATAACTTTGAAGATCTCATCTTTGTTAATCTCTTTGGTCCTTAATTGACTAGGTGCCTATCATTTCTACTCTAATGCATTTGAAAAGGTGTTTGCTCCTATTTCTTATCCCTATCGGACCTCTATTTGCTTCAATCATAAATGCATTCCAACATTTATGTTACTACAATTCAATATGGATGGATATTTCTCACATGTATAAGCCTCTCTTATTCTCTATTTATTTTGTTTGATCTTAAATAGTGGTGAAACCATGATTTTTGGTCAATGGGGGCTGAGTGCTAATGATAGTTGATCGATAATCTTGATTTCTTTTATGCTAATGTTTGTCTTGTCAATGCAAACGATGATTGACCAATAATCTTCATAATAGTAATTGAAGATTCCTAACGAATAGATGTTTAAAAAGAGATGATACAATAGGAATTGGATATAAAGAAATAAGAGTATTATATGTATGTAATCTTGAAGAAAAAAAATAGTTACGAACTTAGTAAGGTTTCAAATCATATTGAGGGTCGTTGAACTCAAAAGGTTGACTAAATTGGCAATCCAACACCATAGTCCTCTAGATTTCATGGAAACAGTTTGATAAAAAATTAATTAATTTTTTTGGAGGCTTGATACAAGGTTTTGAAGATGGATGTCTACTGAAATCCCACCTAACTCCAAAAATCAAAATTAAAATTTAACGATGAAAAATAACCTTTAAAAAAAAAAAATTCAAAGTTTATAGAATTTTGTTCTCTACAATCTTATGTCATCATATCTTTTGGATGCCACAAGGTGGCCCTTAACAAGATTCGAAGTCTTACGAAGTTAGTAAGGCTACCCTTACTCTTTAATATTTTACTATGATGTGATCCAACTCCTTGGTTGAGTAACAAACTTGATAAAATAAGAAAAGAGATTTAATGGGCATAAAAACTCCTTACTTTATCAAGTTTGTTACTAACAAACCTTATGTTATGAATCATGTTAGAATGACTAACTTAGTAAGATTTCAAATCTTATTAAGGATCGTTGGACCCATATGGATTATAAAATTGGCAATCCAACACCACATTCTCCTAGATTTCATGGAACAACTCCTATTTAAAAGAATTTAAAAAGAAAACCTTTTTTGAGCTTTATTCAAGGTGTTGAAATGGATGGCTATCGAATTTCCAAATTTAAAATTAAAATTCAACAACGATAATAATTTTTTTCGATTTTTTCTCAAAGTTTTTAGAATTTTGTCCTTTATAATCTTGTAGTATCAAATCGTGTTTTTGGACACCACAAATTGATGCAATTAAGATCCATGCCACTGCATCAATTTTAATTTTAGGAGGTGAATTCCAATTCCAAGGTTTGTAGGGTAACAAACTTGATAAAGGTTTATTGAGTAACAAACTTGATAAAGTAAGGCACCCTTGGAATTGAAGTCCAAGGGAGTTTTGTAATAAATGACAACAAAACACTTTTGGTTTAGAGTCATTGGGGGCTTGCATGTCGTCAATTCAAAAAACACGGGAGGTATCCTTAATATCAATCAAAATGTAAGGAGTTAATCTCAAAAAAAAAAAAAAATTGAAAAAGTTAAGTGGGGCTATGGACCCTCTTGTCCCTACCTGGCTTTGCACTTGATCTTGAATACTGTAGTGTAATGAAATCTATATTCATTCTTCTTTGTCCTATATCGTCCCCAATTTTAGATAATCAAGTTTCCAACTCTCGTGGGGAGCTAGAAGTTGTTATCCCAACAGCTCATGATGCACTTCCAACTCCCGTTGAAGTTGAAAGCTCATTTTGAAGTTAATCCAAACACATACTTGGAATAACATTCCATCTTATTATCAATCTCTTAGAGTTAATGTTTGTAGCCAGTTTTGGGTTTTCGTAATAAATCTCGATAAGTTTATATTTTACAATTATTGGCATTTTAATTCACATGGTAACTTCTAAAGTTTTGGGATTTAATTGATACCTTTATGCTTTGGGTTTGGTAATTTTTGAATTGTAACTGCTAGTGAATCTTTGCATACCCTACCTGATTGAAATTTAGATGGGCCTTATATTATAGCTAGGTTAAGATATAAATTAATGCTGCTTTTGAGGTGACACATGATCATATAAGAAACAATAATTTTTTTTTTCTCACACTATCTATTTGGTATCAATGCATAACTGTAAATTGGTTTTTCAAGTTGTGATGATATGTATCGCCTCGAGATAGATATGGCACGAGTTGTCCAACCCCCATAAGCTTAAATAGATTGCTCTAGAGTTGAATTTGAGATGTGACTGGGGAAGTGTATTTTGGTTTACCCGACCTCCACTATTTCTTTTGAGCTTGACTGTCGATATGTTCGTCCTTGCAAAGCCTCAGACGTTCAAGTTAGACGGAAGTTCGAGAAAGAGTGTGCAAAATGTATTATTGGATTGAAATTGCGTACCATTTTGAGTTGAATCCATGATATTTTATATAGCTACTATTGTAACCTCCATTCCTTGATTTTAGCCTTGATATTTGTCATAATTTTAACATAGGATGTTATTTTAGTTATAGCAGTTGAGTCTTTCGAAAATCCTTATCCCTTGACTTTGATCTTATTTTGGTTTCGATAATAAGATTCATTTCGAAATCTTATTTGATTCTGACTACTCGAACATTTTAATTCGACCTTCGAGTCTGACATTGCTTCTAGGTGACACATGTCTTTATTTCATAGGGTGTAATTTTACCTCTCACAATTAATGACCATGAAGATCCGAGAAAGATTATATATTTATTGAGTAGAGAATGAATTTATAGACATTAAATATTGATTGATTTCTAGCTAATTAAAAACTTAAGTTACAAAGATATGAAATGTGGCATAAAACTTCGACCACAAGAACGAGTCTCTCTAAAGATTAATTTTACAAAGCATCTTAAGAATAATGAATTTCTACTTGTAAATCCATATAATAAAACACAACGGTGTTCCCCACTCCCTCTATCTCATATATAAAGAAGGGTTGAGATCTACTATAAATCTTAAGAAAAAAACTTATTACTTTATCTTCATTCCTCTTTTACACTATTTTTAATAATACCTCTCCAATAATTTTATTATCTTTCCTCTACTACCCATTTTTAAATAATACCCCTCAAACTTTATTATTTTCCTCTTCAACCCCCTTAACCTTAAAAAAGATGACCATGCCAATCAGACAAGGACAAACTCTAGTTTTATATAAGAGGCAAAGTCTATAGCTTATTGACTTTAGGGTTGGCGATCAATGGAAGTCTATGAAATTACTAATAATATTTTTTCAAAATCAACATTTTTTCCACCATTTGTGAAAAATTAAAAGAAATCTTATGGTACACATGCATATATATGTCGGTGTTGTGTCATATCATCAATCAAGGATACAAGCAATCAAATCAATCCTCCAAAGTCAATTTAATATAGGGAATGACGATAAGTCCATTATTAGAGTTAGAAAGTAATTTTTGATGTATCCCCTAATGGAATTGAGGGTCTAGATCAATTCACCCACGAAAAAAATACAAAATTCTCGATGGTTAAAACACAAAAATCCAACCGATAATATAAAATATAAACACACCTTGAATATGTATCCCTAAAATAAATTTCCACCTTTTAGATTACATGTTTTACTTGTTGGGATTTCACATTTTTTTTATGAGTCAATGGGCCTAGGAGAGAGAAAATGAGGATTATTGTGTGAAGGTGTGTAAAGAGAATTGGAATTGTTAAACTAAACTTTTTAATAAAAAAAATTATCTTATAAGAAAAGCAATTGTATCTCTTGACTTGCCTCAAAGGTCTCATCTAATTATTATTATTCAAATAAATAGTAAAATCTATAATGAAGATCTGTATCTTGGCGCCTGATTTTGAAGCGGCCAACCCACTTTAAAATTTGATGCAATCCTCACCGATTCACATCACATATGGCTCTTTACGTATTCATTCTGATGACTTTTAATTCTACATTTTTGAGACACTTAAGATTACGCCCCCCTCTTATAAATAAAAAAAAGTGTTAACTAACTTAGTTAATAAAGTCTTTGGACGAAAATAACAAAAACCCATGTTCAAATTCCATCAATATTGAGTTACTGACCTCATTTGACTTTTATTTTTTATAAATTAATTGAAAAATAACCTCAGTACCCTCATCATAAATCCTCAACCTTCATCACCATCATCCTTGTCCCCAAAAAGTTGAAGAATGTTTTTGTAAAAAAAAAAAAAAATTTAGATTACTTTTCATTTGTTAGTAAAATAACATCAAAACAAAAGTCATGGGAGGTGATTTGAAAACGTAGGATGACACTTAACATTTATCAAGGAAGAGCCACGTGTCATGAAAACTACAGGATTCTTCTAAAATTTTGAATCATAGTTTTTTTTTTTTTTTCCTTATCGGTTAAGTAGTTCAAATATCTCCATAGCGCAGCTGTCAGATGTCTGGGTCTCAATAATCAACGGTCAGCAATTACGCTTATTCAACGCTTGAAATTGACAATTTTGGTCACATTTGACTTTGACTAACAAACCTTTTCTTTCCATTTTTGGCACGCAATCATGTACGCAGCTGCTGCGTCTCAACGGCCCTCCTCATCGCACGTGTGCATCATCGCAAAGTTTGAGTTTTCGCTCATAAACGACAAAACCAACGTGGGTCCTACAGACGAAAATATTAGATAAAAAACAAGACGAAAATCTGAAACGTGATTGAATAGGAAAGGGGAAGGGAGTTGCTGTTATTTGTTCTCTTATGTATTATTTATTATTCAAATGTTTGTGGTTGAATTGGCTTCCACGCAAAGATTTGTTGGATGGGTTCTATAAAAAAATTATGTATATTTATTTTTTTAATCTTAATTGGATCCAACTATGTTGATGATATTAACAAATCTTTGGATTTAAAAAAAAATCAATTTAAAGTTAAATTTTGGATTCATTGTTTATAATTTAGAATAACAAGATAGAGATGACATGAATGCATTAATTTTTATATTTTATATAAAGAAAAATTTTAAAACGTGATCAACTTTTAACGAAATTCTCATTCTGACTCATTGTTCATTTCAATTTCGAAAGCATGAAAATGGCGAGGTCGTAGTTTTTTCAAAGTGATAATCTCGTTGGTTATAAAAAAGATGATCTTGCAAGTTCGTTGCTTTTTAGTGAGATTGTCACTTTATTAACAACAAGATTATCATTTTTCAAATAAATATTAGTGATCTCACTTTTCATGTTAGGGAATTAAAATGAACAGTGAGTTGGAATCGAAAGATTTTCATTTTCAACTTATGAAATGGTAATTTACCCTTTTATATAAATATAAATGATTTTTAAATTTTATCAAATAATTAAAATTTATATTAAGTAAGATTTGTAATTATGCATTTATCGATTCAAATTTAGTTGTTTTTTTTATTTTAAACATCGATAACAAGCTCTGACACCCCAGAGCACAAGCACTTGATGCATTTTAACCTTGTAATTAGGGGACTTCAACTTGGTGCATTGAAGTGTTAAAGGGGTGAAATTGATAAATGACAAAACTAACACAATCACATAAAAATACAATGATTTATGTGGAAAAAAGCTCAAATTTGACGATCCTAGGCCATCAAATTTCATAAAATTCAACAGATAAAGGGGTCAAATTTTTCATTGTCAACTTTTTTTTTCGACGAGCCGAAACTATCAAATTAATGAAGGATGAGAGAAATTCAACAGCTCTAAACTATCAAATCTAGGAATATCTAGAATTTCGATAGTCCTAGACTGTCAAAATTCAGTTTTTAAAATTCGTGGGCCTTGGCCCGTCAATTTTTTCTGTCGAATTTTCCAATTTTCACATAGTGCATCAGGAAATCAAATCAAGAATATTCACTATTTACTCTTAAGTTTTACATTCTTAGAAATCTCTATTTATAATTCGGAAGTTATCAAAACATGTAAATCTTCTCAAATAAGAAACTCTCAAAAATAGAAAATCCTTAAGAAAAATATTATACGATTTCACTTTCTTTATCCCTTAAAAATTGGGCCATGGTTCCGCCCCGCATAACTTGTGCAAAAAATACAAAACATTTACACATCACAACAAATGGTTGTTTTCTTCACATTAGGGTCGAAGTGCAAAAAGTTTCTAGACTTCAAATCAACACAAGGAGAGTGAAAAGTTGTAATCACCCTTTCTATGATAGATTCAAAATAAAGACACTTTTTGTGGAAAAATTAACTTAAATATGAAGTAAAACAGGGGGGTTTTCACATAAGAAGGTTAGAAAAGTCACATTTTCCTGTTGTTTTTGACATTGGAAAGATTCAAATTAGAAGATTGAGAATATGAAGGTAGATGTTCCAAGAACGTTGCACACTCTCTCTCTGTCTTTCTTAATTACCAATTTCCCATACCAAACAAAATTAGAATTGGATTCTTCAAGGATAATAATGATTCAATGTTTTTTATATAATATTCAACAACCATCATTTTAACAAAATATTCAAATGGATCTAACTCTGAAGATGAGAAAATGTCAAAATACTCCATGTAGTACTGTCTTGTTCACAGAAGCTTCCATCAAAATCCATCTTTCCCCATGTCGTTCAATACACGTGCAATTCTCTCTCACCTAAATTATGGCAAATAAAGGAGATACATCTGTGATATTGGTATTATAGGGCTTAGACCCATAATTTGGTTGGTTTGACACATTGCAAGGCAACCTTGAGGTCGTGGATTCAAGTCCAGTTTATCCATAAAAGAATAAAAAATAAAAATCAGAGGGGTTGGCTCAATGTCAAATTCAGACTGATAAATGGTTAGTGCCCGTAGGTCGTGATTTCGAAATCCAATATGAGCATTAATTCCTCGGGGGCCACCCGCGAGGACACACCCTCACTTACCTAGTGCGTGTGATATGTGTGTGTGTGTTGCACGTGCCCTGGGACTAATCCTTAGTCAATGGTTGAGAATAAGTAAAAGTCGATCGTATCAATGGTCTCTTTCTCTCTCTCTTGTTTCGCTAGATTTCTATTTATCGGGTTTAGAAATTTACATGAGACATATCATAATTGCGAACAACTATTGAAATTATTTGAACGTGTTATAATGTTATGTAATGTTGAGATTATAATTTGGGCGAAAACCATTGTAATGTTTGAAGAATGTGTGTTAATATTTAATTGGGGTGTGATAAGCAATTTAAGAAATTGGGGTGTACATGGGCTTTATAATGCTGACTGTGATTCATGGGACTTGACATGAATCGTCCTGCATCTCCCCCAATTTTCAGGGGGCCTGTTTGGCTGTTGGGAATGAGGGAGACCTGCTTCTGAAATGGTGGCAACACATTTCATGGCCGGATACTTATAAGACTGTCAATGAATCGAATCAGACCCAAAATCCGATCTGTTCCAATCCAACTACGTTGGATGTGGATGAGGATTTAGGATCTTATGAGGTCTCGATATTTTATCAGATCGATTCTAGATCAACTCCTAATTCGATATGTACCCAACCCGACAAATGTAAGAAAGTAAATAAATTATATTATATATTATGTTTAAGTAAATGAAATTTTTTCAGATTTTGTATATTAAATCGGGTTTGATTCGATTTGGATCCAATCTGACTGTATTGAATTGGGTTTGGATCATAATATTTTGAGATCCGATAAAAACCCAATCCAACAAGAGTCCAATATGATTTGTATTGGATCGGACTCAAATCAACTCCAATCCGATCAGGACCGGATCCATTGAAAAACCAAATTGTCTAACAAATTTTGCCACGTGGCAAGAAATAAGTTGCAAGTTTTGTAACCATAGTCAATGTAGTTGAAAATTTGTGCTAATGATATAATTCCATTTCGCGGGAGTAAGAAAATGTGCTTTTTTCAAAGGCATTGATAGATTTTCGTGTAAGAGTCGAGATAACACGCAATCACAATTGTCAATTGTTTCTATCGAAAATAGGATTAATTTGGGATTCGAGAGAAAGAGGACATGGTTTCGTAAAATTGGTACAATTTTCCTGATCTAAATCGTTTTATATGAAATTGATTATGTGAAAAAAGATTCTTATTTTTTGGTCCATTGTTGGATTCTTTAATTAGATCTCGACTAAAATCCGATTGTGTTGTATAATATATCAAAAATGCATTTTTTTTTCTCCAATTCTTTTAGAGATTCAATCAAATTGTGCCCATATATAGCATAATCCTTTTATTTGAATCTAATCAATCACACAAAATATAAAATGAAGGGATATTTTATTTTTATATTTTATTATTATTATTATTATTATTTACAGAAACTGATTTTTAGAATCTAGAATTTAGTTCGGCAACAATGATTTTTGAACCCACGACCTCAAAGTTGCTTTGCAATATGTCAAACCAATCGTGCTATGCTTCTAAGCCCAAGCCCTAAGAACATTGCATCAAATTTACTATTAGAATTTTGTTTAGGGAGATGGATAATGGATTGATTCACGGGTTAGGAGATGGATAATGGATTGATTTATGGGTTAGGAGATTGAGTATGTAATTGGATAGGCTAGGGACAAGGTTTGAATATGCAAAATGATATGAAATAATGCATGGGTGCATGTATGCATGAAGAAATGTGTCAAACGATTTTTTTTATGCAACGTGAGCCCATTGAAAGGTTTTGAACTTTTAATCGAAATCAACTTAAGATTTTTTGAAATTTCTAATGGGTTCGTGCAAATTGGGGTGTCTACAGCATTGAACCGACCCGATCGATATCTACTACGATCCAAAAAAATTTCATGGTTAACGGGCAAAAACTAGAGTCAAGCTAGGGTCCAATTATCATCATTTTATATCGAATTTTCCAAATGAATTCTATGGCTAAAATTTTCCAAATACCCAAATGATTCCTCGAATTCCACACATAAAAGGGAAAAATGCAAAAAAAAAAGAAAAGGTTAATCTTGTTCAATGCCCTACGGTTCACATGACAATTTTTATCAAAATGAAATTTAATTAAAGAGCCAACATGCTTAAATAGTTTTCAAATCGGCTAAAATTCACACGTGAATAAAAAATTGATAAATTGATAAATATTCCACATGTATAAATAATTTCCCAATTAGTGATGTCATACATGCACAAATTGATATCATAACATGCATAAATAATTACCAACTCGATTTAATATCAAAATATGTATAAATAATTACCAAATTGATTAATTATCATAACATGTACAAATTGATTTTCCAAATTAAAATTTTTCATCATACACATAAAAAATTTTGAATTAATAAAGTCCGCATGTGTAAAATTTTCTAAATCAGTAAAATCCATATCACTCATATTCATGGAACAACTCCTACTCAAAAGAATTCAAAAAAAAAAAAAAAAACGATTTTTGAGTTTGATTCAAGGTGTTGAAATGGATGGCTATCAAACTCCCAAATTTAAAACTAAAATTCAACAGTGATAGTAAAAAATTTCGATTTTTTTCTCAAATTTCTTAGAATTTTGTCCTTTATAATCTTGTGGCATCAGATCGTGTTTTCGGACACCACAAATTGATGCAATTAAGATCCACTCCATCACATCAATTTTAATTTTATGGGGTGAATTCCAATTCCAAGGTTTGTAGGGTAACAAACTTGATAAAGGTTTATTGAGTAACAAACTTGATAAAGTAAGACACCCTTGGAGTTCCCAAATTTAAAACTAAAAATCAACAGTGATAATAAACTTTTTCGATTTTTTCTCAAATTTCTTAGAATTTTGTCTTTTATAATCTTGTGGCATCGGATCGTGTTTTTGGACACCACAAATTGATGCAATTAAGATCCACTCCATCACATCAATTTTAATTTTATGAGGTGAATTCCAATTCCAAGGTTTGTAGGGTAACAAACTTGATAAAGTAAGGTACCCTTGGAGTTGTCAGAACTCCAAAGGAGTTTTGTGATAAATGACAACAAAACTCTTTTGGTTTAAAGTCAATGGGACTTGCATGTTGTCAATTCAAAAAACACTGGAGGTATCCCTAATATCAATCCAAATGTAAGGAGTTAATCTCAAAAAAAAAAAATTGAAAAAGTTAAGTGGGGGCTATAGCTCCCTCTCGTCCTTACCTGGCTTTGCCCTTAATCTTGAATATTGTAGTGTAATGAAATCTATATTCATACTTCCTATATCGTCCCCAATTTCAGATAATCAAGTTTCCAACTCTCATGGGGAGGTAGAAGTTGTTATCCAAACAGTTCATGACGCATTTCCAACTCCTGTTGAAGTTGAAAGCTTATTTTGAAGTTAATCCAAACATGTACTTGGAATAACATCCCCCATAACATTCCATCTTATTATCAATCTCTTAGAGTTAATGTTTGTAGCCAATTTTGGGTTTTCGTAACAAATCTCATTAAGTTTATATTTTAAAATTATTGGCATTTTAATTCACATGGTAACTTCTAAAGTTTTGGGATTTAATTAATACCTTTATGCTTTGGGTTGGGTAATTTTTAAATTGTAACTGCTAGTGAATCTTTGCATATCCTACCTGATTGAATTTTAGATGGGTCTTATATTGTAGTTAGGTTAAGATATAAATTGATGTTTATTTTGAGGCGACACATGATCATATAAGAAGCAATAAAATTTTTTTCTCACACTACCTATTCGATATCAATGCATAACTACTGTGGACACGGGATTTTCATCATTTTTGAAATATCCCTCCACTTTGAGGGATTTTGGAGTCGCCACCATTCATGTTTGGAGATGGGTGTGAATGGTCACCCGATGTCATATTCTTGAAAATTATGTCATTTTAACATTTGATGACTCTCGTATGGATAAAGTATGTTTGGTCCAACCTTTGATTCAAGGTAAGAGGGTCCATTTATGGAGTAGGGAAGGTGTTAGGCACCCTACTCCATCCACCATAGGTGGTAACCTCGGATTCGGTCAACTTCTTAAAAATAAAAAATAAAATGATAGAAATCGAAAAATCTGATATGTGTCCTCAAGTATGAAGAGCTTTCGGTATTGGTTCAAACCATTGAGGCACCCTTATTGAAAAATGAGCCATTTGGTGATTCAAAGCGTTGTGATTGGTGCAAAAGTGTAGAAAATGGGACAAGTAGAAGATGGAAGTTAGAGGGGGTGTTCTTTTTTCAAACCCACCTTGATCTAATCTTAATCTTCTTTGATCTTCAAAGATGTATCCTTTTATGAGTCTTCTTTTTCTTTTCTTGATTTGTTTGAGAGAAGGTTGAGAATTGAGAGTTGTGAGATGAGTTGAGAGTTGATGGTGGTTAGGGAGTAGAGTAAGAGTAAGAGTAAAGAGTTGAGAGAGTTGTAGTTTTAGGGGGTGTTTTTCTTAATTTTTCATTAGGTGTTGCGAGTGGAGAATGGATGTGGGTTTTTATAGAAGTTAGGGAGTTATTTTAGGGGTATAATAGGGTGAAGGATTGGAAGAATGGATAATGGCATGGGTTTTAGAGATGAAGGGTATAAAATTTAGAATGGAAATGAGGGTATTTGTGTAATGAGATAAATGAGTTGTATTTTGACCCAAATGGTTTGGATCTTACCCAAATCCATTTGGGTAGAGTGTTTTGTGGGATGAGATGAGTGATGGTTGATGGAAGGAATGGGGGTGTAAGGGAGTTGTTTGGAGAATGAGTGTTATGTTGGTTGAAGAAGTGAGGTGTTTAGATTTAGGATAATAGATTGTGTAAGGGGTTAGGTGTTTGAATTTTTGGGAGGGGTAATGAGATGATGACATGTGTAAAAAAGGAAGAGGTGATGTGATGATGAGAAAAATTGATTGGTGATGATTGTGGTTGATTAGAAAGAAAGGTATGGGTTAGTTTGATGATGATGGTGGGGGGTATGGGTTGAGGTGATTTTGTTGGAGTGTTTTAAGGGAAAATGATGGGTTAGGATGTAGGAGATATGGGTGGTTGATGGTGTTAGAGAAGGGTGATAAGTTAGGTTAAGGTAGAGTATGAGTTGAGGTGATTTTTGGAGAGAAATGATGTGGTTGGTTGATTTTTTTAAAGAAAGGTGATAGAGGTAGGTGATTAGATGAGGAAGGTGAAAGGGAATGATGACATGTGTCATCTTTTGATGTTAAGTTGGTGATTGGTTTGATGTGGATGATGGTTTATGGGTTAGGTTGGGTTTGGATAATGAGTTGGACTTTGGTAGTGGATTGGATTGAGGAATGGTAGGGTTTTAAGTGATAGGCTTAAGTTGGGTTGAGTTGAGGAGTGTAAAATAAGAATGGATTGGGCTTATATTGGGTTGAGTTTAAGAGTGAAGGAAAATGATTTGTGAGTTGGCTTGGATCATTTATTAAAAGAGGGAGGGCTTTTGGAAGCTTGGGCTTTGAGAGCTCGATGCAATTTTTATTATCTTTTTGGGTATTTTTGCGTCGAAGACCCGCTCAAATTTGGGTGTCTACAACTGCAAATTGGTTTTTCAAGTTGTGATGATATGTATTACCTCGAGATAGATATCGCACGAGTTGTCCCCCATAAGCTTAAATAGATTGTTCTAGAGTTGAATTTGAGATGTGATTGGGGAAGTTTATTTTGGTTTACCTGACCTCCACTAATTCTTCTGAGCTTGACTGTTGATATGTTCGTCCTTTCAAAGCCTTAGATGTTCAAGTTAGATGGAAGCCAAGAAAGAGTGTACAAAATGTATTATTGGATTGAAATTGCATACCATTTTTAGTTGAATCCATGACATTTTATATAGTTACTATTGTAACCTCCATTCCTTGATTTTAGCCTTGATTTATGCGTGGGCTATTATCCCTTGATATTTGTCATAATTTTAACATAGGATGTTATTTTAGTTATAGCAGTTGAGTCTTTCGAAAATCTTTGTCCCTTGACTCTGATCTTATCTTGGTTTCGATAATAAAATTCATTTTGAAATCTTATTTGATTCTGACTACTCAAACATTTTGATCTGACCTTCGAGTTTGACATTGTTCTTAGGTGACACATGTCCTTATTTCATAGGGTGTAATTTTACCTCCCACAATTAATGACCATGAAGATCCTGTGTCTGAGAAAGATTATATATTTATTGAGTAGAGAATGAATCTATAGACATTCAATATTGATTGATTTCTAGCTAATTAAAAACTTAAGTTGCAAAGATATGAAATGTGGCATAAAACTTCGACCACAAGAACGAATCTCTATAAAAATTAATTTTACAAAGCATCTTAAGAATAATGAATTTCTACTTGCAAATCCATATAATAAAACACAATGGTGATTTCCACTCCCTATATTTCCCATATAAAGAAGGGTTGAGATTTATTATAAATCTCAAGAAAAAAACTCATTACTTTATCTTCATTCTTCTTTTACACTATTTCCAAGAATACCTCTCCAATAATTTTATTGTCTTTCCTCTACTACTCATTTTTAAATAATACCCCTCAGACTTTATTATTTTTCCTCTTCAACCCCTTTAACCCCAAAAAAGATGATCATGCCATTGGATAAGGGCAAACTCTAGTTCTATATAAGAGGCTAAAGCCAAAGGTGGGAGATATAACAAAGAGAGCCAATAAGGTTTGCACTTGTTTCCTCGTTCGAGTTTATAGCTTATTGACTTGAGGGTTGGAGATCAATGGAGGTGTATGAAATTAGTATTAATATTTTTTTCAAAATCAACATTTTTGCCACCATTTGTGGAAAATTAAAAGAAATCTTATGGTACACATGCAAATATGTCGGTGTTGTGTCATATCATCAATCAAGGATACAAGCAATCAAGTCAATCCTCCAAAGTCAATTTAATATAGGGAATGACGATAAGTCCATTATTAGAGTTAGAAAGTAATTTTTTATGTATCCCCTAATAGAATTGAGGATCGAGATCAATTCACCCATGAAAAAAATACAAAAATCTTGACGGTTAAAATACAAAATCTGACTGATAATATAAAATATAAACACATATTGAATATGTATCCCTAAAATAAATTCCCACCTTTTAGAGTCCATGTTTTAGTTGTTGGGATTTCACATTTTTTTGTATGAGTCAATGGGCCCTAGGAGAGAGAAAAGGAGGATTATTGTGTGAAAGTGTGTAAAGAGAATTGGAATTGTTAAACTAAACTTTTTAATAAAAAAAAATTATCTTATAAGAAAAGCAATTGTGACTCTTGACTTGCCTCAAAGTTCTCATCTAATTATTATTATACAAATAAATAGTAAAATCTATAACGATGATATGTATCTTGGCACCTGATTTTGAAGCGGCCAACCCATTTTAAAATTTAGTGGAATCCCCCCAATTTACATCACATTTGGCTCTTTACATATTCATTCTGATGATGTTTAGTTCTACATTTTTGAGACACATAAGATTTTGCCTTCTTATAAATAAAAAAAAAGTGTTAACTAGCTTAAATGGTAAAATCTTTGGACGAAAATAACAAAAACCCACGTTCAAATTCCATCAGTATTGAACTACTGAGCTCATTTGACTTTTATCTTCTACGAATTCATTGAAAAATGATCTCATTACCCTCATCATAAATCCTCAACCTTCATCACTATCATCCTTGTCCCAAAAAGTTGAAGAATGGTTTTGGAAAAAAAAAAAGTTTTAGATTACTTTTCATTTGTTAGTAAGATAACATCAAAACAAAAGTCTTGGTAGGTGATTTGAAAACGTAGGATGACACTTAACATTTATCAAGAAAGAGCCACGTGTCATAAAAAACTATATGGGATTCTTCTAAAATTTTGAATCCGCTTCATAGTTTTTTCCTTATCGGTTAAGTAGTTCAAATATCTCCATAGCGCATCTATCAGATGTATGGATCTCAATAATCAACGGTCAGCAATTACGCTTATTGAACGCTTGAAATTGACAATTTTGGTCACATTTGACTTTGACTAACAAAGCTTCTCTTTCCATTTTTGGCACGCATTCATGTATGCCGCTGCTGCATCGGAACGGCCCTCGTCACCGCACGTGTGCATCACCGCAAAGTATGAGTTTTCGCTCATAAACGACAAAACCACACGTGGGTTCTACAGACGAAAATATATAAGATAAAAAAAACCAAGACGAAAATCCGAAACGTGATTGAATCGGAAAGGGGAAGGGAGTTGCTGTTATTTGTTCTCTTATGTATTATTATTATTCAAATGTTTGTGGTTGAATTGGCTTCCACGCAAAGATTTGTTGGATGGGTTCTATAAATAAAATTATGTATATTTATTTTTTTAATCTTAATTAGGTCCAACTATGTAGATGATATTAACAAATCTTTGGATTAAAAAAATATATCAATTTAAAGTTCAATTTTATAATTTAGAATAAGAAGGTAGAGATGATCTGAATGTATTATTTTTTATATTTTATATAAAGAAAACTTTTAAAACGTGACCAACTTTTGAAGAAATTCTCATTCTGACTCATTGTTCATTTCAATTTCGAAAGCATGAATGGTGAGGTCGTAATTTTTTCAAAGTGATAATCTCGTTGGTTATAAAAATGATGATTTCGCAAATTCGTTACTTTTTAGTGAAATTGTCACTTTATTAACAACGAGATTATCACTTTTCGAATAAATATTAGCAATCTCATTCTTCATGTTTTGAGAATTAAAATGAACAGTAGAGTTGGAATAAAAAAAAATTCATATTCAACTTACGAAATGGTAATTTACTCTTTTATATAAATATAAATGATTTTTAAAATTTAGCAAATAAATAAAATTTATATCAAGTAAGATATGTAATTATACATTTATCGATCCAAATTTAGTTTTTTGTTTTTATGACGTCGATAACAAGCTCCGACACCCTAGAGCACAACCACCTAATGCATTTTAACCTTGTAATCAGGGGACTTCAACTTGGTGCATTGAAGTGTTAAAAGGTGTGATTGTAAAACGACAAAGCTAATACAATCACACAAAAATACAAGGATTTATGTGGTTCGATAGGTGCTTACGTCTTGTAATCAGATCAAGAATATTCATTATTTACTCTTAAGTTTTACGTTCCTAAAAATCTCTATTTATAAGTCGAGAATGATCAAAATATGTAAATCTCCCCAAATAAGAAACTCTCAAAAATAGAAAATCCTATAGAAAAATATTATACGATTTCACTTTCTGTATCCTTAAAAAAATTGGGTCGGGTTCCGCTCCCACATAACTCTGCGCAAAAAATAAAAAACATTTACACAACACAAGAAATGATTGTTTTCTTCACACTAGGGTCGAAGTGCTAAAAGTTTATAGACTTCAAATCAACACACGGAGACTGAAAAGTTGTAGTCACCATTTCTATGATAGATTCAAAGAGAATAAAATAAATACACTTTTCGTGGAAAAATTAACTTAAATATGAAGTAAAACGGGGGGGTTTTCACATAAGAAGGTTAGAAAAGTCGCATTTTGTTGTTGTTTTTGACATTGGAAAGATTCAAATTAGAAGATTGAGAATATGAAGCTAGATGTTCCAAGAACGTTGCACACTCTCTGTCTTTCTTAATTATCAATTTCCCATACTAAACCAAATTAGAATTGGATTATTCCAGGATAATAATGATTCAATGCTTTTTATATAATATTCAACGACCATCATTTTAACAAAATATTCAAATGGATCTAACTTTGAAGATGAGAAAATGTCAAACTACTCCACGTAGTACTGTCTTGTTCACAGAAGCTTCCATCAAAATCCATCTTTCTCTATGTCGTTCGATACACGTGCTTAGACCCATAATTTGGTTGGTTTGACACATTGCAAGGCATCCTTGAGGCTGTGAATTCAAGGCCAGCTTATCCATATAAAAGAATAAAAAATAAAAATCAGAGAGGTTGGCTCAATGACAATTTTGGACCGATAAACGGTTAGTGCTCGTAGGTCGTGATTTTGATACCCAATATGAGCATTAATTCCTCAGGGGCCACCTGTGTGAACACACCCTCACTTACCTAGTGCTTGTGATGTGTGTATTGCACGTGCGTGCCCTGGGACTAATCCTTGGTCAAGACTAAGGTCTATGAACTGGGCAAAGTCCAAATATGGGATTGTCTACAGGGATACCGGTTATATATATATGATAAATGTTTGGCACCCTAGGTGTTTTATCTTACATGGATTAAAAGTTTTGGAATTAATTGATTTTTGGTGAGGATGATGCCTATGACGAGGAGATCATCTTCACCATAGATCAGTCCATTCCGAAACTTCTAACCTCCTGTTTACAAGTCGAAGAATTGTGGATCATTTATTTTTTTGTAAATCACTTTTGATGGGATTAGAAATTTCGGAATGGACTGATTTTTGGTGAGGATTATCTCTTCACCATACCGATCATCCTCACAAAAATTCAGCCCATTCTAAAACTTCTAACCTATGTAGTGCAAAATATAGGGTGCTGAACATGATCCTATATATATATTTGGTAAGGGGCGGATCAAGGGACGTATGTAAAAACAATGGTTGTTTAAAATATGGGTTAAAGGTTTTGGATTGAGCTTATTTTTTGTGAGGATGTTCTCTATGATGAGAAGATCATCCTCACAAAAAATCAGCTCAATCTGAAACTTGTAAGTCCATCAAAAGTGATTTACAAATTATTGGTAAAAAATCGATGGTCCACATTCTAAATCACTTTTGATGGGGTTAGAGGTTTTAGATTAGACTGATTTTTTTTAGGATGATCTTTTTCATCATAGAGATCATCCTCACAAAAAATCAGATCAATCCAAAACGTCTAACCCATATTTTTAATTTTTTTTATTATTACATTATTTTTACACATGTCCCGTGATCGGTCCCCATTTCGGTATTATATTTTTTATATTACGATGCAATAATTTATGATTTAATCAGGACTGCTAGCATAAATTTGATTAAGAAGTATCCTGATTTACATATTTAGGTGTGAGATCCAACGGATCAAGTTTGATAGTTACAGTTTTTCATCAAACAAATGCAGATGGAAATGTCAAAGGCTCTTAAATGTGCAAGTGGTTTGATTAAAGGAGCATTTAAGTTGTGAAACAAGTTGGACTTTTAACTGTACTGATAATGAGATTACGAACTCAGGTTCTCCTGCTGTTGAGTAAATTACCCAACTTCATACCTCTAATTGTGCCACCTGGAATAACATTTCAGGCCCACACACCATTAGTATTTGGTCATATATATATATATATATATATATATATATATATATAATATATATATATATATATATATATATATAAAAGAAAGAAAAAGAAAAAAAAAGATCTGCTATTGACACCACGACTTTTACTTATTACACCCCAAATAAAGTGAAGGGTGAATCTTCATTTCGTGTGTTGAATATGGTGAAATTCTGAGTTTGGTTTAACTGTTCATGTTAATCCCCAAAACATATTTTTTCAGTGAATTCATCACTTTTGTTATCAACAAATTCGTTAATAAAATACCAGTGATTTTGCCAAATCAGCAATCTCGTTGGTAATTTATCAACGATTCCGTTGATTATTTATTTTTTGCTGTGGCGGATCGCACGTATCATTCACCTGCACGTGTACAACAATTAAATATATCACTTTATGTGAATGGTCAGATAGAGACTTGAAGGTGTGACCTAAGGGACAAATCCATTCGTCCCTGCCATCCCAACTAACACCTGGTGGGTGGAATTCATTGATTATAAAATAAAAGTGACGAATTCACTAGAAAAAAACATATTTTAGGCATTAAAATAAACAGTGTATTAGAATCGGAATTTTGACATAAGTTGCGCATGTTTTGGGAAAAATCCCAAAGTAAATAGTTGAGAATAAGTAAAAGTCGAGAGTATCAATGCTCTCTCTCTCTCTCTCTCTCTCTCTCTCTCTCTCGTTTGGCTAGATTTCTATTTATCGGGTTTAGAATTTTATGTGAGACATATCATAATTGTGAACAACTACTGACATTATTTGAACAATGAGAGTTATAATGTTATGTAATGTTGAGAGTATAATTTAAGCCAAAACCATTGTAACGTTTGAAGAATGTGTATTAATATTTAATTGGGGTGTGATAAGTAATTTAAGAAATTGGGGGTGTACATGGGTTTTATAATGCTGACTGTAATTCATGGGACTTGACATGAATCTTCCTACATCTCCCCCAATTTTCAGGGGGCCTGTTTGGCTGTTGGGAATGATGGATACCTGCTTCTGCAATGGTGGCAACAAATTTCATGGCCGGATACTTATAGGACTGTCAATGAATCAAATCAGACCCAAAATCCGATCTGTTCCAATCCAACTACATTGGTTGTGGATGAGGATTTAGGATCTGATGAGATCTCAATATTTTATCAGATCGATTCTAGATCAACTCCTAATTGGATCGGTACCCAACCCGATAAATGTAAGAAAGTAAATAAATTATATTATATATTATGTTTAAGTAAATGAAATTTGTCCAGATTTTGTATATTAAATCAGGTTTGATTCGATTTGGATCCAATCTGACTGTATTGAATTGGGTTTGGATCATAATATTTTAAGATCCGATAAAAACCCAATCCAATAAGAGTCCAATCTGATTTGTATTGGATCGGACTCAAATCAACTCCAATCCGATCTAGACCGGATCTATTGAAAACCCAAATTGTCTAACAAATTTTGCCACGTGGTAAGAAATAAGTTGCAAGTTTTGTAACCATAGTCAATGTAGTTGAAAATTTGTGCTAATAATATAATTCCATTTCATGGGAGTAAGAAAATGCACTTTTTTCAAAGGCATTGATAGATTTCCTTGGAAGAGTCAAAGATAACACGCAACCGCAATTGTCAATTGCTTTCATCGAAAATAGGATAAATTTGGGATTCGAGAAAAAGAGGACATGATTTTGTAAAATCGATACGATTTTTTGGATCTAAATTGTTTTATATGAGGAAAAAAGATTAAAAAAATTGTTATTTTTTATTTTATTGTTGGATTCTTTGATTAGATCTCGACTAAAATTCGATTGTTTTGTATAATATATCAAAAATGCATTTTTTTTCCTCCGATTCTTTTAGAGTTTCGATCAAATTGTGTCCATAGCATAATCCTTTTATTTGAATCTAATCAATCACACAAAATATAAAATGAAAGGCTATTTTATTTTATTTTTATATTTTATTATAATAATAATTATGATTATTTACAGACTGATTTTTAGAATCTAGAATTTAGATTCAAATAAAAGAATCTAATCAATGTCCCCCACACGAGGAGGACATTGAACACAAACGCCTTCTTAGATTAACAACCATTAATGATTGCAAATGGGGATGACGAAAATACTTTCTTACCTTTTAAAAAAAAATATATTAAAATGATATTTAAATAATATAATTTTAACAGACTATTCAATAATTGTGGAATGTTTTTGAATTTGATACGATGATGATGATGATGACAACGACTAAGATTGACGATGATTGATTAAGATTAAGATGTCTTTAACTATCTCTAATTTACTATAAAATAAATAGATACATTTAAGAACAAATGCATCTTAAAAGATAAGCTTGTGATGAGATAAGTTGTTGAGTTGAGGCAATTGCTTGCATCACTACTGATGCAACAAAATGGCTTAGATCATCAAATTGTGCACAATTTCTTCTTAGTAGATATTCTAATATGGACCCATTGAAATGTTTGTCTTACACGCACACACTCTTTATTTTTTAATATAGATACCTACTTGGTTTTGTGAGGAGTTTAAATATGATTTCATCTTCTAGAATATACGTGTCATTGAGATATTTGACAAGGAACCCCACCTCAGATACAGAGATATTTATCAAAATCCTGCAACCAGTTATGTTTAGGAAATTGAGATAACAATCAACTAGTAGGGATGAAAAGAAATTAAAAAGATATATCATAGCCACTAAATTAAGTGATTAATTAAAATAATTGTGTTAAATTATGTCTTATTACTATTTTATCAATTTAATTATTATGTAATTATATTTATTTTAATCATGCACCCCCCCCCCCCGCCCCCCCAAAAAAAATGCCTCTTATTTTTCACTTAGTTTCTTTTTTTCCCTATTTTCTTGGGCTACATTTGATAACACTTCTGAAGTTTGAAGTCAGCAAACATCTATAGTCTGAAAACTAGAAATCAGACTTCAGAAGTTTCATCTAGCGTCCCCCATCGTCGATTCAAAATTTATGAATTTCGATTTAGAAGTTTGAAATCTGAAATGAAACATATGGAAATAAAGTAGGTGTTTAGATGCGACTCCTTGACTACTTCTGGCTCTTGAGATTTGTTTAAATATGGTTATAAATCCATACTTGATATATATGAGACATATTTTTAATATATATAGTAATTCAATAGTTAATAGGTGCAAACATCCAATTTTTAAGGGAGGTGCTGTCAATTTTTATTTTTTTTAAATTTTGAGTATACTTGGGTTTAAATATACATTATAATAATATTTGTTGTTAAAATGCTAAAAATAATACAATTTACAGACGTTATGATACTAAAAGATAAAAAATAGTAACATGTATAATACAAGGGTATTCTGATATTTTTTTTCAGAAGTCAGGAGAAGTCAATATGATTCCCAAACACACTTCCAACACAAAAGTATTTCTACCAGTACTTTATAGAGTTGATTCACAAACACCCTTTCAACATAGAAATACTTTTTCAACTTTTTTACAAGGTACTTTAGCTTCTACTTTTTGGCAGAGTACTTATACTTTTAATATCCAAATAAGGCCAAAGCTTTTGAACTTTAAATTTTAAATCTGGACCACCTCCATTCAGACTTCAGAAGTGTTACCAAACACACACTTAAGCTTGTTCTCTCCTCTTTTAATCAATAAGTTGATTTTGTGATGGTGCAATCACTTCGATTCTTTTTATTAAATAGTAAAAGGTATCTAACTAGTAAATTGAGGGATTTTCTAAGAATTATGAGTCATCACCTAGTTTAGGTCTACAAACCAAAAAAACTTTAGAACGGATTAGGTCAATCCATTGGTAAGAAGTCAGATTACGGGTTTCGAAAAGTGTTAGGCACTTGTAAACATGAGAATGTTCATCTTTGAATCTCAATGCTACGTTATTTGGAGTCGCCACTGTGGACATGGGATTTTAAATATTCTTCAAACATCCCTCCACTTTGGGGTGTTTTGGAGTCGCCACCATTCAAATTGGTAAAAGGGTGTGAATGGTCACCCGATGTCACATTTTTTGAAAAATCATACTTTTTGTATGTTTGATGACTCTCGTTGGATAATGCACGTGGCCCAACCTTTGATTCAAGGTAAGGGAGTCCATTTATGGACGAGGGAAGGTGTTAGGCACCCTACTCCATCCACGTAATGTGGTAACCTCGGATTCGGTATTCCAAAGTAAAAAGAAAAGAAAAGAAAATCGAAAATATTCGATGTATGCCCTCAAGTGTGAGGGGCTTTCGATATTGATCCAAATCATTGAGAGCACCCTTATTGAAGAAGGGGCCCTTTGATGATTTAAATCATGGTGGTGTGTGCGAATGTGTAGAGAAGGGGAGAGTAGAGAAGGGGAGTTGAGGGGGGTGTCCCTTTTGTCAAACCCACCTTGACCCTTCCTTGACTTCCTTTGACCTTCCTTGACTTCTTTTTCCTTGCTTGATTTGTTTGAGAGAAGTTTGAGAGTTGAGAGTTGTGAGATGAGTTGAGAGTTGGGTGTTGAAAGTAGAGTAAGAGTTGAGAGTTGAGATGAGTTGTGATTTTTTAGATTTTTTTGTCAAATTTTCATTAGTTGTGGTGAGGGGAGAATGGAGGGATTTTTATAGAGGTTGGAGAGATATTTTGAGGGTATAATGGGGTGAATGAAGAGAATAATGGATAATGGCATGGGTTTGAGAGGAGAGGGGTATGAAATTTGAGATGGAAATAAGGGTAGTTTTGTAATGAGGGGAATGAGTTGTGTTTTAACCCAAATGGTTTGGATCTTACCCAAATCCATTTGGGTAGAGTGTTTGGTGGGGTGAGATGAGTGATGGTTGATGGGTGTAAGAGAGTTGTTTGGAGAATGAGTGTTGAGATGGTTGAAGAGGTAAGGTGTTTGATTTGGGGGGATGGGTAGTGATTGGTTTGATTTTGAGAGGATTGAAGGGATGATGACATGTGGCAAATGGAGAGATGAAGAGATTGGTTGATTGGTGATGGTAGTTGGTTGATTAGAGAGAAGAGTATGGGGGTGATAGTGGGAGGTATGGGTTGAGGTGATTTTGTGGGAGTATTTTAAGGGAAAGTGATGGATAGATATGGGTTGTGATGTGGGTGGTTGATAGTGTTAGAGAATGGGGAATAGGTTAGGGTATGTAGGGTATGGGTTGTGATGTTGGTAGTTGATGATGAGAGGATGGGGAATAGGTTAGGTTAGGGTAGGGTTATGGGTTGAGATGTTGGTGGTTGATGATGAGTGGATGGGGAATAGATTAGGTTAGGGTAGGGTTATGGGTTGAGATGTTGGTGGTTGATGATGAGTGGATGGGGAATAGATTAGGTTAGGGTAGGGTTATGGGTTGAGTTGATTTTTGGAGGGAAGTGATGGAGTTGGTTGATTAGATGAGGGAGGTGGAAGGGTGTGATGACATGTGTCATTTTTTTGTATTGAGTGGATGATTGGTTTGATGAGATTGATAGGTTGGATTGGGTTTGAGTATTGAATTGGGCTTAGGTTATGAGTTGGGCTTTGGGTTGATGGGTTTAGGTTGGATTGGGTTTAGGTTGAATTGGGTTTATGATGGATTGGGTTTTGGGATGGATTGGATTGGGTTTTGGGATGGATTGGGTTTTGGGATGGATTGGATTTAGGTGGATTGGGTTTTGGGATGGATTGGATTTATAATGGATTGGGTTTTGGGATGGATTGGGTTTAGGTAGAATAGTATTGGGTTGAATTTATGAGGGTGGGAGAGTGGTGAGGTGTGCGGACCCATGGGCCCGTGAGCGGCCTCGGACATTTATTAATGGAAAATGAATTGGGTTTTTGTAGGTTTGGGCTTGGGTGGCCCATTCCAATTTTTCGATTTTTTGGGGTATTCTGCGTCGAGGGCCCGCTCAAATTCGGGTGTCTACAGCCACCATTTTTTTTAAATGAACATCTGAATCAATTTTTTAGAAAAATCATTTTTTATGCATTGTAACGACTCTCATTCATGAAAAATGAATGGTCTACCTTAGATCTAGGTAAAGGGATTCGATTAGAGAATGAAGAAGGTTTTAGGCATCCCATTTTCTCCACTTAAGATGGTTACTTTTTTAAACTTGACTATTTTGAAAATAACAAAAAAAAAATGCATGGGATACATGAAGTGGGTGTGTGCACATGGTGGATATATACCTATTTGAAAAAGGGTTTAATGTTAGTGTTGACGTAAGGAATATCTTATGGAATATGATATCTCATCGAGTCATCACATTTTACATGAGTTGAAATTTTAGTTTAAGATTTTAGAGAAATTTCATGAATAAAGTTCTCTTAGATCTATAACCTTAATGCATACATGCTTGACTATAAATATAGTGTTTTAACTCTATCAAAAAAGTTATACATTTCTTCATCATGATCAAACATGTGTGATTTGTGTGTATAATATACATTATGAAATGGGTTAACAAAGTCTTCAACCTCCATCATTTTAACCAAACCGCCTTAAGTATTCCGTGCTCAAGGTTGAGGTTTAATCTACTCGGGATGAAGGAGGATTTCCCATTACATCTTAAAGGATTTCTAGGACTTTAAAATAAATAATAGGTAAGATGCAAGTGTTAAAATAAAAAAATAAAAACCTAATCTACACCCACCTTGTCCCTTGATATTCTTAAATGATCTTGAGTTTTGAGAGAAGTAATTTGAGGGTTGAAAACTTCAGTTGAGGGTATATGGTTAGAGAAGAAAAATGTTGTTGGTTGAGAATTAAGAGATGGAAAAGAGTTCTTGAGTTGAAGATTGGATTGAGAGAAGGTTAGAGATGTAGAGTTTTAGGTTGAGAAATGGGGGATTGAGAGTATGAATTGCTCATAGAAAATGAGGTTATTTATAGAGTTTTTAAAGAATTTTTAGGGATAAAGTGATCCAACCCTAAAAATAAAGAGAATGAACATAAGATTTAAGTTATTTCTTTTCAGATTTTTCATTTTTATGAGGGTAACGGTAGAATTTGTGAGATAAAATCCTAAAAGCATTTTTTATCTTTGATTTTTTTGGTAAATAGTGGTGAGAGAACAAAAATATTTTTGAGAATGTGAGTAGAAGAGTGACATATATAAAAGTAAAGTAGTAGGTAAAAAGTAGACCTTGGTTCATTTGTAAATAACTCATAAACCACGGGTGGATGTATATTTTTGAAATGGACTAATGGAAGAGTGAATAGGAGAGTAACATGTGTAAATGTGAAATGATAGGTAAAAAATAGACCGTAGTTCATTTGTAAATAACTTATAAAGTAAGGTTTAATGTATATTTTTGAAATAGACTAATGAGAGAGCTTCATGTATGTACTTGAAGATTTCCACTTTTTAGGGTATAATTAAAAGTTCTCCCAACTTTAGGGATATTTATTAAAGACTAAATACTTTTTTGATTTGACCACACTTTTTTAGAATGGTATTATTGGATTTTTCATAAGGAGAGTTGACATTCTAATTAGGTTGGAGCATCGGGTATTGAGGGCTTATGAGAAACCTACTTGTGTCATCCTTAAGGGAATAGGCTTAGCATGAACTTGGGTTTGGATATTTGGGTTAGGTTTGATAATGGGATTGGTGTTGGATTAGGAGATGGATAATGGATTGATTCATGGGTTAGGAGATGGATAATGGATTAGTTCATGGGTTAGGGGATTGAGTATGTAATTGAATGGACTAAGGACAAGGTTTGAGTATGCAAAATGATATAAAATAATGCATGGGTGCGTGTATGCCTGAAGAAATGTGCCAAGTGACATTTTTTATACAATGTGGGCCCATTGAAAGGTTTTGAACTTTTAATCAAAATTAACTTAAGATTTTTGAAAATTTCTAATGAATTCCTGCAAATTGGGGTGTTTATAGCATCGAACCCGCCCGATCAAGATGATTGGTATCTATTATAATCCAAGAAAATTCCATGGACAACGGGCAAAAACTAGAGTAAAGTTAGAGCTCAATCATCATCATTTTATATTGAATTTGCCAAATGAATCCTATGGCTAAAATTCCCCAAATACCCAAATGATTCCTCGAATTTCACACATAAAAAGGGAAAAATGCAAAAAATGTTAAATCTTGTTTAATGCCCTAAAGTTCACATGACAATTTTTACCAAAATGAAATTTAATTAAAAAGCCAACATGCATGAATAATTTTCAAATCGGCCAAAATTCACACGTGAATAAACAATTTCAAAATTGATAAATATTCCACATGTATAAATAATTTCCCAATTAGTGATGTCATACTTGCACAAATTGATATCAAATAAGTTAAATATCATAACATGCATAAATAATTACCAACTCGATTTAATATCAAAATATGCATAAATAATTACCAAATTGGTTAATTATCATAACATGTACAAATTGATTTCCCAAACTAGAAAATTTCATCATACACAAAAAATTTTGAATTAATAAAGTCCGCACGTGTAAAATACGTGTAAAATTTTCTGAATCTATAGAATCCATATCACTCATAGTTACCAAATTGGTAAAACATGAATAAATATAAACTTTTTAAATCAATAAAAAAAACATACAATGCATAATTACCAAATTGGTAAAATATGGATACATGTAAACCTTCTAAATTAATAAAGTCGATAGCATGTTAGGTTGCCAAATCGGGATGATATGAATATATGTAAACTTTCCAAATCAACAAAATCTATATCATGTAAGATTGTCAAATTAAGAATATATGAATGCAAGTGAACCTTCCAAATCAATAAAATCGATATCACATAAGATTACCAAATTGGTAAAATATGAATACACATGAAATTTCTAAATTGATAAAATCGATATCACGCAAGATTGTCAAATTGGTAAATATTGATACACATGACATTTCTAAATTAAAAAAAAAAAAAATCTTTCATGTTGAAAAATTTTAAATTAAAAAAATCTTCACACATTAATTAACTCCTAATTTAAAAATTAAATCATGAATATCTTCTAATTTAACAACTATGCTATGGTATGGGATAATTCTCAAATCATCAAACAATAAATTGCATGTTAGGATTCATCGAATTAAACATCATATATTCCCAAACACGAATAATTGAAAGGATAATTCTAATTACTCTAGTCATAAAAAAAAAATTCAAAAACAATCCCAATAAAAATAATAGTTTGAGCATAGTAATCATGAACTTGCAAACAAATATATATAATCTCCAATCCTACTAATGTGAGAAACAAATAAAAAAAAAAAGAAATAAGAAAGAAAAGAAAAAAAAAATTCCTTATACCATAAGCTACATGATGGTTATAATTCGAAAATAATAAAGAGTATCAGAATCGATCATCGAAGAAAGAAAATAAAAAACATAAGACGTGATGAGAAAAAAAAACAAACAAACTAATGAACTTACCTCTGTAACTAAGGGTAGATGTGTGGGGTTCCTTCAGGCACGATCTGAGGTGGTTGTGAGAGACGTTAAAAAATGGATTATGGGAGAGAGTATGGCTGCTGTGAAGAGAAGGAGGCGTCGATGTGAGATGAAGAAGTGATGAAGATCGCTGTGGTAGAGCATTGTAGATGGATGATGAAGTGATGGCTGGTGTGAAGAGAAGTGGGCATCGAGTGGGATGAAGAAGTAACAACTGGGTGAAGAGAAGGAGGCGTTGAAGATGATGAACAATTAAAGGTTACTCTTTTTTTTTTTTCTAATTATTATTTGATTTTTGAAGGAACGATTGAAGAGAAGGAAAAAAAATAGCGTTTTTCACATTTTTTTTTAGAGAGATGAGAATAGGTTGTTGCCCAACCTCTTTCACGTTTTTTTTAGAGAGAACAGCATAGCCTTTTTACACATTTTTTTAGAGAGGAGAATGGCCTTTTTTCACGTTTTTTCTATTTTTTTAAGCCAGGAGAATGATTTGCTGCCCCCAACCTTTTATACATTTTTTTCTTTCTAAAATTCCTTTCTTTCTTTTAGTTTGTTTATTTCTAATTTTTTTCTTTTTAGAAACTTCCTCAAGTCTCAAACGTGTGAGATTGCAATAAAAAAAATTCGATCTTGCACTTCACGATTCACGTCACTTCCATAACTTACGATTGGTCAAATCCATCGATTGGATCAATTTAAAATCGATAGCTTAATGACTTGATTGTATTTCACATTAATTAGTGAAATTTTATTCTAAAAATTTTGTGTTGGTTATTCATCATTGATCATGAATTTATTCAATTGATTGATTAGTGATTGGTTCGATTTGTTGAATACTATTGACATCCTTCTTTAATTTTGATCGATCTTTTTTTTTTTTTTTTAATTTTAAAATTGGGGTGTAATAATAAAAATTATTATCGACAAAGGTCCAATATCCAAGTTTGCAATTTAAAAATTCTTATTCCATTATCTCATCACGAACTGTAGATGTAATCCATATAATCATCATTTTACATGATCAACCGACGCAATTCCACATGGTGAAAATTGTATGAAGAATTTTGTCATTTTATATATAAAAAATATGGTTTTTCTGCACATGGGGCCTCTAGATTTTCTCGACGTACATGTACATTGTCAAAATTTTATTTTTGATTGCGTCTTCCTAGAAATTGAGGTTTCTACAAGTCGTCATCAAAATGATATTTTTGTCATTTTTTCAATTCTTCGTAAACATCTTCGTTTTCTTTGATTTTAGTCTCATTAGACTCTCAATCACATTCTAAAGTAATGAAAGTACTTTTAAGGTTTTTTGGAGGTATGGGACCCACGAGGGATAATTTCATCATTTTATCAATTTTTACGAATTTTGACATGCAACTTCTTTTGGTCCCAATGTCATTATTTTTAAGTCTCGAAGTCACATTTTTCTAACATTGCAAGGTCTCTAAGCTATCAAAATGTGTGGCAAACCTAAACATGTGTACTTACTAAATTGAGTGTAAAATATATCGATCATAAACATGCGTAATCTCTATGTTGAGTGTGCCAAGGAAAAGAGATATCAAATCATGAGGACTGAGAAGAGATTGGAGAAAATAGGGAAAATACCACGCATAAAGTTTTGACTTTTCGCACATTCTACACTTATTATTAGGAATCCATAAATACTAGGAGACGAATTGTCGAATAAGACAGATGCAAAAATGGATTGTCTACAAATGAAAAAAAAGTTATCATTAGAAAGCTTTGAAAAAGATCTATAAAATCATGTTGAACGATCTATGAAATTTTTTTTTTGGTGGATTTGCTTAGGCATCGTTTTACGCGGCTTCTAAGGAGTGTGTTTTCGCCTCTTACCTCCTTGAAAAGCACTTTTGGAGTCAATTGTTGTTTGGTATGCAAATGGTTTTTGAAATCATGTAGAACTCAAAATCCCAAAGTGGGCAGGAGACAAAGTTGCTCTGATTCACTTTTCATTTTGCATTTTTGGGGGAATTCAAATAGGCCATAAAATGAGTTTCTCTAGTCAAAAACTCTGTAATCTCATAATATTTAAATTAATGACTAGAAAATCACAAAAATAAAAATTGATTCTAAGGTTTCAAATTTATAATCAAAATGTCCAAAATTTTAATTACAAAATGCACATAGCTTAATTCTAAACACTTCATGATATTTGTCACCAAAACAATGAATGTTGCAATCATGATTCAAATAAATATAATCGTTCTCTTTTAAAAGTAAGGGATGCGACAAATGAGGCCTTAATGCACAGTGTTGATAAGCTAATTATCCCATGATTTACCTAAATCAATTCCATGCATCATCCATCCAATATGAGGCCCGTAAATTGGACAGTCCAGATTAAATATGGGTCCAAATTGAATATAAGTAGTCTCTCCATGGTAACATCCACCGTGTTAAACATCATACCATTACATGTTTTGTATAAATGGTGTTCATGAACCAAGAATTCTGTGGTTGGCTAATATACATGTATTATCATTCAATATTTTAATTTTGGATTTGCTAGAATCAGCTTTTGAAAATTGATTTTTGAAAATCCAAAATCTTGTTTACATTATAGTTTCTATTAGGTCCGATGTTGTCATCATGAACTTCTAGAATTATTTTTCCAATACCCCCCAGGATTGATTTACCAGAATTTATGAGTTAAGATGTTGGTCCTTGCAAAACAATTAATCTCTCTAAAGCTTGATAGAAATTAATTATACGAGACCTTTTTAAGAATAAAATTCATCCGTACCTTCTTGGTATTGGTATTGGTATTTATGTTATAAATAATGATTTTCTACCCCTCTGACAAACTCTGCTTAAGTGGCATGTGCATAGAATCATAAATTTTTCCTCGGGATACATAATTGCATATATTTATGGGGATGTGCAATTGTGTATCCGAAAGAAAACAAATCAGTGGTTCCATGCACATGCCATGTCAGGAGAGTTTTTTTTTTTGTTGGGTGGGGTTGGGGTGGGGTAGAATTTGTTAGAGGGGGAGTTAGAAAATCATGACTCTTATATTATACATCATTTGTGATCATGGCATATGCGTTCTCATAATTAATTACTTTTGTGGTAAATAATTTCCTTCATAACTCTTACTTCCTTCAATCTTCCTTCCATTGGTTAACCTTCTCATTGTGCTACCAACTTTTGGATTATGTAGCATGGTTACTATGGGTGAATTTTTTTTGTTTACCCATTCTTCGAGATATGTATTATAGGATGGTTTGATCTATCCTTCTTCTCCAATGAATTTGAGTGGTCTAGGTCTTCTTTTCCAATGAAATGATTCAATTTAGATATTTTTGTCCGATGAAAGGTTAAGTATCTGATCGTCTTCTCCGACGAGTTGGGACATCAGTATGGTGTCTACTTAATAGACTCCGACGATCAAGATAGTACAAAGTCCAACCCACTAAATTGTAGGGAAAAAAGAGATGGAAAAGAGGTGGCAATGAGAATATCTAGTATTGTTCTCTGATTTTTGGTCCCCTCAGATGGAGAGGCATGTCTACTTTTATATACTTGGGTGGGCAGTTATAAGTTGGTTTATTATTGCTCAATCCGTAACAACTCGCCCACTAGCTTATGCTAGACTGTAACTTTTTTTATTTTATATTGTGGGTATCCCTACCCTTCGGTGAGACTAATCTCGTGGTCACATGCACCACCCTCTCCAAAAGTCTTACATGCAAACAGGTTGATGAGTCGAGGGTCAACCGAAAATTCATAGCTTTGCGGGGTTTCAAACACTTGACCTACTCTTCTTGAGGAGTTTATCAATGTTCGGCTTGCCACTAGGCCAACCCCTTAGGGTTATGTTAGACCGTAACTGATGATCTCATAAATATTGCATTAATGTCCACAAATTTTTAATTAAGTCACGACTACTTCTAGTGAGTTTTATTAGTATAACAATCGAAACTCAATATCGACTCATTTTATTGAGTTAACTCAATCGACCTATGCCCTTACAATTTGTTTGGATCAGTTCGCCAAGTTGATCGGGCATTTCTATTATCTATGATCTAACTCTTAAATAATGGTAGAAGCTTACACTTAATTAGTTAAATTATATTAGTTATTGCACGACCTAACTTTCCACACAAGGGTGTAGTAAGGTGGGCATTCATAGCCGAGCATTCCTACACTATTGCATAGTGAGAGTGGCTAGCTTGGCTGAACTCCCTACACTCTTGCGTGGTGAGTGGGGCTAGCTTGGCCGAACTCCATACACAAGAGTGCGATGAGTTCAGTCAGCATGGACTGAACTCTTTACACTTGTGTGGTGAGTTCGACTAGTTTGACCGAACTCCCACTCTGGAATGTATGGAGTTAGGTCATAATCTCTTAATGTTTGGACACGAATCTTGAGGATCTTTGATCATCCAATGTTTAGAATATCGAACGATGTGTAAAATTTGACTCTCACAGTAACATACATGCATGTTTACACGTCTTATCAAACACTTTCAATCGTTATCTTAAATTTTTTTTTTAGAAATGATGATCCACGTGGATTGTTCTCATTGGATGATATTTCTATGTACCCACAATTTCTAGAAATTAGTTTCATAATTGATAATCTCCTGTTTATTGACACGAAATATCATATACTAAGTGCAAAATCACAACAAAAATATTTCAAAATCATAAAAAAATGTATCGTATGTCGATTATGATTTTTAATTTTGATTATAAGAGAATCACTTATATTAGTATAACCAAATAAAGAATCTGATTGTGAGGACAAATTAGATCTTAGGATCTGAACTACTACGTGACAGGACCACCTAATTTTTGATAGCTCGCGAAGCATCAGATTGCAGATAATTTTAAAACCAAATTGTGACCTTTTGCCAACGAATTTCTTGTTTCTCATTGGATTCATGAATGCCGTAGTACAGAAATCATCCTGACGTGTACTCTGGACCGGAGATTCGGATCTTCTAATGTTGCAACCAATTTCTTAATTTTCTTATATAAGTAGGACAAAAGGAATGATAATTTCAGGCTCATTAATGTTTAAACTGTAGATGTCTAACTGGTATTTGATTCGGATCCGAATCCATTATCTCGGTTCGGGTGCATATTTTCCAAACCAATACTGTTCTTCAACCAGGATAGTGGTTCCAAGTTTTGGTACTTTACTGGAATTGAAAGGAAATATATTTCAGATTTGGATACATTAATAATACCTAAATCAGAATTGTTCTTGAACCAGGATAGTGGTTCCAAGTTTAGATACTTCACTAATGGAAGCGGAATCGAAAGGAAATGTGTTTCGGAATTGGGTACATTTACACCCATATCGGGATTCATACAATAGTTATAGCAGTCATTGAAGGGGGTGGGGGGTTGTTAATGGATCGGGTCCATGTTGAATCAAGATCAATGTAGGACCATTCTGACATAGATTAGATTGGACCCAGAACTAATCCGATAAAACTTTGATTGGACCCTTGTTAGATCGGATTTTCTCATTGAATCTCAATATCAGGATCTGAATTTGATAGCAAATGGATCGGGTTAAATCCGATTTGATATGCAAGATATAAATAAATTTTATACATTTAAACAAAATGTATGATATAACTAGGGACATATCACCACAAACAAAGGATAAAGCAAGTGTTGGATTCAAAATTGTTGGTAAAGATTACATATTAGTTTGTTTTACTCATGCCTATAACTAGGGATGTGCACTATCTGGGTTGGGGGAAGTATTGGAATCAAGTTGAACTTGGCTGGTTCAACAAATCCTAAACTAAAATCGAATCGAATATACCCTAGAACTTTTGGTTTGGTTCGATTCTCGGGTCACCAAAAGTTGTATTCCTACCATCATTTTGCTATGTTACACCCTATTCATTAATTCTTACAAACATATCCGACAATGACATTGAATTGTTAGTGAGGGGTGACAACGATGGTTAGGATTTTCTTCTTAAAAATCCAAAGGATCTGTTAGAAAAAAAAGAGAACTAAGATTGAAGATGTGTTATATGTTAAATGTAATATAAATATATTATATTTATATTTATATTAATATAATGAATATTGATTCGGTTCTCGGTTTAGTTTGATTCTAGGACACCCCTGAACTGGTAATTAAACTGAATCAATCGATTCTTCAAAATTTCTACCCAGAATCAAATCGATTATCCATAAATTCAAACTAAACCAACTCTAACCGTCTAGGATCAATTTGATTCTTGTCTTGGCCTGATCCGATGTGCACCCTTACCTATAACATCAAAGAGACCATTATATTGGTAGTATTCAAAATAAGTTCTCGACCTAGAGTTCCACTTGAAGTAGCAAGGGCATGGTAGCTGCCAAATATTCTATTGGTACATGAAATTTAGAGCAAGTCCAATAGATTATCAACTCAAATTGTTAGTTGAACCCAAACCCTAAATTCAAATCCAATATTATCATATCAAAATAGATTGGATTTTTTTCATTTTAATAACGAGAGTGTCCAGACCTATAGACCTAACTAACAGGGGGATTCCCAAGTACATGCAATACCCTACAAACCACATGTACCAGGTAAACCGGGATAAATCCTTATAGATAGTTAACGAGAGGGCTTAAACTCAAGATCTCTCTCTTTTTGAAGGGAGGCCTTGGCCATTGCACCCAATACTTATGGCTTAAATAGATTGGATTTTCGAATACGTGGATCCATTCATTGAGTGCCCTAATGTAATATGGACCTGGGAGTATCACATCCCAATGTAGTTTATCTTATCTTTGGTAGGAAGAACGTGACCATCTAAGGGGCATATTTTTTTTTTTTTTTTTTTGACAAGTTCTTCTAAGGGGCATTTTCGCCATAAACAAAGAAGCTATTTATTATTTTAAAAATTAAGAACATTGAGTACGGATTGGGAGTACAAGGACGTAGTGCCCGAAGTAGTCGAAAAATAGCAGTTTTGATTCGGCGGGAAGTTAACTAACATTTGAACGTCTCGTTGTTTATTCGTTTGGCGGAGTTGCAGAAGTTAGGGTTTCGTCTTCTTGCGCATAGAGCTATCGGCCATGGATTTCTCGACTACGGCAAATGTACGCATCTGCAATCATCCTCACATCTCTCTCTCTCTCTCTCTTGGAATCTCTGTTTATTTATTTAATTATGTTTTGTGCTGTAATTTGTCTGTTTTCAATCGATGAAGGTTTGCTGTCATTTCTTTTCTTCAGGTTATATATTTGGATTTCATTTCTTTTTTTGGAGCACTGGCTCTGAGAACGCGATTTCGAAAAGCTTTGTTTCTAGCTTTTCGATTTCCGATTCTAGGGTTTGGGTGATTGGGTGTTGGAGCTAGTTTCATAGTGCAGAAACGGATTATTTGAATTCTCAGAGGTACATAACGTAATTGTTTCTATATTTTATAGCTCTGTTTGATTAGTATCTTTTGGAAATCTTGCAAGTTTTTGAGATCAGTAATGTTTGTTTGAGTTGAGAATAGTTGAAAATAAATGTATTCTAGGGTTTGCTTTACCCATTCATCCGAAAATAAGAAAAAGAAGAATCCGTTGACGCCGTGGCTTTGAATTACGATTGTATACAAATGCATATTTGCACTTATTTTATGTTATAATATACACTATTGCTTCAAAATAATGCATATTTTTAGTTATTTCTTTCCATTTGGACGGTGTTTCCAACTCGAATTATTATTTGCGTCTAATTGATCGTCCGAAACATCTTCAGATTGAATGGGTCAATCAGGGAATTGGTTATCAACCACGTAAAATGAATACAAAACTTTCAGATGGTGTACAAGACCAGAAGCAATAACTAGTCAGGTCGAAAAGATTAAACTCAAGTCCAACTAAGCGGGTTTCAATTTGTCGGGTAATTGGGTACCCATTGAACCCCAAACTTTGGTTGTAAGCCAACTTAGCAGAAAAATAAGAAATAAAATGTTATAAAAACAAGGAAATTTGGCTAAGTGTTAGGCAATTACTTTTGGAATTCTATGTGTAAAAGAAAGAACCTCATGAATTGATCACAATCTTCTGATACTGCAGATTCTCTACTAAGGTGAAGCTAAAGGAGAACCAAAATGGATGATGTATCAATTGCCCTTGCAGCTGTTAGCAAGGAAACTGTTGATCTGGTACATATTTTAGAATTATAAATTTTTTTTCCTAATGTACAACAGATCCCATTATGTAATTGAGATACAAACTTGAGCTCTTGAATTATCATGTTTACAAGGCATGTCTGATTGTACTAAAATCTTAAGCTTATTATTGGTTTTTAATGTAGCTACCAAAATTTTCTCATTTTATATCGTTAGTCCTAATGCCCCCTTTTTTTTTTTTTTTTGGGATACTATTTGGGGAGGTCATTTTCTCCTGAACTGTTTTTGTAAATTCTATAAAAAGTATTAAATATGCCAAATTAATTGTATTTAATTTTGTTTGATCTTGGGGAATAAAAGATTTCATTTATCGAAGATGAATTTACCTTTAAAGTTTGACTTATCTCCTAATTTCCTTGTTTTACTAATTTTTTTCCTTCTAGTGAAAGTTTTTAATTCTTTAATCGATGGAATTCAAGAGAATTTGTTTCGGGACTTAATTTATTGAAATAAACTAAAAGATAATTCAGATGATTCATTGATCATAAATAAAATAATGAGAACTTGATCTTATTGGTAATATGAATTTCTAAGACAATGGTACAGATTTCACTCTTGCATAAACATATACTTGATGCCTTTTTGCTAAATCTAGATTGTGCATTTTGTAGGAAAACATCCCCCTTGAAGAAGTTTTTGAAAATCTTAAATGTACACGAGAGGGGCTGAGTTCTGATGGTGTTCAAGAGCGATTGGAACTGTTTGGGTACAACAAACTTGAAGAGATAAAGGTCAGTCATGACATGGTTTGGTTCAATATTTTCAAATGCTAAGACGTGAGGTGAGGCACTTGGTTGGCTAGCACCTCAAGGCATAAGGCATAAGAAGAGAGGAAGAAAACTTAAAATATGGTTAATATATATATATATATATATATAAAATAGGAAAATTAAGATATTTTTTCTATCATTCTTTTTACAGGAAAGCAAAATATTAAAGTTCTTGGGCTTTATGTGGAATCCTCTATCATGGGTCATGGAAGCAGCAGCGATCATGGCCATTGCTCTAACACAACCGGGGGCAAGTCTATAGAATTCTTCCTTTATTTTGTTAAATATTATCTGATGATATCAGAACCTCACTATCTTGATTATATGAAAAAATACCATGTGTGCAGGAAAAAAGAGCCGACTACCTTGATTTTTTTGGCATTATTACACTACTTATTATCAATTCAACCATCAGTTTCATAGAAGAAAATAATGCTGGCAATGCGGCTGCTGCACTTATGGCTCGTTTGGCTCCAAAAGCCAAGGTTTTTTTTTCCCCTTTTTACTTCTTCCTTGCAGCTTCATCTTTTCCATTGAAAAATTAGCTTCACTTTTTGTTTACTTTGTCTCTTGCCCGTAAAATTTTCTCTTCTCATTAGGTCTTACGTGATGGGAAATGGAGTGAGGAAGATGCTTCTGTGTTGGTTCCTGGAGACATAATCAGTATCAAGCTTGGAGACATCATTCCCGCTGATGCACGTCTTCTTGATCATGGAGATCCATTAAAAATTGATCAGGTATATATTCTTTTAAATTATGAGTAACTGGTTGCTGCATTTATGACTAAAGCCTAATCCTAAAAATTTGGGGTCGGCTGAATGAATCTTGTTGCTCCATTCATTTCTGTCGAAAGCCATGTTTTCTGTTAATTTATGTGTTTGGATCTCAATGTGAATTATTATTGCGTTATCATTGACTCATTGGATTGGTCATCTTACATGTATATATAGAGCTTTAATTTGTTGTGAGAAAAAAAATCATGAACACATAACATTTATCTTTAAAATACGAAAGATAAAAATTGGATTGAATTTTTAATAATTCTGAAATTCCTAATGAGCTAATCTTAAGTCATTTGCCTGTATATTATCACTTACCTTTGTATGCTATCAAAATGCCAAACTCAGTTTGTGGATTCACATATTCCTATTTTGATGTCCTTACTTTTTTTGATAGGTAAAAACAATATATTAAAAAAAGATGGGTGATCAAGATGACCACCCCAACAAATACAACTGACACCAAAACTACGGCGAGGCTATATTACAAACTTCCATCTCCCCACAAAATCCTCGAAAACACCCCTAAAATCTTTAAACACTTTACATCAATATAATATAAGTTTAAAATGGAAATAACAATATCCTGCACATCATTGCTCTTACTCTTAAAAATCCTACTATTCCTTTCCTTCCTTGTCCCTAGCAAAATGCAATGGAAAGAATCAGCACCTGAATCAACAATGGAAAACACCCAACAATTCTGAACAAAGACAGAAAATGCCACCAAACCTTCTGAGCAAGAGAGCAATGAATAAAAATGTGAGCCACACCCTCATGACAATCCTTACAAAGGAAGCAAAAAATTGTCCTAAAAAACCCTCTTCGAATTAATTGATCCGACATGAGGATTTTTCTTCCAAAGCCGCTGACCACGTAAAAAATGATACTTTTGAAGGCACCTTGGGGCCCTAAATTGCCTTCGTAGGATAAAGGTTGTGATTGACCTGGTTCATTGAATGATAAAATCATGCATCTGAGAAACATCTGATTTGAGACGTGTGCATGTGCGTGTGCGCGTGTGTGTGTGGAATGGTCAGGATTGAGGAATGTCCAGAAAGGCATTTTGTTATTGGTTTAATTCTCTTTGCTCGTTCTGTTTGAAGCTAGGTACTTTCATTTTTTAGTTATTGGCCAATCAAAATGAAAGAAACTTCACTCCTCCAGGTTAAACCTGAATCGTAGTATTCTATATTCTTTTTTGAATCGAAGGGCCAACTTATCTTGTTCACAACAATAAATTGGATTATGAGAGATTTTCAAAATCTCATTTGTTTGTCAACATCTAAAGGATCTTTCAGCACAATTAAAACTCCCTGAATGCTTCATTACACTATTTGGAAAATCATACCCTATATGGTGGTCTGGAACTTTTGACATTTATATGCGACGAGTGAGTTACATCTATAATGGTCAATTGATTGTTAAGAAAAGTTAGTTCTTTAAATCGATTGGATGTATTTTGAGGTACTTGATTTTAACATAATTAGCAAACATTTTCAGTCTTCCCTCACTGGAGAATCATTGCCAGTGACCAAGCATCCGGGTGATGGGGTTTACTCAGGTTCGACATGTAAGCAAGGTGAAATTGAAGCAGTTGTTATTGCCACTGGAGTTCATACTTTCTTTGGGAAGGCTGCTCATCTAGTGGAGACTACCACACATGTTGGGCATTTTCAACAGGTCCATTTTGTTCAAAAACTTTTCTATCTCTATGAAGTCAACTTCAAACTGTTAATCAACCAACTACTCCAAAAGACCAATCTGTTGGAGAGGGGGAGAACTATGAATATATGAGGGTCACTGGACTTAACTGGGGTATGAAACACCCGAGAGTGGAGTAAAATATACACTCAACACTCCCCCTCACCCATATAAGGGTGGAAAGAATTGAACCCTTGACCTATACGAACCTAGCGCTTTGATACCATGTTAACCAACCAACTACTCCAAAAGACCGATCTGTTGGAGAAGGGGAGAACTATGAATATAAGAGGGTCATGGGACTTAACTGGGGTATGACACGCCCGAGAGAGGAAAATGTGCACTCAACAGTGCTAATGGTCAGGCAGAAAGTTTTACCATATGTGGGAGTCTACTAGGTTATATCTGAGAAAGAATTTGTTACTGATCATGTATTTAATGAGTAATATTCACTTGATGGTTTCAGGTCTTAAAAGCAATCGGAAACTTCTGTATTTGCTCAATTGCAGTGGGGATGGGTATTGAAATAATTGTAATATACGGGCTTCAACAGAGGCCATATCGTGTTGGTATTGATAACCTTCTTGTGCTACTCATTGGTGGGATCCCAATTGCAATGCCGACTGTCCTTTCTGTTACCATGGCTATTGGTTCGCACCGTTTATCTCAACAGGTTTGAAATCATGCTCATAATGCTGGAATTTCATAATCTCCTAAGAAGAATTGAACCCATTTATGTTAATGACTGTGAATTAATCTTCATCCCACTCTATATAGGGTGCCATAACAAAAAGAATGACTGCTATTGAGGAAATGGCTGGCATGGACGTGCTATGCAGTGATAAAACAGGCACATTAACTCTTAACAAGCTCACGGTGGACAAAAATATGATTGAGGTGATACTTTTGGTCTCTCTGAATTGCTTTTACATTTCAGTAGATAGCTTTGCATATAAAATTAAATCTTTAGGGCTTGTTTGGTGACAATTTCATTGCACAAAGAAGGTATAGCCCCAATCAAGTTAGTTTCTTGAGTTCACTAGATAGGCTTTCTTTCAGAAAAATGTTTACATGCATAATTGCATTAGAACTTATGTTGCAAGAAATTATTATGTCGCCACAGGTTTTTGCAAAAGGTATTGACAAGGATATGGTTGTACTGATGGCTGCTAGAGCTTCAAGATTAGAGAATCAAGATGCTATTGATACTGCCATTGTCTCAATGTTGGGAGATCCTAAAGAGGTATTGGATTTAATTTATTGAACATCATCAAGCAATATGTCTTTGTAGTTTTTTTTTTTTTTTTCATATTAACAAATTTTGTTTATGCTGAAAGATCCTTGTCCAGCATTCTTGTGGACTCATTTGTTTATGTTTGAACCCAACTTTTTTAATTGCTGATAATCAATTTCTTCACCTCATTACACATCATTAATATGTTCTGTTGGCTTATTATAAGGCACGGGCTGGAATTAAAGAGGTTCACTTCCTTCCGTTTAATCCAACTGATAAGAGGACAGCACTGACTTACATAGATAGTGATGGCAAAATGCATAGAGTGAGCAAAGGTGCACCAGAACAGGTACAAAGTTATTCATGCAAGACCTTTGAAATTTGACTATATAAATTTGCATCTGAGACTACTAAGCTGTTTTGCCTTTTTGTCTTTTAGATTCTTAATCTAGCGTGGAATAAAACAGATATTGAACGTAGGGTACATGCAATAATTGACAAGTTTGCAGGTCGTGGACTTCGATCCCTTGGAGTTGCTTGCCAGGTAATTTATCATTCATGCTTTTACTGTATCCAAAATAGTCTTTGTCTCAACTAGAGCACACAAATTGGCTATATATTTTACATGGGTTTGCCGTAATGTTGGAACTTGGCGAATGCATCTATCGTCATTGATGCATAAATAAAGATACCAATTAGATGGATTTTTGGATCATATGGAGTTTTCTTTTCTTTAGGAAGTACCTACTGGTGATAAAGACAGTCCCGGTAATCCTTGGGAATTCGTGGGCCTTCTCCCTTTGTTTGATCCTCCTCGCCATGATAGTGCTGAAACAATTAGAAGAGCGTTGGATCTAGGAGTGAGCGTTAAGATGATCACAGGTTTGCCGTGTTTCTTATTAGATTCCCTCTCCACTTCAATTGCCCATGTGCATGGACTACATTTTCATGTATTATGCATCATGCTTGAAATATCATCTCAGGATTATTTACTGTGTCAGTCTTCCTGAATGAATATAGTAGTAGTTTGGTGGCTTGATTGATGTGTTGAATTATTCAATGCCTCATATTTAAACACAGAAAAGACATACTCATACATTTGTTAACCCATGCTGACGCACATTCTTATATATTGGACTACAGAACCTTTTATAGTTAGTTAAATTGTGAGAGCTGGTGAATATATTTTCCTTTTTGCAGCCCGAAAGAAGATGTCTTACATACTACTGAGTGTCTTTCCCCAATATCAATGTATTTTCAAGCTAATAAACTTGCATTCCTTATGAGTTATTGTTACTTATTGGGTGTAACTTGGACTGGTCCAACCTACGTTTGACAGTCCTAACCTAACAGGCTCAAGCTTGGGCTGGATTTTTCCTACTTCGGCAATGGGCTTGGGATGAAATTTCAGCACTCAACTCAAAGCCGATTGGCCTCAGGTTTAGGCTTTAGGCAACCTGACCACAACATCTAAGGCAGGTTCAATGCCTAACAAAATGTCCAAAAGCGAATCCTGTGTAACGAAGTTTCATATTCTGGTTTCTACCTACATTTCTTCCTGCTACTATGATGTCGCTCTTTCCTATTATATTATAACCATCTTATTTATTCAATGGATCAATATGACACCTTTTTTTTGGGTTTTTGACTAAAGGCTCACATTGCTCTGTTTTTTTGGCAAGGATAATCTGTTCATCATGGGATCATTGCCACAAAAAAAAATCTCATTCCGACATTTCTAGCCTTATCAAAAGAGGATTGGAAACTGAAACTTTTTTTGGACCACCCATTTTACTGCGAACATGAACTCCAAATTGATATGGTCAGCAGTTTAGAAAGAGCTGATTTTGTGTGAGGATGAGTACCATGTTGAGATTCTTATCTTCACAAAAAAGGACTCATTGACTCATCTCAATCTTGGCCCCCTGTGAGCATATATTGTTTTGCGTGTTCACATAGCTTGAGTGGCTTGGGCTCTGGCTCAGGCTGAAAATTCAGGGCCTGACTCAAAGTCGAGTTGGCTCGGTTTAAGCCTTTGGGAAACTTGTTCGAACCCAAGCGTGGCATCTATTATAAACATCTCATTTAACACCCTTTATTATTATTATTTATAGAAACATTTTTTGTAACTTATACTTTTTCTCATTAATATTTGTGCTTCTATCACTATTATCTCATGGTTTAAAGGATTAGGATCCGAATTTGTATTGTTCAGCACTGATCCTGAGTCGGATTGGCAAATCTCAAGTGACTCCAAAGTCTCATTAATACTAATGAGTTTAGACCTAAGTCAATTTTGCACCCTTTGTTTCAGGTTCTTTTTACTACCATTAAGGCTTTTGCATTACGTGCATTCTCATTGAAGTATTCTGTCATGAAAACTTTTGCAGGTGATCAACTTGCAATTGGTAAGGAAACAGGAAGGCGGCTTGGAATGGGCACCAACATGTATCCCTCATCATCTTTACTCGGTGAAAACAAGGATGAGTCGGTTGCAACTCTGCCAATCGATGAACTTATTGAGAAAGCTGACGGTTTTGCTGGGGTCTTTCCTGGTAAATTTGTTTGTTACAATATAAACTTCAAGGAATCTACCCGATATACCTATTTCTGATTCATGGTACCATGCAGAACATAAGTATGAGATTGTTAAGAGGCTACAAGCTAGAAAGCACATTTGTGGAATGACGGGTGATGGGGTCAATGACGCGCCCGCATTAAAAAAGGCTGACATAGGCATTGCAGTGGCAGATTCCACGGATGCTGCTAGGAGCGCTTCTGACATAGTACTAACGGAGCCTGGGCTGAGTGTTATTATTAGTGCCGTTTTAACAAGTCGTGCAATCTTTCAGAGAATGAAGAACTATACGGTAATCGGATCATTCATTTAGTTAGATTTTAAAAGGGCTGGTGTTAAGGGCTCCCATATATTAGATAGGGCAGCCATTTTCACAGGGGCACCCACATTTTATTTCCAACTTATTGAGTTTAGCAGGGGCACCCACAATCACACATGCACCATTAATCAGAAAGTTTTTTTAGCCAGTGTAGACAGGATCCTGTTGACACCATTAGGGCCATGTCGACAAGACCCTGTTGACACTAGACAAATTTTTGAAAAAACATGCAGGTGCCCAAATCAGGTCCCCACTTGAGCAAAAATTCGGTTTTTAAAAAATACATGAGAGCCCAAGCTAAATTGTTCGCCACCTTTAACACTGGCCTAAGACTAGTTATTGTGGGAAACCTGAGTTGTGTAGTATATGTACTGAAAATCTGTCTTTTCTCAGATATATGCTGTGTCTATCACCATACGTATAGTGGTAAGCTTCCATTTATATTACATTATTTATTAGTGGACAAAGAAGTGCTACCTTTACCAATTATTTCTCACCAGTACCCGGGTTGTTGAACAGCTAGGGTTTATGTTGCTGACTGTATTCTGGAGATTCGACTTCCCTCCTTTCATGGTTCTCGTCATCGCCATTCTTAATGATGGTTATTATTACTAAAATCTCTACTTCTAGTTTCATGTATCATTAGCGTCAATTGTTTTCAACCATCTCTATTGATGTGTTTCCTACTTGTTCTTTAGATCTGTTACGCCCCTTGTTTATTGCTTGGCTTGTGAACTTGTTTTCAGGTACTATCATGACAATATCCAAAGACAGGGTCAAGCCTTCTCCTCTTCCTGACAGTTGGAAGCTCAGTGAAATTTTCGCAACTGGGGTTGTCATCGGTAGTTACTTGGCTATAATGACCGTAATATTTTTCTGGGCAACTCACGAGACTAACTTTTTTCCGGTAAACGCGCTTCTTTTCTTCTTCATTTTAATATACCTCATCTTTTGATGAATAAAGAACCTACCGATTTCTGTAAAGTGTGTGGACTGCATTGAAGGTTTCTTGAAGAGAAATATTTTTATCAGGATGGGAGTGAAAAGAAGAATTATTTTTTTTTGTATTGAGGCATCTCAAAATTTACAAAACTACCCTCGTTAGGCTGCACATGTCACGCAGTGGAGAGCCTGTGACATAAAAGTCTGAGCAAAAAACTCCTCGTGAAAGAAGTCATCTTGCGTTTGTATGCTATTGGTCCCACCAACGAAATCTTACAAGTCAACAAGTGATTCACTCTGATGATCATATTAACCATCTTATGGGAACTTGCAACCCACAGTTGTGTTTCCCTACATCTCACTCAATCACTCACACTGATTAATTTGTGCAGTTGTGCAGAAATAATGATGGATTCTGATTGTCTTTTGGTAAATTTTCTTTCCAGAACCTTTTCAATGTGAAGAATTTCAACAAACACCACTTCATTATGAAAGATGAGAAGGATTTAACACAACTCAATGAAATGATGGCATCTGCTGTTTATCTTCAAGTCAGCACCATCAGCCAGGCCTTAATATTCGTCACTCGTTCTAGGGGATGGTCTTTCACGGAACGGCCCGGTCTTCTGCTTGTCACTGCATTCATCATTGCTCAGCTGGTATTGGATTTGATACCGTTCATCATTTTACTTCATTTTTGGTAAATAAAATTAAGTCCAATAATGGGAAATTTTCGGATGGCTCTGGACTTAATTGGTCAATCAGAGACCACTAATTATATTTTTTTTTTGCTTGTTTACATCATGACATATGGTTTGTTTTCTCACTTGACGTAATGCTATCATAGTTCTCATTGAAGATTTGAATTTCAATATTTATTTGCTTAAGAAACTTTGATTGTAAAAGATAACTATGATTCTTCTTTTGAAGGTTGCAACTCTGATAGCTGCCACTGTATCGTGGCCGTATGCTGGAATCAGAAAGATTGGCTGGCATTGGACTGGTGTTATTTGGTTGTACAACATTTTAACTTACATGCTGCTCGATCCAATTAAATTCGCCGTCCAATATGCTCTCAGCGGAAAAGCGTGGGGTCTTGTGATGGATCAGAGAGTGAGTATATCTGAAATTCCCTCCCATTACATTTTTCCATTATGTATACTAATATCTATTTTCTATGTTCTTTTCTGTTTAAAGTTCTTAATGGGTCTTTCGTCTAATATTTGATTTGATTTTGGCCTTGTGTGTGTTTTAACTAGACGGCATTTACAAACCGAAAGGACTTCGGTAGGGAAGCTAGGGAGGCTGCATGGGCAGCGGAACAGCGGACACTTCATGGCCTCCAATCTGTTGAGGCAAAGATGTTTAATGAGAGACATGCTTTCGGAGACATTAATCTCATGGCTGAGGAAGCTAAACGACGAGCTGAGATTGCTAGGTTTGTATTTTGTTCTGTACTTTGATCTCAAGGGATGAATTTTAGAATACCTCTCATCACACACACACACACACACGCGCGCATGTACAAGCGCACAAACACACAATGCGGATCACCAACTCATCATAACTAATGTTTTTTTTTTTGCCGCCTCACAGGCTGAGAGAGCTTCACACTCTAAAAGGTCGGGTCGAATCCTTTGCCAAGCTGAGAGGCTTGGACGTTGATGCTATCAACCAGCACTACACCGTCTGAAAGGTGTCTTGGAGTTCTTTATTCCCTCCCCCCCCCCCCCCTCTCTCTCTCTCTCTCTCTCTCTCTCTCTTCTAATCTTCTGTTTATTTCCTCTAGTTTTTCTGGTTTCATGTTATGTTGTGTGCTCACAAAACTCTATTATGTAACAGTTGCAATAAAACTTCTTTGTTTGAATTTAGTGTCATTTGCAGTCTTTCAATCTTTATTATTATAGTTAGAGACTTTATTTTACCACACCAAATTCTGGTTATAACGACCCATCATAGCATTTAATGGAGAGAGAGAGAGAGAGTTGAATCCATTTGCCAGATATTAACAAGCGTGATTTTCTGTAAATTATAAATATGGATAAAACACTTACGGTTCATAGCTCTGTAATAATGTGCCACGTGGCATAAAGAGACGTATTATTCAACTTCTGGAGTATCGGATCCAGACTCTTTTTTAATTTATTATAAATTTGTTGTCTAAAACATGATAATAACATGATATTTCAAGGTTATTACCGACTCAAAGTCAACGTTGCTATTCTTTCAAACTGTCAGTCCAACTACACTTCAACAAATTCCTTTAAGAGAGAACACTGAGGGAGACTCCAAAGTTCTCCGAGAAACTAGAAACCCTAGATTTCTGCAAGATCAAGATTCTAACCAAACAATTCCTGCAACATTATCATCAATGGCTCCTCTGCAACTACCAATCATTTTCTCCTTCATCTTCATTTTCATCCCATTTTCATTTTCTCTTCCTTTCGTCGTATTACACGGTATGAACAATCTCATTGAATTCTTCATAAATTTTCTACTTCATTTGAGTTTTCTTGGAGCTTGAACTTGTTAATTTTGATTTTATGTGTTGTTTAGAACAAATTATAACTTATTTTGATTTTGGTTTTTTTAAGCAATAGTTATAATTTCTAATTTTGGGTGAGAAATCTTTGGACAAATTTGGGAATAATTTCGTTTTCCTTGATGAGTTGGAAGGATTTAGTTGAAGCTGTGGAGAAACATTACTGGTTTTATAACAAATTATTGAAGCTTATATTCATTTAATAATGGATGTTGTAACTAGTAATCATCATTAAAAGGCATGGTTTCAAAACTCGGTTTGACGGCTCGTCTCGTCCATGGATGAGACCAATTTGTCTCGGACGAGTCAACTCGTATCAGGCGAGACAGTCCATTAAACTCGGTTTAGATTGATTGGTATACATATATTTAAATTAAAATTGTTAAAATTTTGCAATAAAATAAGATGGATTAGAAAATGTTTAGTCATAAATCATGTTTTATTTATATAATAAATATTTAAACTAAAATGAAAAAATCAAAATCTACAAAATCCTGGTTGACTCGACTGAGGTTTTCAAAATATCGTCCAAGATATCTCATTTGTCTCATGAGATAATGTGAATGCTTAGACAGTTTATATCCGTATCGTTGCTGAAGGAGACCGAGATGACTCGCCCGAGTCATCTCGGTCTCGAACGAGATTTAAAACCATGGTATAATGTTCTTGACTTAATCCTGCTTATGATAAGCTATGGGTTTTACAACCAGTGTAGTTGCAAAGAATAAGTAATGGATTTCTAACTAAGGCCACAGATTTTCTATTGTGTATAAATCAATTTAACTCTGCAATCCAGTATGGGGTGAATATCAAATCTTATGGAATTAAAATATATGATTAAATATCTCAAATCATCCATTGGTCGGGGGATTCTGTATGCTAAATTAATGGTATTTTGGATGTTAAGGTCAATGCTGACCCTAGTTTGCACGCTTTTTGGTATATCTATTCTTACCTGTTCATGTTGCAAATCGACTAAGGCTATTATAGATTAGGGCCAAAAAATAAAGATGTGATATACATAATGTTGGGTTCCTTTGACTCAAGAAGTAAAACACGACCTTGACCATGTGAACACAAAATCCAACTGGTTGGGAATTAGCCTTGAGATAAGTATCATTGAGTTATGTATTATTGAGATATGCATAAAATCCCAACCGTTAGATATTTTGTTTACATGATTGGGATTGTGTGTAATTTCTAGAGTCAACGGAAACCAACCTATATATATATAGTTAATGAATTTTATTTAAATTAAATGTTACAACAGGAACAACTTTGTAATGACTATTATATAATGGTAAAATTAAAACAAAGAGAAAAGAAATATAACACATCCCCATAAGGCTTACACATTAATCACAAATCGTCAAAAAGGCGTGCATTGTCCCTTAGGTGTAAGCTTTTTCAACCTCTCGTTGAACAAAGTGCTACCGTTGAAGGAAAGTGCCTTTCCTTAAAGCCTCGAGGCTTTTGTGAGAGCCTCGCTCACTGGAGGCTTATGCCTCCAAAATATTATTATTATTTTGATAAGTGGTTTAGTTATTTGGTGAGGGTGGGTTTGAACCCAAGTCGTGGTATCAACACTCACAGACTTAAACCAATTTAGCTATCTGGCATCTTCATTTGAAAACAGTATTAATGATTATGAGAATAATATATAATATACCTATCAAAAAAAGAAAAAAGAATAATATATAATATAAGAAAACAAATTAAGATACGCCCCAACATAAATAAAATAAAAATTATTCCAATAAAAGTATCAGCGAATGTGTTTGATATGTATTTCCAACGAGCCATTCTTTCCCTTGAAAGTTTCTGCCATCAGAATGTCTCCCTATCAAGTTACTGTCTGCTGTATTGACAACAACAATTCTTTATTATCCTGTTATACTAGAAATTAGTACATGTGTTAAACATCAAGGGTCTCCCATATTTTAGCGTAAAAACTATGTGAGATGCTACTTTCATTTAGGATCTTTGCTACATTCATAGGTTCGGATTTCTAATGCGTATCTTATGACATGTTGTGTAAATGTCTTGTATTCTGTTGCGCTATGGATTTTCTATTTTTTGGGGGCTTTCTGTTTTGGGGAGTTTATGTGTTTTTGTAACTCTCGGCTCTATAAATTGAGATCTATAGGGCTGTAAAACTTATGAAAAAATAGTGATTGTTCTTGTTCAGTTCCGTGGATGTAGGCACAATGCTGAACCACGTAAATCCTTGTGTTTTGTGCAATTGTGTTATCTTTGCTAGTTCATTTTTTTTCACGTGACAGGCATTGGAGACCGCTGTTCCAGTCATGGAGTCTCCCATTTCACAGAGCTTCTAAGCAACTGGTCTGGTTCTACAGGATATTGCATGTATGCTCTTATTTTCTTGTGGAAATGACTCCATGTTTATTTTATGTTTAACATGCTTGTAAGTTATAAGAAAACTTATTAATTGTAACGAATCCAATCCTGAACTTGTTAAGTGAAGTTTATGTCTACTGGCTCATGCAGGTGTGTTTCAACTAATTAATCCATTTTATAAGGAATTGCAGATAACTCATGTAGACACCAAATTCTGAAGACTATGGACTAAACACTAAGTAGAAGTAGAAAAAAGAAGTGATAAACTTTGACCTGATGCATTTAAAGTGCATTTCTTATTTTAATTCCTTACATATTGTGAGTTGTGACCTTGTTGTCTGGTTTATTGTAACATTTCAGACTTGATTAAGAGCTTGCAGTTAATGTATCATATTAAATTTCATAGCCTTAAGTTTGGTTAGATACATATATGACAACCAGTTAATGTATCATATTAATGTATCATTTGGTGAAATGAGCAATTCATGGATACAAAACATTCAGAAATCCAAACATATAGATAGAAATGGATTCGATGTTGTCTAAAGATGTTTGATTCAACAAAGACCCAAAACATTACTACGTAGACATCACAAGAAAATTTTAATGGGCTGCTCTGCTCTCTCTCTCTCTCTGATGCTTCTGCTTCTAAAAAATTGACAACAGTTCCATAAATAGTTCTTCCATCTCCCTTTCCAAGAATACCCCTCCAACTTTATTGCCTTTCATCTCTTTCAAAGAATACCCTTTCAACTTTATATTATCGCCTTTCCTCTTCTCTCCCTTTTCTAATAATACCTCTCCAACTTTATTATCTTTCTTCTTCTGCCCTTTTTCCAATAAAACCGGTCCAACTTTATTGACTTTGTTCTTCTACCCCCTCAATCACAAAGAGGATGAAACTGCTGGTAGACACGGGCAAACTCTGGTACTACACACACACTTTATAAATATGTATATATACATAACATGTGGAATTCACATTTGCTATTTTTGGATGTTTTATTGATGGCACGAGGCTTCTTATTTAATTAGTTGAATTTGACGATTTGGGTTAAAATCATTGGTAAATTTTTAAATTTGAAGTACCTTTGCATAGATTTGTTAATGCATTTGAAATACAAAAGCAACAAAGCCTTATCCCTTCATCCATTACACTCTATCCAGAGCAAAGTCTCAGTACATACAAAATAACCTATCTATAATTGTACAAACCGAGAATAGCTGGTAACCTAACCAAACCGATTTTGTTACAAATTCTGGCTAGACCACCAATTCGATCCGATTTTTAAAACACTGTTTCAGATCATGTTTTATATCAGAACCCTTTCGTTCGATCTATCTTTCTGGCTTGTCCTTTTATAAGAAGAACTGACACTCTAATTTTTCTTTCCTCCCCTGTAGAGAAATTGGAAATGGAAAATGGGATTCCTGGTTTATGCCCTTTCAGAAACAAGTGAGACCTGTTATGTAAAAATTTAAACTATGATAACTTTTCATATATGACATTCCTTAATTCATCATTTAGTAGTAATTTAAATTCTCACATGTTTGCAGTCGGGAATTGCTTGTGATAAGGTGGTAAAGCTTTTTGGATTACATTTCTGTTTAGGTGGTCCTGATGTTCTTAGTTCAACTCATCTCCATTCAGTTAATTGTTGGACTTATAGGTGAAGGAAATGAAAGAGCTCAGTAAAGGTTATAACATAGTGGGACTTTCACAGGTGATTCACAATGATAGGATGCTTTGCAATTCTTCTACTTTACCTTTTTTAATGCATCACATGCTTATCTTTTTATGAATGCATCTTCTTTTTTTCCTGGTCTCACACTCTTGCTCGTCATCCATCTCAACATCCTCATCTTAGCTGAGCTTGTTCTAGATATTTTTGGTTTCTTGATTCCCATCATTGTTCTTCATAAATGATAGATTTCGTACCAATTTATGGGGAATGGATGATATTTGAATTGGTAAATATAAGATGTTAAGATATGTTACATGGACCATCTGCATATACTTCTAGGCTTTTTAAGTCTTCCTGAGCTCTTCTAACGTCAGAGGACTTTACAACAAACTGGACATCTTTATCCAGTTACAACTGTCATGGTTCTTTGTTTGTTTGTTTGTTTTTTCTTTTCATTTGGGTATGTAAGTGGGCCAATGCTCTGTGATAAATGGGTAAAGGCAGGTTGGTGACGCAGTTTTGTACTTTAAACACTCTAGACTTTATACACAAGGTTTAAAAATCTCTTCTTGAAGCAATGTTTCGTTTGAAGGAAAACCTAGACAATCTCAACCAAAACATTCTATGAAAATCCAAAACATTCGATGTTTCGGGGGTTACTGTGTAGTTCGGTCTCAGCCAAAGCTGGAATATCTTGGCCAAAACATTCTGAAACGATATGATACGAAAATTCAAATCTTATTTACATACTTAGCAAGCTGGCACCTTCAATTTTTTTTCCTGAAAAGTACATTGAGAAGAACAAAAAGAGCAAATTCATCGAATCTCCCAGAGGTCGAGGAGACCTACCAAGAAGATAGCCAAAGAAGGAAGAAAGAAAGAGAAAGCGACTAGAAAAAACAGCTCAAATGAATGAGGTGAGATGGCTCATGGTTGTCAACCCTCCTCTGACATTGTTAACTCCCCCACTTAAAAAGCAAATTCCTCAGAAAATGCTCTTGAATTCGGTTGATGATTCTTGAGTTGTTTGCCACTACATAGGTCTTTCTCCGTGCCACTAAAGAATTTTCTTTCTAGCTTGTATTGATCATGTGATGGAGTCATTTCAGTATTTGTTGATGTTAAGAGTCTCTCATTTATTTTTATGTTTGCTTGACTTAATAGTTCTAATGTTAAGGTAGTATAAAAATATTCTAAAAGAAATCTTAAATTGTTGTTCTGTTTCAGGGAAACTTAATTGGTCGAGCAGTTGTTGAGTTTTGTGACGGAGGACCTCCTGTAAGAACTTCTTCTGATGTATTGATTTTCTCGTTTCAACCTGAGCTCAACTCAACCCAACCATCGGGATTGAGCTCACTAACCCGAGCTCAACCCAAGTTTGATATTCTAAAATCGGGTTGAGCTCGGGTTAGCCCAAGTTAGGTAATTTTGGGAGGATTGGACGGGTTGGCTCGTTGAATATCCCTAATTTCATTTTAATCAATAAATAAATTTTATATTGTAAAAAAAAATACAATATCAGAAACAAAACCACTTATAAATAAAATCACGTGTAACCTCCAAATCCATCATTGAGTGGATATTTAGATAAGTCATACTTAATCAAAACTCACATTAATAATATTCAATTGTCTAGAAGCCATTACCATAAGGAATCAAAAAGTTAACAAAACAAAAAAAAAGATGATTTTTATAAAAGTATGTGCATATTAGCATACAGGCATTGGGTTCGTCGGGTTGCTCGATCCCTCAACCGGAATTAAGGTTGGGTTAAGATATTCTAACCCAGGCTCAACTCGTTTTCTACATAACTCAGCCCAGGCTCACCCATCAATTGGGTTGAACCCGGATTGAGCTCGGGCCGGTTGCAGCCCTAATGCATTCTTTCATTGTACTACTCTTCTTTCATTGAGCTTTTCATTTTTGTACAGGTTAAGAATTTCATCTCACTTGCAGGTCCTCATGCTGGTATTGCTTCTATACCACTTTGTGGAGTAAGTACTCTTTTGACCTTGGAATGTCTCAAAGGAATCTAGAATAATTTTCTTTTAATTTGAAGATGTAACCATATATAGCATCAAAGGAGAATAGAAAGTTAATCATCTCCACAGTATGTGGTACAAGTAGTCTCTTTTTATCTCACAAAATAATATGGAAAAAACAGAAAGATTTCAGTTCTAAATTAATGTTTTTAATTTATAAATGTGATGCCACTAGGGTTGTTGAGAAAATCTAAGGTGCCCATCTAGGGGTTTAATATGCATTGTTGCGGGACCCACCATTTCAATGGGTCCCCACATATCTCCTACACCAGAAAGCGATCCTAATCTAATCAATACTTTCTTTTTTTTTTAATAGAGAGATTTACCAGGCAGACCTCTCTGTTGCAATTTTATTACAAAAACTCCCTTAATTTATCAAGTTCATTACCGAGCAAACCTTTACTTTATGGATCAGGCTAGTGTGACTAGCTTGGAAAATTACTAAGGGTCTTTGGGCCCACATGGATTATCAAATTGGCAATCCCACACCACATTCTTCTAGATTTCATGGGAAAAATCAGATTAAAAAAAAAAAAAAAAAAAAACCTTTTTGATCTTGATCCAAGGTATTGAAAATGGATGGCACTGTGAAAACTAATTTTTTTTTCAAAGTTCTTAGAATTCTGTCCTTTATAACCCTGTGGCATCAAATCATGTTTTTGGACGCCACAAATTAATGAGGTTAAGATCCACTCCAAGGTATGTTGAGTAACAAATTAGCTGTCCATTAAAGAACATTGACGAATAGGTTTTTGTTTAATAATTATTTTTAATTTAACTTTCAATTCTGATTAAGATTGGAAAAATGCTACCTACTTTTGCAGTCCGGTTTCTTTTGCATTCTCGTGGATGATTTAATTAAGTCAAAGGTCTACTCCAATTTTGTCCAGGTACCTATACATTATAGATAGCACAACCTTACTGTCTAGTTTGCATTCCTTCTCACTTGAGGAAAAATTAAAATTCATATTTTTTTAGGGTCCCTGTAAAATTGGCAATATTAGGTTTACCTCCCTTAACCGTAAGTCAACGTTGCATTTTCTTGATGATTTAACCGTGAAATTTTGTTTTTTTGTTTTTGTTTTTCAAAGTGCTCTACAAATACTTAAATTACTAAATCAAAATTTGGAGAAAAAAAAATCCCTGTTAAATCATCAAGAAAAAGCAATGTTGACTTACACTAAAGGGGGTAAACCTAATATCACCAATTTTACAGGGAGTGGTTTCTAAAATACCCATATTTTATTGTTGTATGTCGCAAGACTTAATATCTATGGCCACACCTAACTTCTTTTCTTTCGGATTGCAGAATCACTTAGCTCCAAGTGGTTACCTTAAAATTCCAACAGTGAGTAAAATACTCTAGTGGTGGGGGCATTAAGAGATATTTAGGGCAATCCGATCTACCTATTCGTGATCTCCTGTTATTAAAATGTGTTCTTAAATATGCATTATTGATAGTTTTATGCAATGCTGCATTCTTTTCTTGAGCACTAAACAAGAGAATCAACTTTTTTTCTTTTGTAGGAGATTTCCTCCTATTTAAAAGGATGTAAGTTCCTCCCAAAGCTTAACAATGAACTCCCTAATGAGAGAAACTCCACTTACAAGGATCGATTCGCTAGCTTACATAATTTAGTGCTTATCATGGTAAGCTCAAAATGCTTTATTTCATTATTTTATTTTGAATAATGATTTTCTGACACCCCCCCCCCCCCCGGGTCTAACATACGCCCCCTGACATGGCATGCACTAGAACCATTGATTTTTCCTCGGGACACACAAATGCACATATTTACGGCGATGTACAGTTGTGTATCCTGAGGAAAAAAAATCTAGGGTTCTAGCCCATGCCACGTCTGGGGGTGTCAGAAAAGCACGACTCTTTTATTTTTTATATAAATTCAAAATGTCTTCCTTTGCTATAGTATCTAGTTGAATATTTTCGTCTTAATGATTTTCCCCTTCTTGTCTTTGCATGTCCTATTAGTTCGAGAATGACACGGTTTTGGTACCCAAGGAAACCTCCTGGTTCGGATATTATCCAGATGGGGCCTTTAACCCAGTTTTGCCTCCTCAACAGGTACGCTTTCTGTTTAAAACCTTAATGTTAAATGGTAATTTGGATGTTTTATGATCTGGCTTGGGTAGAACTTCCTTGGCAGTAGGTTGGGGCAGCTTATTTTCTTTTTCTGAACTTATCTAATTTCTTAAAACCAAGGAAAATTCTGTAATTTGAACGACGATTTAAGATGTGATAGTCCAAACTTGGACCCATAGTTCAGTTGATTTATATTATGTAATGCAACTTTGAGATTGTTTATTTAAGTCTACGTAGCATTCCCTAATGACAACATATATGGGTCCACCTTGCAGACACGACTCTACATTGAAGATTGGATCGGTTTGAAAAAATTGGACAATGCTGGAAAGGTTAAATACATTAGTGTGCTAGGAAAGCATCTTGGAATATCCCAAAGTGACATGAGAAAGTATGTCGTGCCTTACCTAGAGGACCAAGATTCAAAGATAATGCTTTGAGGAAGTCTTCTGGTGTCAACCAAATTCTCTTGCTTCTCTTCTTTTCGGTTGGAGACCCATATATTTTTCTAATAAGTTGAAGATTCTGTGGAGGTTAACGCCCTTCGCAATTTGTTGGGGCTTGTGGAAAGAAAGGAATTCACGCACATTCAATGGCAAGGAGAGTAACTTACAAGAGCTTCTTTTCAATATCTTTGGTTTGTTAAATACATAAGCTATGCTTTTAGTTACAGATTCATTTTGTCGAGGTCTGAGATTTTATAATGTGTCGGCTTTTTTTTCCATTGAAAACCCACTTGTTTCTTTCCAAAATTTAAATTTTAAAGCACATTGCCAATGGAATGAAACTCCACTAGTGTGTGTGTGATCCGAAGAGATGTAGGCACCAACTTTGTAAAAAAGTAGGAAAAGTCCACTTAATTAATGCACATAAGAATAGTAAATTTTGACCAAATGATTTTAGCAAAAACTGAATCATCATTGCCTTCGTACAATGAGATGAGATGATCTAAATTCAGTTCTTAGTGCACACCCAAACGTCCTTGGTTCAAAGGAACCATTAGAATATCAGATATGAGACGACTCTATAATCTAATAATACTCTTCAGAAGACACTCAAGTTTCTCTCCAAGCCAAAATTCAAAGAAAGTTCTCCCTTAACCGAAAGTATTAAATTTTGAACTAAGTTATTTTACTTGGATGAGATAGAATCACCAAACTTATTTTTTGAGAGGGTAGTTTTGTAAATTGGGTCGATCCCAGATCCTGTGAGAAACAAAAAAGGTCTGTTTGAGCAAAAAAATTTATCAGCTTCTTGAAGATGTTGAAATAACACGTTTGAGTGAGAGGCTCTGATTTTCACAACTGAGATGAGTTCAGCCTGAGTCGCCAAGCATCAATAAATTAGAGAACTGCTATTGCCACACCAATTCCTATGTACATCACCAAAGAAACGCATACAGTTGGTGTGGCAATAGTAGCTCTCATTAATTAACACGGGTCCCAGAACCATCAATGAAAGTAAAGCAATGAGATGAGTTCAGCCGAGTCATCAAGTAATCTATAAACTAACAGGGTCCCAAGACCCCTCAACAAAAATACAGCATAAGCATAATTTTAGGAAGTCAGGCGCGAAACAGAAAGAACAAAAGGAGAGTCCAAAATAGAAATATGTACTTTGATCAATCCATCAAGAAACAGCTGAGATTACCGAGATCAAACAATGAGGAACGATGAACATAGAAATACATATCTGAATTTATTGTAAGGCTAGTGTTATAGGCACTCACAATTTTGATTGGGGCGCCCATTTTTACATAAGCACATACAATTTTAATTCTTGGATTTTGGCACCCCACAAAATTTGAGAGCAACTTTTTAACTATAAAATTTAGTCCTTGAAAAATAAGTGGGTGCCCTTAATAATATGTGGGGTGCCTATAAACACAGCCTATTGTAATTGCATCTATTATAAATATATTTAAGGTGTGCTTGTACATTCGAGGAAACAATGAATATCAAAAGAAGTATCTTTCTCTGTGACCTATACGTTCAGATATCAATGAAACTAAATGACCTTGAAACTGGGGGCCTACAGGAGTTAATGAGAGATAAAGGTAACTACAGTTTATAATATGAGATTCCTACCCCCGGAGAATACAATTGCTTCAACAGTAGAAGTTGTTACACTTTCAAGTAAGAAAATGATCGATCATGTGTTGTATGACATCTGCACCTTCCAAGTGTATAAAGGGATCTTTCACCTGTAGAGTATTTAGAAAAAAAAAAGTTGATAATTGCTACCTTGGAATAAGATCAAGGAACATCTGAGAACCCAGTCATCTATTAAATAAACATAATATTTCACAATTGAAATATAGTTAGTGAAATGATGTACAAGAAGGACTAGGATACCCACTTCAAATTAAACAAAATCAAAAAGCATTTCAATTGTTCTTACTAGGTTAGGAAGAAAAATACAGATCTGACATGGATGGAGGTAGTAAGAAAAGATTGCCAAAAATGACATGGAGGAAGGTAGTAACAACAGATATGAAGATTGTCGGACCGTAATATTTTTGGATAAGGCTAGTTGACAATAATGATTGCTAGGGGTTTTGTACATGTTCCCCTAGGTTCTAGATTCCTTGCAATTTTCTACTTATGGGAATTATTGTGGATGGTACATCAAAATAACTGAAAAAGAGAACTTTAACCTTTGAATTTCACGTGCATGTGAACCTCTTTTCTTGCCCAAGACGAGAATGAAATGGTCTTGCGTCATCATGTGGAAATCCAAGGAGTTTAGTGTCTTTTTTAGAGCCAAATGTAGATGTAATTAAAGAGATAAGCAAGAAACTTAGTTAAACGGGGCTATATGCAAAATATGAAAACACAAAGAAATATATGATATGGTAGGAATCTGAACAAAAACACTCTTGTCAAAACTTCTTCCTGACACCACTTTGGCAAGTGGCACTACCAAATACAAGGAATTAAACAATGCTAATGTTCCATATTGTAGTATTCACTTGTTTTTGTACATGAGTTAGGCAACTCCAGTCTACACAAGACATCTGAGTTTCACATTTTGTTTTGGAAAAACTGTACGTACATCCATCAAGGCCAACTGAATGCTGGGAAACCCCTTTGACCGCACACCAGAATTAGTGTGGAATGATTATAACCATCCAATGAATATCCACATTTGATGGTCGAAGGAATTGTCAATGTCGTACCAATGGGCTTCTAGTCAACAGTTACAGACATCAAATTATTGGGTTCTCCGTCTGATTGATAAATAAATAAATATATATATATATATATATATATATATGGAAGACTATCAAAAATTAGCAGGGGCAAGTTTGTTATTTGGACAGCTAAGATCATCCAAGACAGGTTCAAATTTCAGACAATGGCAGGTCTGAAGAGCAGTGTAACATTAGGATTTCATCCAGAGTATAAAATGGTGCATGATCAGTTGTAAACTCCTACATCACTCTTATTTTTGTGGTAAGTTTCACAAAACCACTCTTGGACCATCAAAAATTTAAGTTCCTTATTCTCAGGCTGTGTCCAGCTCAATGTAGCCCACATCTAGACTCTTCAGATAAGAAACCATGGCGAAAGAAAGTCATATATAGGCTGAAACCCAAGGTGCTAGAAAGGGTAACTATGTGGGTGTGTGAAACAAGAACACTCCATTTTCAAAAAAGTTGTTGAAGCAGACACAAACGTTGCATGGATTGGTATCACTGTCTGGCAAAATCTGGTGCAGACTAGTTGTCTACATACTTGCTTCCATTGAATCCAACAAATCAAATGTTTTGGAGGCGATTAGTAAAATGTAGGGACCCAGATAAGACGGTATTCTGGAGACTGACACAAATTTAGAGGATTATGGTAACACCTGGATTCACCATTATGCCCAGCATACCTATATCCACAAGATTCGAGATTAATACCAGAAACTGCAAAGATGGTTCTATACTAAAATTCTCTCATTTTATTGGGTACAATTAGTTATTTTGTTAATTCCTAACAATTCGCTTGGTAGTCCCATCACGAAAAAATGGGTAAATAGTGTATTATAACTAGTGTTATTGTAAGAAGTTTGCAATATTAGAAGTTGTGTCACATTTAGTAAAAACATTAATACAAGAAATGATATTTAGCACAGAAAATATATATATATATATATATATATATAGAGAGAGAGAGAGAGAGAGAGAGAGAGACCTGAATGACACTGTGAGCAGCGAACCTCTGTCTGCTACTCTGAAAACTGACATCTACTTTTTCCCAGGACACACGGGAGAGACCTATCAGCAGCTCCTCTGCATGAGAGTCCAAATGACAAAACTTAAAAGCCACTTCAATGGATCTCCTTCATAGAAAGTACTTCATTGACAACCGCATCAAGCAAAGACCAAAATGCATTAAGAATACACAATTTCCATGCAAATTACCTTACTATGCTAGCTAACTTATCATGCAATTATCAAGAAGAATTTTAGTGAGAATGGAACACTGTTAATTCAATAAACAAAATAAAAAATGATTACAACTAAATATCCGAAGTGAGGAATCAACTTAAGCCTAAACTTTCACCCATGCACAAAGTTATGCCTATAAATGATGAAAACATTTGTGATCGGGAAATTAAGTTCTTGATTCATTCTCTCTCCTTCTCCGAACTGTGAGGGGTGCATGCATCTCATCCTACAAAATTGAGATAACGCAAACCAATACTGTAATTTAGGTAATATCAACTAATCACAGGCTTTGCCTTTGTCTTGCAAAGTTAGGACTAATTCAGCAGTTTGACCATTTGCATCAGATGCAGTAGTAGAAGCCACATGGAAACCATGGTTAAAATTTTCATTCCATTCCTGAATGTTTTGGCTGAAATATTCTCTTTTTTTTTACATCGAGTCCGTGTGAAATTCCAAATGTATCCCAATATTTTGAAATTTTTTCTCTGTATGTTCCACAAAACATATCAGCATGTAAATTAGAAATCTTTTGCTAAAATTTGAATGCCCCAACTACAGTCTCCCGGAACATATCAAATGTAATGTACCAAAACTAATTTAACCATAACATACATTTTATAACTTCTAAGATCCATTTCATTAAATGAAAATACTTTCACAACATTATATATGCATCAAATGCAATGACTTGAGGTGCCTATTTCAAAATGTTTTAAAAAAAGTATGATAAAAACAAGTTCTCTATTTCCTATAAATAGAAAACTAAATTTAATTATTTAAAGAGGCATTAAATTTCAGTTTTGGTGTCTATTTTGGCTATAGTTTGGAAATGGAAAATATTAAGCAAAGATATTTTGACCAATGTGGAAATAAATACAATTTTAATAAAAATGATGAAATTTTTTCATTGAAACTGTTGGAAATGATAAAACTGACATGAAAACACTCTTTGGTAACCAAAATACTGTAAACAACCATATGGAGTGTGGAAATGAAATCAATAGTGTTCCGGTATATGTTGGTTTTGGTATTTGCATGCTTGATAATAAAAAACAGTGAAATTCTAAGTAGAAATGAGAACGATAGCGTTCATACTAACTACATATAACTCCACGTTAAAACACTTGATTAAATCAACAAACTGTTAGTACTATATTATTATTATATTGTACTTATAAAATACTTATGAACAAATTATTAATTAAATAACCCTTAATTAAAATATAGACAATTGTATGTGTGTACTAATATGAATGTGCTAATCTGCTTATAATAATCAAAATAGGATAAGACACAAATATCAAACAAATAATATTTTGTCTCTTCTAAGGAATAAATATTATGAGTAATTTACAAGTCTTTTATACAAGCAATTTAATTTTTTTGATATTTTTATAAATTGTGAATGTAATTTTAGAGTTATCTTTTCATGAAAGAATATTTCAGTTGAATTTTATTAACCATCGAAATATTTCCACCAAACTCTAGCATTTTTACACATGAAAATTCAATAATTTCAATCAAAATTTACTATTCATCCAAATATTTCGTGAAATGAAAAGTGATATCCATATAAATATATACAAAAGGAACTTATTGGTTAAATTCCGTGTTGGAGCCGTGTGGCAATAGAAATATGTTGGAATTTAATAATAAGATTTAAAGTAAATGAGTCTTAGATCATTCACTTTGTTTTGGTCCCAGTTTGGCTTTCAAAAAAACCAAAACAATATAATAATACGAGATATTAAACCTTGCTGGCAACTGTCATCTGCACAAACTATTGGGCCATAAAACTTACGAGTCAGGAAATGAAATTTATGAAAGAGTGGTGAAAAAAAGATTAAACAAAAGCAAAGATATTGAAAATTTGATTTGGTTTTATGCCAGGAAGTAAACCATCAAGGCATTCATTCCATATAGTAAAAATGATGGAGAAGTTCAAAAAGAAGATGAAAGATCTCCACATGATTTCATTTACTTAGAAAACATTAGCTAAATTACCCATGGAGTAAATTTGGAGGGTATTGGGAAATAAAATAATCCAAAATGAATACATTGGCACAATTAAATACATGAATGACCAATTGCGGCTAGTGTGAAAACAAATTGTGATAAGACATGAGTTCCCAATTACAACATCAGGGATCGTTGTGGGGTCAATATTTATTTACTCTAGTTACAGATGAAGAGCTGGTCCTTTGGTGTATGTTATTTACATATACTGTAGTGCTAGTTGATGGGACTAAAGAGGGAGTCAAAATAAAACTGGAACTTGGGAAAGCTACTTTGGAATCCAAGGGATTTAGACTAAGTTTTAAGTGGACCATGACAAAGTATATGGAGTGAAACTCTGGTGAAAAACATGTAGAGAGAGTCCGATAAAAAAGTGATGCCCATAAAATTAGAGATGGACGGTTAAAGCGGATGTGTGATTTTGAAATGCCATGTGATCAATAAATCCTAATCATATTAAAAAAAATAAAAATTATAAGATAGCAATACCACCAGTTCACACATTGAGTGTAGCAGGTATGAGGATGTTGAGATAAATGAGTGAAAATTCTAAGAAACATAAAAATTAGAAAGGGATGAGTTCATAGAAATGAAACTCCAGCAGGTGAAAAACTAAGGAAAAGTTGTTTGATATCAATCAAAGAAAAAGGAAAGTTGATTGAGATGGTTTCATGCGCAACAAAAACCAATAATAGTCCTAGTTAGAATGAATATGCAAATTGAAGGTTCTAAAAAAGTAAAGAGGATCTCTTATACATTTGGTCAAAACAGAACATACAGTTCACGGGGACAACTTTTGATGATTTCGTTTTTAGCTGGCACTCTTTATGTGATTAGTGATGCTGTAGTTTTTCTTTGTTACTCTTGTGGAGGCTTTCTCGGCCTCCTTGTATTTTGTTTTCCCTCTTTATCAATATATTATACTTTTCAAAAAAAAAAAAAAAGTAAAGAGGAAAACCCATAAAGGGCGCGGATTGCAATAGTGAGTAGATTTGAGGATTCCTATATTAATGAAAGACATGAATTTAAATGCAATTGGATGGCAGAATAGGATTCATACGGCTGACTACAATTTTTTGGGATAAGGCTTTGATGACGATGATGCTAAGTCTTCTCAAAATCTAATTAGAATCAACTCTCAAGATGGATCAAATTGTTGACCAAAGTAATTCTAATAGAAACCAATTTTACAACATTTATTCCATTAATATCCTTATTTAGTTGCAAAAGACTTTCCTTTCACATGAAGCACACATAACACCCACACTGCTGAGGATGCAGTTGTGCTTCTGATGTTTTGATGTGATAGCTATAACTCCACAACTATATTCCATAGACCCACATGAATTAAGAAGAACAATTCATAGACAATTAATGGAACATCATAAGCATTAAAAGATTTCCCCACAATGGATCAGTAGATGTTTAGAACACGCTAGAGAAGGGAATTGAAAAATGAAAAATAAAATAAAGGCAAAGTATATTATCAACAAAAGTAGACATGAATTAATAAGATAAGACACCCATAACCTAAATATGTAAACATGAAAACAGGAATGGAAGGCAGTAATCAAATAGCAACAGAAAACTAACTGTGATTTTCCAGACTTGCTCCAATTAAACAACAAACTTACAAACCTTCTAGCATAGCAGAGTCTTCATCATCCACTGAAACGGATGCACACTGCTCACCATCATTTTCCTTGCACCATTCTTCGTATACAACATGTGGATATTTCTCACTAAGAGGATCCCCCCACTAGTAATCAAGAATGCTAGTTATGATATTGCCACTAGAATTTAAACCAAAAAAAAAAAAAAATAGTTAAAGCATATGCAAGTTGATATAACCTTGGGAAGTTCACTATGCCGTCTAATTGACGATGTTCTCCAGCCAACAATATCTTAGTAATATTTGGTCATGGAAAATAAGAATACTAATATCAGAATTATTGAAAAAGCATGCATAACCAAGAATGATATTGGAGGAAACAGGATACGATCAAAAGCAACATTTGAGTAAGTCACACGGCGTTTGAATGCACGTAAGGCAGACCTGCATTAGTAATATTGAGCGTCATGATCAAAATTTCCAGTTAACTGGAGAGGAAGTCATCTTAAAGCAGTCACTGACCTACCAAAAAATTTAGAAGAGGCAAAGGAGTGAAAGAACTATAATTAATCATACATGAAATAGAGGCCATTGTAATCATCCAGCATGCGCCGCAGTAATGGTCGCTCCCCTTCCTCAGCATCAGTAAGAAAAAGATGTCGGCCAGTTCTCCTAAATATCCAGTGAATGACAAGAATCGCGGCTTTCTCTAAAGCAGTAACTCCAAAAAGAAACGGAACCTGCAAATGAAGAACCTTTTCCATAGAGCAAGAGCAACATAACCCAAAGTGGGGCGATTATAATATTAAACAGAAATGATAACCAAAAAAACTTTCATAGGAGTCTTAATATACTCTACAAAAGAGAACTTTCTAACTATTGTAGAACACACAATCTAGTTGTGTCCCCTTCTCTAACGCCTCAAGTCTGATACATCTATGGTGTAATAGTCTCTGCCAGGCTTAAAGTGATATTCCCATCTACAGAATCTTAGATCTCGAGAGGGATTAGCTTAAGACCCACAGGAGAGAGGAAGTAGTCTCTGATTAAAGTGCTTGCAGGGGATAAACTTCCTAGTTCTGATGATTTCAACATACTTTCTCTAAGAAATGCTAGGATGAGGTGTGGTTCCAAGAGTATGAATATCTTGATTCTTGACTGTTGTTTTAACAATACCTTTATAGAATCTCAAAATATCAATTAGTGATAAATATCACCAGCCATAGGCCTATTAGTTTTGTGGGAAGTGTCTATCATATCATAGCCAAAACTTAAGCTTCTAGAAAAATCTGATCTTATAGCCTATACCTCTCAAAAGCAAGGGGCCTTTCAAGGGTGGGTGGGTGTGGGGGAGCATGGGGGATTACAAATGGTATCCTTATTGCTGATGAATGTATTGACTCTAAAAAACATAGCAATATCCTAGGTATTGTTCGTAAGATGGACATGGAGAAGTTTTATAACCAATACCATTGCTTTTCTTCATTTCAGATTGTGAGACCAACCTATGCAAAAGATTTCCAATTGAGAGGACTTCTAATGGAATCGTAGTTTCCACAGGAATATGACTATTTAGAGATCAATTTGGTTGCCTGTACACTGTCCAATATATATGGTTGCTACTTTTCTTCCTTGGTGGAAGACAAATGCATTTGGATGGAAAGCTGGAATGGTACGTTTACCATTAGATCCTTCCATTTAGCATAAGGCCTCCAGATCTGTTTTTTGGCAAACTAAGTTTGGCAAGCAAACATCCCTTCGTTAATTGCCTTTTTTGCTTGGAATGCATATTTAGATAAAATCCTTACCATCAATTAATTGATCCATCAACAAAGAACCACTGTTGATTTTTGTGGCATGCAATCTAGAATATATTGGATACTTTCTCAATCTATTCTTGACCTTTTAGGAGTTTGAACACCGAAGCTTTCTCTTCCGGAGGAAGGCCCATTTGGAGGCTTCTTTCCCTTGAGACTTTACGGATCTAGTGGATTGAAAGAAATAGGAGTCTTCAGAAGCAAGATAAATGAGGTCCATGTAATCATTCTTAATATAAAAGCACCCATATTTCAATCGTCCCAGCTGTTCCAGGAATGTTAAGGGTTTTTTCTTAGTGGATTTTGCTTTTAGATGGGATTTTATGGTAGATGCAGTAGGGAAGCTTTTTAATTTGTTACTTTTCTCATTCGTAGCTTTTTTATTTGCCTCCTCAACCACCTTGATTCTCTTATACTTCTCTTTGTTTATTAATAAAACCTGTACTTAAAGAAAAGAAAAAAGCACAAAGACTTGTAAAAACAAGAGTGCTAATCAAGTATGTGTGCAGACAAGTTAGTGCACTTTCTCCACCTAGATCATTCACATGAAGTCCTCAAAGAAAAGACCCCTAAAATCTTGGAACCCTTTGGACAAAAGAAAGAAGCTTTCACGCTTATGATTACATCGTGGCTATAGGAATTAGTATATTCATTTCTACATTTTCAAATTATTAATCTTCAGCCAATCAACAGTAAATTAAGCCATAGAATGCTAACAAAATTAAAAAAATTTATTCATAGGTGGAAAGCGAGAAAGAATACCTGTTTTTTGCCTCTTGAACCAAGATGAGGTGTAGCAACTGTAATAAAATTCATTGGCTCCAGTCCACATATTGTTCCTTTTGAATCTTCATTGCATACATCAGTTGAAGCATCCTCTGAATTTTCTTTTCTTGGTCTATACAGCCTCCCTATCACATATCTAGCCACTAGTCCTCCCACAGAATGTGACACGAAAGAAATCTTCCGAACTACTGGCATTCGCTTAATCACTTCTTTCACCTATAATTTATATGTTTTGTCAAATAATAGAAAATTGTGAGGCAGATGCACCTTGCTTTGACAAAATCACTGACTATTGCAACTTGCAAGAACATTCGGCACTTAGTTTGAAGAGATCTAGTCTCACAGTAATATAATTAGTCAACAATCTTAACTCAAACCAACCTCCTCAGCTAATCGCTCTCCCATAACATCCACGCCATCTAATGTCAGCTTCGCCACATTGCAAACACTACCTGCAAAACACGTAAACAACCCAGGTCATAGGAAAACAAATTTTAGTCAAACATGCATTATGGATGCAATGATTCTGTAATTCCATGCCTCCACAGATAAATAACAGAAACATCCTCGGGAGAGAAAATGTAATCTAGAAAACTTTTCTTTAATCATAAGGATGGAAACTATATCAAAAAGAAGAAAAAAATCTCACTAGAAACAAAATTAAACCCATACAAAGCTCCCGCTTTAAAATATGTCTTAAAGAAGCCATGAATTATAAGATTCCAACTACGGAGAAAATTAGCAAAAAATTCCTTTTAAAATTTTTAAGAAAAGAAAATGAGCAGAAAAGCAACGTTTGATCTTGTCAACCATCATATCGACCAACCCAAGCTAAGTTCCACCTGACCAGCACATGACCCAATTGATACAAGAAAGCTGCTAAACAGTTGGCAAAACATAATTTGCGAACTAATCTAGCCTCTCCCCAATTTCTTTCGCATGAAAGACATGCTAACCAAAATATTCCTTCTAATCAAATCCAATGTAAGCATGTTATCATCGAGGGTCACAGTACCAAAGAAGAAAGAAACACACCTTAGATGACATTGAAAGACCCTGGACCAAACCCTATATGAAATTAATCAACAGAATAACTTAATCGAATCCATTTCACAAATGTAACCCTTACACACCTATGTTCATGGTTCTAAGTTTTGTTCTGTTTTAAAATATTTTAGTGGAACATTCAAGTTTTGGAAGAAACTGGAATAAAACACTGAACCCAAAAAATTGAAGGTTTTGGGAATATTCAGTCGAGATAGTCCTGATTTTTATCCTGACCGAAACATTGCCTCGAGATGAGATTTTAAACCTTGCCTATGTTAACAGATGGCATGTAGCACATGTTGACACCAATACTTGGTTACAAACTCAGAGCTCTTTCACTCAGTTTCTCAAGTAAACTAGTTTCCAAGGCAGTTCAACCTTGGAAACAAGTCTCAGATCCCCAACACCCAACCCATTCCAAAGGTCTATGGATTTTATTTGAATCATCGGTCCATTTCCTTCAACGCATCTCTTTATGTACGATAAGTGGTGGGTGCAAGCTTTAAAAAAAAAATGTTGCGCCCAACATGAAAATTAAGAAAATGTAAGAGAACACCCAGGAAAAAAAAAATCGTTTTTTTAACAATTGAACCCTTTAATTTGCATTTTCTAATAACAAAATAAAAAAACAATACAAATCATTAAATTTTTTTTTTTTTTTAATTAAAAAAGTTCCTTACAGTGAACAATCACTTTATCAGGAAGAGTTCTCACGAATTGCTCGGCTGCGAATTTCCAGTCTTTAGAACTGCAAAAGAAAAAGGATAAACATCAGCGACCGACACAAAGCTCACCATGTGAAGTTGAAACCTCAATAAAAAGTGGATTTCCGCAGCCAATTCATGTAAAGTAATGGTGTCAACATGTGCTACATCAAAACCTAAACCAGACTCAAATTCTCCTCCAAAACAAACAAAATCAAAAGTAATCCATCGGGATCATTAAACCTCACCTCCCAAGGATACCATTAACCATAACAACTAGATGATCGGCTGCAGAAGCAGAATCCTTACAACTCCAAACATCTTGACCACCATTAACTGATCTCGAACAAACACTGTTATCTTCCTGATCGCGATCCATGATCGTTGTTCTTACTCACACTCACCTCCTCTGCATTTATGATCCAATCGATCAACAACAACGAAATCGCAAAACAAAGAGAAGATCAAACACAGAGGACACGAGAGAAGAAAATTGGGCGAATTTTGCAGAAATGTCAAAAAAACTCGGCAAAGAAAATGGTGAGGCGCAATGCGGTCGTGATGGGAGTAGTGGTAGTTATAAGTATTAGAAAGAAAGAAAGATCTCAATGTGAAAACGTAAAGAAAGTAAATTTAGCCGTAAACAGTAGAGAGAAAATTGGTTTTGTATAACTTTTTTATTATCTGTTCGTTGGCTTTCTCATTAATGGATTTTATTGGTAACGCTGGCAGCTTCTGTGATAGAAAATATGAAAACGTGATGGATATAAAAGTTGAGAAGTCCATTTTTATTTTTATTTTTATTTTTATTTTTATTTTTATTTTTTTAAAAGACTAGCACTAATTGTCCCCACTTTTCTAAAAGTACACCCAAATTAAAATAAAATGACATTTATATCCCCCATTTACTCAAATCACCTCCTCTCTCTCTCCCCCAACACCACTGCTGCATCCATCCCCTCTCTCTCTCTCTCATATTCTTTTATTTCTTCTTTCTTGCTACTTCTCTCTTTTAGTGCTTTCTCATGTGGTATTAAAACTTGTTTTGACATCTCGTCTCGTGCATGATCAATATCGAGTAATCTCAGACAAAATATCTGATTTATCTGAGTTGTCTCAAACGAGATTTTAAAAAAAACCTTAGAATTAAGATAAATAATATCTTTGAGACGACTTGTCAACTCATATTGTTGGTGGATGATATCAAGACAACTCAAACAAGTCGTCTTGGTCTTGAAATAGATTTAAAACCATATGTGGTGGTGGTGGTGAATAAGAAGATGAGGGAGATATGGATTTGAGAAAATGAGGGATTGGGGAGGGACATGGGTGTCATTTTATTAAGTGAGGGTATTTTTAGAAATATTGGGAGTGCAAAGAGTAGTTCCCTTTGATAAATTATTGTTTAATACTTATGTTTAAAAAGTATTATATCATATATATTATATATAGAAATTTATTGACTGTTAAAAATAATTTTTTGGGACTTCCAACGCCAACTCTAAACTATTTTGGTGAGTTCTATTTAAAAATTAATTTATATAAAATTTAAAAATATATAATAAAAATTAAAACTTAATTATTAAAGAATATAATTGTAATTATTAAAAAAAGTAAAAGACTATAATTGTAAATACCAAAATGGATAGCAATCATAAATATCTAAATTGAATGAAGATAGAGTCATAATTATAAAAAAGAGTCGTGTTGGAGTGATTGCGTTGGACGCTACCCTTACACACCGCGTTGACATGGATGTGCGTGTGAAACCATAAAAATACTTTTCACTCATATTTCAAAGAAAAACATGAGTCATGCTGGGGTGACATGGGATTTACTGTGATTCTCACAATTTTGATGTAGACATGCATACATAACCGTAGATGATTTTTACTAGTATCACAAAGAAACACATTTATGGTTATGTGCACATCCCACATCAGACTTGTGAGAATCGCAATAAATATCTTTTGTCATTCCAGTATTTTCTGAAAAACATATATGATTTTGTACACACATCTTTATCAGCGTAGCGTGTAATACAGTGTTGTGCATAGTCACTTCAACATTTTCCTTATAAAAAATTTGAAATATATGTCTTTAGGAAAAATTACTTAAGAGAACTTGGTGGAGGGATTTTTTATTAATTAGCCTCCAAGTTTTAGGACTTCTCTTAATAATTCATTTAGTAAAATTTTCTTATCTAATCAATCCCTGAACCCATTTCCACATTTCTCACGATTGAATGTCTTAATTGTTCAATCTCACCATTTTCGTCCTAAAAATTAAATTTTTAGCATCCCAATCAAATTTTGAAGATTCCAATCTGTCAGAAAAAATTTAAGAAGGAAGAAAAAATCATTTTCAAGTTTTTTCAAACTTTTTGAAGATATATGTAAAAGATTAAGATTTTTTCAATTTTTATTCTTTTTTGGATGAAAATTGATCAAGGATGGTACTTTTGATTTGAAATCATCTAGACAAGTCTTTATCTGAAGTTTTTAGTCGAATTGTTCATGTATTTTAGTCGAAAAAACTCGAAAAACAAAAATGGGTGTGTTTTACCAACATCGAGTTCACCACTTTTTTTTGTCAAGTTTGACATTTTTTTAAAATTATCAAATTCAACTTTAAAAAATGTCAAACTGGATAATAAATGAAAAAAGAGAATTTATTACCACACTAACTTTTAGATGTGTGCAAATTCTTTGGTGATTTATATATGAATTGGGTGTCATTAGCAAAAGTTGGTGTGGGCAATAGAATCTCTCTAAATAAAAAGTCGTGAACTCAGCAATAAAATTGTTTGACCACTGAGAAAAGAAAAGCGGTGAGCTCGCCAATAATGAGAGACCACTAAGAAAAGAAAATTTTACTAAATAAATTATCAAACTAACCCTCAAAACTTAAGGATTATTTACAAATAAATCCCTCCGCCATGGTCCTTGAAGTAATTTTTCCATGTTTTTTGTGCAGTTCAAATGGTTGTTAATTACTTGTCACACCACCAACAGAAAAAGTACTAAAAGTATGACTGGGTTGCACCATCAATGTTGGAGTTGAGAAATAAAATTTGAAGTGCATTTGGTTTTAGGACTATTAATGGTAGGGTCCAATGTGGGACCAATCCATTAAGGATAAGATAAAATTCGGAATTGATATGATAAGAATTGGATTAGATCATTGTCGGATTGGATTTTTTATTGGATCTCAATATTAAGATTCAAATCTGACCTAATAACAAAACGAATTGGATCAAAAGAGGTCTTGAGTTCAAACCTCTTGTTAGACACCCACAAGAATTTATCCCAATTAAGGGTGTCAATGGATGGTTGAAAATTCGAATCTGATTCGTATTCGAAAATTTTGATTATCGGATTCGAATTCAGATAGTTTTATATGTTCGAATACTTATTGGATATAACATTTCGAATCCGATAATATACAATTTGAAATAATATATAATATATATTACTTTATTTGATTAATTTTCTATATAAATAATATAATATATATTATTTATTTATTTATTTATTATATAAATATTATATCATATATTAATTTTTTTTTTTAATATTGAAAAATCAGTTTGACAAGGAAAAACTATGTTTTTTTATATACAAATTATTCAAATTCTAATCGGATATTATATGATATCCGATAGGATAATCGGATTCAAATTCGGATAGAGTTTTAGAATATCTGTCGGATTTAATTTTGAATTCAGATATCAAATAAAAATTTTGAATTCGGATATTGTTATATCCGAAATAATAAGCATTCGTTGACAGTCCTAATCCCGACTAACCTAGTACGTGTGGTTTTTGGAGTATTAGCATGTATTGAGGATTCTGGCGTGATATGGTGCTCTAAGAAACCAGTTGTTTCATCCAGATAATCCTAAAATTTGATCGATTTACAAAATATATACAAATTCATATATTTTACATACGTTTTATTGGAATCGAGCGTACACTCCAATTTGACAGATTATCAAACCATATGCAAAGTGAGGGATATCAAATACGCCTCATATTGTGTCAAAGTTCAAAATAATTTTCACATAACTTGAAAACTATATGCATATTTTTTTTTTAAATAATGATTTTGTATCATTTTATATCAATCCCAAAATGTTAATCTAACATTTACAAAAATATATTAAATTTATATATACTTTAAAATATTTTTTTTATTTTTAAAAATAAATAATAATATTTACTTTTATCTAACACAAATATATTACATAAGTCAAATAACTCGGTTGAGTTTCTGACTTGACTCGTCATATTTTCGTGCTTATTCAACTGATTTGAGAAATTAATTCAATGGTTTTTCACGTTTACCCCGTATGTTGGTTCCATCGAGTTTTCGGATTTGATCACCTCAAAATCCAATTGAATTGGGTTGATTGATCCAAATTTTGAGTCGACTCAATGAGTTTTAAAACTATGTTTCAAGTTGCTCCCAATGCCTCACCCTTCAATCATATATTGTCCCACACCATGGACTAATCTAAATGGAATTTCTTCTCACATTGTCCCATCTCTAAGTCGTTTTTCTTCGGCAAATATATCGACCACCATTAATGGCCATTGGCCAAGAAAATTAATGAGACAGTTTGTAAGTATGGTGGACCTAAGACAAGATGTGCTGTCTAAGTACACACCTTACAAATTCGATGAACAGTAGAACCTTTAGCACTAAAGCCCTGCTATTATTTATTTATTTTTATTTTGGGAAAAAACCAAAAAAGAGTTAAATATTTACGAAAAAAAGAATCTATTTTTTTCAAAAATTACCAAAAAAACAAATTAAGTCATTGGAGAGTTCGACTTTTTAGTAACTCGTTGGATTGTCCAATGTTTTACATGGATGCTAAATTGCTGGGGTGTGCTCAATGAAAATTTTGGACCGATAAACAGTTAATGCCCATAGGTCATGAGTTTGATACCCAATACGAGCATTAATTCCTCAGGGGCCACCTGTGAGGGTAAACCCTCACTTACCTGGCGTGTGTGATGTGGGGACTTTATTCATGCCCCGGGGCTAGTTCTCGATGGTCTACGGTCCCCTATCTATAGGAGTACTCGATTAACAAAATAAAATTATTGGGATGTTAAAGCAAGCTACTAAAACGTTGGATAGTCTAGTGTTTTAATAATTTGGATGGCATTTTAGTAAAGTAATGTATTTTAACACATTAAAAACGCTAGATTGTCCTGTAATTTAATTTGTTTTTAGTAATTTTTTTGAAAAAAAAAAATTTGTAAAAATTAAGATATTTAACCCTCTTTTAATAAAGTTCCCCTAATTTGTTTTAAATGAACAATTCTACAACCTTTAGCACTTCAGCCCTGCTATTTAATATATATATATTATATATATATATATATATATATATATATATATGATGAGAAGATCATACTCACAAAAAATCAGTTCAATATGAAACTTCCAAATCTATTAAAAGTGGTTTACAAATTATTGATAAAAAAAATTGACAGTCCACATTCTAAATCACTTTTGATGGGGTTGGAAGATTCAAATTGGGGTGATTTTTTGTGAGGATGATTTTCTCATCATAAAGATCATCCTCACAAAAAATCAGCTCAATCTGAATTTTCTAAATATTTTGAAAAATGATTCTTTTTACATATATTTTTACTTATGTTGCTTGAACGCTCCCCTTATATATATATATTTGGTGTCGAGGTCATTTATAAATTGGGATATGGGGAGGACAGAAATCAGTTGATTAGAGAATATTTCAATAAATATTTTATGTATTTCGATTTGAAAAGGATTGAGAAAAGTTAATTGAAGCTTTGGGATTTAAGAGATCAACCGTCTTGAATTGGTTTAGGAGGTTCGACTACCTTGAATTAAACGTCTTCTTTTCTATTTCTTTTTTTTTTCTCTTTTTTTTTTTAATTGTTGTAATAATCCTAAAGAAATGTTATAATTGGTATCACAATGAGATCAGCATTGTACATCAAATAATGGTTTTAAATCTTGACCGAGCCGATTCATCCGATACGTCTCAATATCGTCCACCTACAAGATAGACAAACAAGTCAAACATATTAGACAAGATTTAAAACCATGGTTCAATTGTCTCATTGTTGAACGAGACGACTCAAATGTATCAGAAAACTCATCCGAGACAACTTGGTCTCGTTCATGGAGGAGACAAGACATCAAAACGAATTTAAAAACCATGCATCACATTCGAACACGACGAAAATGAAGGGGAAAAAGTTTTTTATCAAAACAAAATACTTAAATCTTACCATGATCTTTTAGAGACAGTAATTTCTCAAAAAAGATGATCCCATAATAGAAATCAATCCCCACAATCATTGTCCCGAAAAGTATAGGAGATAAAATTCCAATGTCACTGAGCACATTGAAAACACAAGGTAAGATGCAATTGGTTTTGTGTTTTCGATCGAATTTAAGGTTCATGTAATCAAGTCAATCATCATCGAGAAACCCCTCAGACAGTTGGCTCAATAGCAATTTTGGACCGATAAGCGATTAATGCCCATAGTCGTGAGTTAGATACTCAGTATAAGCATTAATTCCTCGAGCACACCCTTACTTGGTGCATGTGTTGTGCAAGCATTGCATGTGCCTCGGGACTAATACTTGGACAAGACCATGGTCTATGGACTGGGCAAAGCCCAAATACAGGTCCATCCCTTGTCTACAGGGATATCCCATTAGAGAGAGAGAGAGAGAGAGAGAGAGAGAGAGAAGTGGAATTGAGAATATGATATTGTTGACTAGTCTTTGTGCGAGAAGGTCATCATCAACTACAAAAGACACTTGTTCTATAGAACACTAGTTCCAATAAACACATTTATCTCAAATACAATTTGGGATGCTAGTGGGTTTAACATTAAGGGCAAGGATGTTTTCAAGAAGGGTGGAATGTGACATACCTAATTATTAGTAAGGAACAAAATAATATTGTCAACGAATAGCCAATCTTTGACCCATCTCATCTAATAGCTCAAATCGGAAATCATTAGAAAATCACTATATATCAAGATTGAACCCTTACAACTTTTATCAACGACGTTGATCAATCCACCACACATTGAATTTTCCCCATCCCTCCAAACCCCACTCCATTGTACATTTGTGCAATGTTTTTAGAGACGTGTGAGCCTTACACGCTTCAAGGCATGCATTAGAATGAGGCTCATTAAAAACATTCTAAGGCATTAGGTTAAATCATAAAAGCAATTCGAGGCTTATGCCTCAAACCATGAGGTACTTATAATAGGCATTCGCCATTAACGCGTATGCATTTAAAATAATGCATCTCTTCCTCTTAACTCTCTATTCTTTTATTTATACTTTACTTTTTTCTTTATTTTCAACTATCTAAACAAGATTTTTTTGTAATCTTTGTTAATAACTTCAAATACAAAATAGTAATATATGCAAATACTAAAAAAGAAATTCTTTGAGATGAGTTGATTTATAATAGTTTTGTCGTATCAAAGTATTATAAAAATGAAGTTATTGAAAAAAAAAACATTCTGATGTATTTTTGTAATAAATATAAAATAATTATTTTATTGTAGAGACTTTCAATTATTCAAATTCAAATTATTTTGATTTTTCTAAGATATATCATTTTTTTTTAATCAATAAACATGTTTTTAACAAGTTCAGAAACTCAATGCCGGCGGGATTTGAACCCAGGTCCCAAGAATCATCAACCAAAGACTTTGCAACTAAGTTAGCCGGCACTGCTATCATTATTTATTGTAATGGATTAAATTTTAAAATTTGATTGTATGGAATTGAAATTTGGAAATATTTAATGATTATCCTAATTTTTAAGTTTTTAAGATTAATTATTTTAAATATTATATTCAATTATTTATTTAAAATATCATGCATGTGAGAGACTTGCAATAGCTACTGTCTGAAAACATTGCTTTTGTGCACCCATCATAAAAATTAAAACAAAAAAGGAAAAAAAAATCCCTACTCCCACTTCACCATGGCTATTAACAACCCTCCATCAAACCCAACAAATTACAATAGGATGTCTTAGTTAGAGAACTGCTCTATAATTTTATTAAATTTAAAAAATATTTTTTTTATTTAAAAATAAAGAAAAATTAATAATAGAATCCATCCTCTCCACACACACTAAAAGAGCAAAAATTTCTTGACATGGAACGAACAAATTTCGGAAAGATCTGAAATTAATTTACCTGGTGCGTATGGGCGGAGGGGACTGCACGTGCCCCAAGGATTAGTTGGTTAAAAATTTAATCCTCGCTCGTAAACTTAAAACAGACAAATCAGGAGAAATGATGTCAATGTTGTGTAATAGTGACAATAATAGCCGACACCAAATCTTTGAGATAAAACTTCGATGATAGCTGTCAGACTCATTAAGTCCCAAATAGCTTAAACATATAAAATAATAGATGACAACAGTGTCACAATGTAATAGAGAATCAAAAAAAAAATTGTAAAACTCTTCTTTCAGCATCCTGGTACCTTGTACATGTTGAAAAGGATGAAAGAAAAAGGAAATAAAAAATCACACCACACCAAACCTGATCACAAATACCTGAGAATAAAATGAGACTAAAAGGGGGGAAAAAAAACTAATTGGAATCCTTGGTTTGAGATTCTCAGACAACCATGTCTTCCTTGTATCGAACGGATTTGCTTCAGAGAAACCCATACGGGAGTAACTTGTATTTCCGTTCTTGAAACATTTTCTCTTACCCACTTTTCTTTTGAAGGTTAAATTTGGTCTGCATTGAGAAGATATACTCCAATAACACAATAAAGTGCAGACCTAAAGCAATGACAGTAGTCTGAGATTAAGATCAACTTCCATTGCAGTGCCAATGTTGAAAGTTTCTTTATCCATTGAGTCAAGTCTCTTTAGATTGAAGCCGCCTCTGCATGATGGTGTTCAAGGTTACGAAGTACAATCCTTGCAAAGATTTTTGCTTCAATGGGTGCCGTTGCTGCTGCAGCAGCAGCACGTAAGATCCGTGCAGCTCCAGTCTTCTGCAAGAGGCTTGCATGGTGCATTGCATGTCGGCCGCCTGGGATAGTAAACTGCAATTAAAGAATAACATTAGAAAAAACTATGCGGATCAGTGAAGTTCAATTATTTCCATTAAAGAAAATAAGGAGTGAGATTAGATAACAATGCTTGAAAACTTGGATTGACATCCCATGTTTTACCTGGAGAAGAGCAAAAGCAGCACAGGCCTTAAGTATAGAAGAAGTGTTCCGAAGCATGGAAATAAATCTCCCAATCTCGGCTCCACTGAAGAAAAACATAAATAAATAAAAAATAGAAACCGAAAACATAACTAGATTGTAAAGACAGGCATTAAGGACAGGTAACGACTCTGTCCAGCCTATTATGCAAAAACACCATATTATAACAAAACTCGAAAGAAAACATGAAAAATAAGCTTCAAAAAAGAAGTCAGAACTTGCTGAAAATGTGTGAGAAATATAAAGTGATGGATAAAATTAACATTCCATCAGTAATAACTACATATATGATAAAGCAATTAGGAAAGGAATCTATTCTTTCAGTGAGCAATGCAGAAGAAGCACATCCCCCTCGAAAGACAAAAAAGTAAGGTGTGGCATGACTGTTGCTTCCTGGCATTCCTCATAATTTTTACAATAAACACAGATTATATCAACAACAAAACACAACGAGGGTTTGAATGCACACACACGTGTGGACGCATACGACACGCACAAAAGATGCATTCTTTCATTGTCTATGTAAAATGCTTTTACATATAGGGGATCGTTCAAGGGCCAAGCATTTTTACAACGTGTTTCGTCCTATATGGGTTAGAAATTTCAGATTGGGCTGGTTTTTTTTATCTCTATGGTGAGGAGATCATCCTCAAAAAAATCAGCCCATTCCGAAACTTCTAACCCCAGTTTACAAGTTGAAGAATCGTAGACCGTCAATTATTTGTAAACCACTTTTGATGGGGTTAGAAGTTTTAGAAGGGGCTGATTTTTTGTGAGGATGGTCTCCTCACTGAAACTACTGACAAAACACATTGGAAAAATGTTTGGCCCTTGAATGCCACCGACCCATTCTGAAATTTCTAACCCCAGTTTACAAGTTGAAGAATCGTTGACTGTCAATTTTTACAATTAATTTGTAAACCACTTTTGATGGGGTTAGAAGTTTCGGAATGTGGTGATTTTTTGTGATGATGTTCTCCTCACCATAGAGATCATCCTCACAAAAAATCAGCCCATTCTGAAACTTTTATCCATATAGGACAAAACTTTGGCCACCAAACGCTGTCCTCTCTCTCTCTCTCTATATATATATATATATATGTGCAGATGTAAGTAGCTTTATTTGTCTATGGAACCCGATGTATATATATATCTGTCTCGATCCTATATATATCTGTCTGTCTTGTTGTGTGTGTTTACCAACATGTAGATTAAAAAAGTCTCCATTGGTGTACGGCGTCATGGCAACTAAGAAACCGATTACATAACCATCAAATAGAAGAAAAGAAAGCGAACCTGCATCTCAGATGTCCTGCTTCTTGTATACGCGCTGCTTCTGCTACCTGTGCCAGGGACGCAGAGGCTGATGACGCAGCAGCCGCAGAAAAAGATTGTGGATCAGAAAATGTGAGAACGAAAGCTTCGATATGCTTCAAGGCCATCCTTCTAGCACCATCTAAGCTTACACACTTCGGAATACCTTCCGATGAAGGTCCTACCAGAGCAACTTCATCCATTCTGTACAAGATATGTACAATAGTTCAGCTTTAAATATGTCCTAATGCAAGATTATAAACCATCACTCAGATAACAGAATTTTTTTTCCCTTTGGCTACTAAAAATTTATCGAGGGAAGGGGGTAAAGATGATTACACCCTTGAGGTGCCAGCTAGCTTACTTGGTAAAAAGTCTATGGGTGATGATGTCATGTCATAGACCTGGGTTCAATTCCCATCATCACTGAGTTACTGATCTCATTAAAAATGAGCTTACAGAATTATTTTTTTTTTAAGAAGAAGAAGATAGCCCACACTCCAAAGATGGAGAACAAAAGACCCACATAGACAAAAAAATTTCACAGACATCACAAACAAGCACAAAAACTTCAATTGAACCTCACTTCCTACAGATTTAGATGCCACACCACTTGCGAGGATTAACCAGCTTAGCATCAAGGTAAAAATGCTAAACCAGATTTATTTATTTATTTTCTTGATAAGTATAAATGTCATTTCACGAAAACGAGAATACAAAAGACGATCTAGGTGACCAACCAAGAGACAGCAACAACTAAGGTTCACACAAAGAAGCCCATCTAAAAACCAAAGTCCTCAAAAAATACACACTTAAACTCCGGACAAAGCTTACACCAATAGAAAAGCAAACCCAGAATGTCTAAAAAGGTCTCCTGACTTGTGGAGACTGAATCCTTGAAAACTCTTCTATTCCACAGACTGCGAAAGGAAGGAACCTCCACGAGATTTTTTTTTTTTCTACCAACCGACAAGGAAAGATCCCAACACTGGAAATGATTAAGCGTCGAGCTAGGGGCCACCCAAAGAACTTCAAAGAGAGAAAGAAAACGAAACAAAAGGGACATTGAAAAAACACAATGCAATAAAATATTGATCCACTAACTCCGCACTTGATTTGCACAAGAAACAATAATTAGGAGAAACGAGACCACTGACGATGAGGTGGTCGGTGGTAGGAAGTTTACCAAGTGTGGCTAGCCAAATGAAGAAACGTACTTTGGACAGAACCTTCGAGCCCCAGATGAAAGAACAAGGGAAGAAAGCAATATGATCCACCGAATCCGCACTTGATTAGCACAAGAAACAACAATTAGGAGAAACGAGCCCCATATGAAGAAACCACATTTCCTTTTAAGTGAATACTTCTGACACTATATTTCTTTTACCAGACATACGAAGATATTCAAGTAGATCAAAAGTTGTTGCAAGTAGAACAAGTTCAAGATGTCCATTACAAGTATCTACTGTATTTTTGACAGAGATTTTCAAAAACTTTACAGAAAAACAAAAATTCAGTTTTCATCAAGAGAACAAGGGAAACCAATTCTTTTACTTCTATGCACAAAAAATACAATGGGTTTCACAGATACATTGTTTGTTCCAAGCCCGGATTGAAGATGAGGGTAATGTTTGTTTGGCATCCAGTAAACGGAACCCAGAGACACCATTATGAACATTTCTACAGAATTCAAAGCAAAGAAATAATTAAATGAACAACAAAAAGGGTTACTATATTTATGCAGGATGACAAACATGACTAAATACCTTCCATCAAACATGTAAGCTAATGCCAATGCAGCCATGAAGCGCGCCATTTTTGATAATGATGAAGCACAAAGATGAACAAGGGCTGGAACTCCCCCTTCCTCCACTATACGAAGAGCATTCCCTGGATTAAAAGCAAGGTTCCAAAGTGCCCCTGCAGCAGTCTCATGTACATCCTATAAATCAACAAATACAGAAAGTTTACTTTCATTAAACTTAGATTAATTCAGAAAGAGCTTCCTATCAAGACACATAAGCAAACTTTGTGCACAGAGCAATGACTTTAACTGCACCTACTAACAGATAATTCTGTATGAGAGCTAATATATACAAATAATGCTTTGTGTATAGTAAGTACTAATTCTCGAAGACTCGTTATCTCATAACCATTTTTTTATGAAGTAGGGTGTTCCCCATCCCCCTTGGAAGTAGGACTACTCCCTATGGATACGCCCAGCCAACACAAACTTGTTTATCGAGTATAATCGCAAGGGGGAGGACTCGATCTCACGTCAATGTCACAAATGCACAAATAAGATGAGTAATCCAAACTTCCGTATCAGTATTTTTCCTTGATACCTCTCTTGGTCTACTCCAAACTTCCCCATTTATCCAGCAAAATGCTAAGTTTAGACACTTAATTTTCATGAACCCACATCCCCCTTCATTTTTTGGAGAACCGATAAGTTCCAATCAACTAAATGACACTCGTGGATTCCATCCTTGTCATTCCATAAGAAAACCCAAAACAATTTATTTTCTCCCCACTCCACAGTCCTAGGCAAAGTTAATAATGATAGGAAGAAGATCAGAATATTTACTATGGTGCTTTTAATTTGTCATTTCTCCCCTTTGAAAAGGTATCTCACCTTCAAGAACCAATTGCCTCCCCACTCTTTCTATAACAGGGTCCCAAATCCCTTTATTCTTATAAGCAACCCCCAAGTAGTATCCCAAAGAGGAAGTTGGGATTTGTAACTTATTGTACTATCATCAATGATTTTTTGCAACACTTAGCATGCTTAACTTGTAAATGCCAACAATTTCGGTTCAGCATCTCAGAGTCACATTAATTTTTTTTTATTTTTATAAAAGTTACATGAGCCAATGCAATAAATGGTATTATGAGTTTGACTAAAAATTGATGTAGATACCTCAGAAGAAATGATGAGTTACATTCCACAACGTAGATTGTAAATAAAATGAATATGTGGGAAATAAATCAAATACTAGTAACTGATAACAATACAATAACAATGGAAATGAAAATATTTAGAAAGATCATTCCATGGGAATAAGTAAAAAAAATTAAAAGGATTGAAAATCAACCAAAGATCAATACTTACTTCGTACTCTGAGCGTGCCAATGCAATAAGAGGTGCAACACCTCCTCCTTGTCCAATAGCAATGCTAAAAAAAGAAAGAGTGAAACAATTTTATTAATACCTATAGCAGAAGCTTAGAGATGGACTTCTTCCTACCAAGAAAAGTATTTAACTCAGAAGATAACTAGAGAATGACAAACTATGACACCAATATCATTGGGGGGGGGGGGGGGGGGGGGGGGGGGGGGGGTTAGAAAGTAGGGAATCAATTGATCAAGTTTTACTATGATGTGAGAGGTGAGGGAAAGAGAGGTCTTGTATTGAGTGGGGATGTGTATTTCTTGTAGGTTTTCTTCTTCCTTCGCCCTTTTGTAGTTCCATTATTGCATTTATTAAAAAATATTCTTTTCTTATAGATTAGCACACACCCCATACCCCCACACAAACCCAAGCACACACACAAAAATAGCCCAAATTCAAGAAATGTCTCATGCAGCAAGAACCTACTACTTAACCTTGAATGCAATTGAGCAAATTACAATTGAAGATTTCAATCTCGCAACAACTTCCAAGTCCATGTTGATGACTTATACTTTAGAACTTCGTAAAAATGCCACAAATCAGATGAGTAATCCAACAAAAGTTGGGGAGGGTAAGGTTAAAATCTTTTTTATAACAAAAAAGATAGCATTTTACTGAATTAGGATTACGCGTTCACAAAACATAGAAATAAAGAATGTGGGAATCCTCTCCCAGATCTCTCATCGAAAAGTTATGCGATAACCAAAAAAATAGATGGATGTGTTTTTTTGTTAGTTCCTTTCTCTTTTGTTCACTTTGTTATCCTTTGGGGTTTTAGGTCTCCTATAAAAATGTTTTTATTCATCAAAAAAGAAAATAGATGATAACATTCTTACATCATTCCCAATGAGCTGGATAACGTCAATATATTTCCCTCCCACTATCTTTCCTACAAACAAAACACTTCCTCTTTTTTTGAGGAGGGGGAGGGTGAACAGTTATTGACCTTTGAATTGTGATCCATGTGACATTGTGATGATCTAGCAGCATATACGAATGTATGGCATGTAAAAGCTCACTACTTGTAAATTAATGGAAATGCATAAAATTAGTTAAGTAATTGGTTGTAATACATATTTTTTATAGGTATAATTGATTATTATAAGATTTATTTTTCTATTTTTTCATCATTTTACAATTTTCGCAAAAAAACAGAATGAATTCGAGATTCATGATTCAATTCAGTCAGAAAACAATGGTACAAAAGATTGAGTTGCATGGAACATTTAGAAAGGGTGCACACACTACCAAAACTTTAGCACGGAACACAATACTTAGATTCAACTAAGACTTTCTTCTTGGAAGAAGGGGAACATAAGATATATGCACACACCTATTAGCTTCTGAAACTGACAATCCCCACAAAGCGCCTGCAGCCCTTTCTTGAAGACCTTGGGAAGCATTTGAGCAAGTTTGTGCAAGGGCAACCTAAATAACAAAAGTGCGAACAATGCTTCAACTGGCAGAAATAGAACTTAACATAAAAGGGTGTCCATTCTTAGTATTGATTCCAAGTTTCAGAGCAGCCAAGAAGGCTAAAAATCAGAACATAACATAGCAAGCAGCCCAAAAGCATTGCCTATTCTTGGCACAATGTATAGCACATGTAACATTGATTATATATGTATATCCGAGGAAAACAATTAAAAGCCTACCACCTAGGAAATCGTATCTGCAGACATGAGATGTTTATGGAAAATTTTGTTTTCCAATACCTTGAGAAACATAGCAGGAAAACAACAACAAGATTTCAAGAGGCATTGACGTGAATTTCAGAAGTGATCAGTTCCAAAACGTCCAAGTATCGTGAACAAGGCACAAACATTTTAAAAGGCATTCTTTACCAAGCATAGGAAGATTGGGTGGTATCATAACAAGACCAGATAACTATGGTCCAAAAAGTCTAAACATGCATAAAAACCACTTGACTGTAAGAGAAATCAAGGATGAGGAAGATTTGAGGGAACTATCTCTCAAGCGTGTGGGAGGTTTTGTAATACTCCCTTTTGGCAGCTAGACAGGCAAACAAACAGGTTGAGCTTAAGTTCAACTGAAACGAGGAACTCTACTTAGTGTCAAGACTATAACACAAAAGATGTGCATATAAAAGAAAACAAATAAACAATATTTAAATAAAATGAAAAGAAATTGGTCTGGCTTAGACAATAGACATACCAGGGCCTCAACACCACCCGCTGCAGCAATTGCTTCACGATTTCTATCGTCAAATGATAAATTCCACAAAGCACCAGCAGCTTCTTGCCTGTTTAATAGTATGTACAACAGTGCCAAAATCAGATAAGACTAACCCAATTACGTACATATACATATATGTACAGGCATAGGATATCCATATGCGTGTGGGTGTGGCAACATGTGTAGTTGCATGCAATTTACAAAATTTTAAATGAAAAGTCGGAGGAGTGCAAAGTTGGCACACATTCAAGGAAATATTATCAATCGAGCAACATATGATTCTTGAACACCTGAACACTACTGTATCCAAGGATGACTCACCCTTCAAAAAATAAGAAAGAACACCTGAACACTGGCATAGTCAAGTATTTTATTTATTTTTTATACGCAGGCAGGTGAGTTCTGTGGCATTTATTACACTCAGAGACCTTACCAAATTACCGAGCCAGCACCTTCACTTTACTCGATGAACTCCATAAGCAGTAAAAACTGGCAGTTGGGATAAGGTTTTTTTTAATTATTGAGTAGTCGATAATTGTGTGATGAAGCACACGTTTTCGTTTTAAAATAATATATTTCTATTTCACACATTTGAAAACTTTTTTCTAGTGCCAAAAAAAAATTTGATTAGTAAAATTTATTAATCAAAGGAAATAGTAATCGAGCTGAAGGACTATATACAAAGCAGCAGTGGCAACATCCCATACACACCCAATCACAATTCACTCCTCACATCTAGTATTACATCCCAATCCCATCTACCCAAGTTATCCTCGAAAAACAACAATCTAAATTCGCTAAAGATTTTACAAATAAAACCATAAACCCCATTACTGAAATGATCATCTCTTGATGTGAGTGCTTAAGATCCTCAAAGATGTGTTCAACTCCTCTACTATATTTCTCAACAAATGGTGAATGGAGCTATGCTCCATCGGAAAATGATTTTGAGGCTGTGGAGGAATCTACAAGAAATTGCCTTCCTTCAAAGTTCAAACAAGGAAACAACGAACTAGGCAAGCAAACCATGATAGAGAAGAAGTAAGACCACATGTCACGAAAAACATGCAATAATGAATTAGATGGTCCACAGTCTCCCCATCTTCCCTGCAAAGCGGACAGAAATTCAGAGTAATGAGACCACACTAGATGACTTAGTCCATCATTAGCATCCTCTTCCGAACAGCCAATCAAATAAAGATTTTTTATGGGACCTTAGGCCCCCAGACAGCTCCTTTTTTGGTAGGCAAGGATATGAAAGCTGGTACTGAAGCCAGGTTTGTGGTATTACCAGTCACACACGTTACCAACTTACCCTTCACAGTAGCCAACTTGTCAAAGCGGTAAAAACTCGAGGTCGGGGGATAAAAGGCTCTGCCAATGACTATTACAATCACAAAAATGGAAAGTTAACGTTTAAACTAAACCCACCAGCAGAACACTGCAGTTCTTTTTTTAATTTATTGATAAGCAAGCAGGTGAAGGTGGTTATACTAAAGCCAGGTCTGTGGTATTACAAGTCACAGACCTTACCTTGACAGTAACCAACTTGTCAATGGATTCCACAAATGGTAAAACTATCAGTTGACATAAAGCACTGTTATTGTCTTATTGACTATTAATATGACAAAAGAAAGTTGGGGGGAAAAAACAACAATTTAACCCATTAATGTCAGATTAACCGAGAATAAGTAACTGAAAGTGGCATTAAGTGTTATCTCATGCAATTGAGATAATCAAATACTACGATTGAACACCAAATTGACTGAGAATATGCAGCTGAGTGTTAAGTAAAACCTTATCTAATTCAACTGTGATTATAAAATACTTAACATAGCCACGGAATGTTACAAAAGATCCCTCTCCCAACCCACATCGAGTGAAGAGCACGTCAATCAAACTATCAATTGTCTAGAACCTATGACCCAAAAGGAATTTGGAAGAAGGATTGTTAGCATTGACCAAGAGATCAGTTGCATCCTCTTTGCAGTCAGTGAATTGTGGAATTTTTTTCAATACGTTTGAATCTGTTTAATGATTCCAGCTCTTTCAAGGTTGATCATTTTCTTTCAGTGCTCGGAGAATATTTTGTGACTTGTGAATTGTGAGACTTCTCCCCTTTCCTGTCAGTGTGAGTATTTAGTAAGACTATAAGATAGGGATTGTAAAATTTGTAATATTGGATGAAACTCTCAACAGTAATTATAAGATTTAAAGGGCTGGTGTATCATTGATCTCCTTTTAGTATATACTCCTAAAAGTATTCAGTTTAAAATTTTGGTGTTAGGTTGGGAGAGAACTGTAAATTTTTTTTTGATAGGTAAAGATAAAATTTTTGTGTGTTGCCAGATTTTTATTGGGATTGACTTTTCAAAAGATAAACTTTTGCTTTTCAAAAGATTTTTACTGGGATTGGTGATGATGAGGGAAATACCTCAACATCTTCATCCACTTTTTGTATAGTGGGATTTTCCCCTTTTAATTAGTCGTCGGTTTGCTCTTTGAAGCTTGTAGTACCCAGGCAGCTCACTTAACCTTTGGTTCTTTTCTTTTCTTCCCAGTTCTTTGTTGTCCAAATATAATGAGCACGAATACATACATTTCAAACAATAAAAAACCAAAAACACTGAAAAGCATATGGAAGAGCAACCACAATGTTTTAAGCCTAAGAATGTCATTCCCAAAACCAAATAAATTACCTGACACCTTCATGCTGAGAATGTGTAAGCAGAACCAATGCTTCAAGTGCACCTGCCTCTTGTCCAACGGCAGCATTATTACTGTTGCTATCACCATGAGCAGCCAAATTAGCCAATGCACGAGCAGCCTGGATAGCAATTGGCATTGGCATCAATTTCTGTCCTCAAAATGTATGTTTTGCACATTGAATATTTAAGTTTTCCTCACACAGCATGTGCATGCCTTTAATGAGTGTATTGCATAAATGCCAAGACAAAAACATTACTGAATATGCACCTTCATGTAATAATGATTACAAACCGAACCCTATTCCTGGAAATTATGAACTTCATAGAGTGATGTGTAACACGCAAAATGAAAAATAATGAACTAAGGAAAAAATAGCTATTTCATGCACATTTTGAACAAAATTAGCCATTTTGGATTTGGGAATTATAGCCAGGAATACAACTCCAGCATCAAGCAATGCATGAATCACGACTGTAATTAGAACGCAGGAGTTCAAAAGTTAAACTTTACTTCTACTACGTTCAATTATCCTTAATAAGACTATCCAGCTGAGCTCTACATCAACAAAACCAATGTCTAGAAGCAAGTCAAAACAATAATTAATGAACAATTTTTTGCCTTATTAGCTATCATTTAAAAAAAACAATAAGCAATGAACAAAGGACAAACTGATTATTAATGAAGGTTTACTCTGATGTATTTCTTTAATAAGTAAAATTTCATTAATTGAAAGAGACCGAGGTCGGCCGAGGTGACCAACCAAGCACGAACAAAATACAACGGTTCTACTCTCCTGTAATACAACACACCCCTTCCCAATTCACTACAAAGTCTTCAAACCTCATGCCCATAATTTCTTTGAAGACTTTCGACCCCAAAAATAAAACACTCTGATGTACCCTTGCCTACTTTGATGAATACTGAAGGTTCTTAGATGGTGCAAACAACAAAATCAAGTTGCCTATCAAAACAATCACAACAAAGGAAATCAGTTGCACCTGCTCTTGTACTCCCTCAAATTTACACGACCGGGCAAGCATCACCAAAGCATGTACACCACCAGCAACAGCAATCTCCATACTGCACTTATCATCTGCGGCCAAATTTGCAAGGGCACCAGCAGCACGTTCCTGGCATCAAAACAAACAAGAACAAAGTCATGACTTAAGCTCCTCATTCTTCAAAACCAGTTGTCGTACAAAACATAAATTACGCATCAGCATAAAAGGCACATACAAGAACTCCATCACCACCAGAGGGCCATTTGAAAATCAGATCCACTAAAGCTTTAACAGCACCAGCCTCCGCAATCGCACCCTGAAAAGAAATCTTGATTTATAACCACTATTTTTAAGGGAAATTTTAAAAGATTAAAATATATATATATATAGGGGCAGGTTCCGTTGACTCAAGAAATGCTACAAGATCTTGACCATGCAAACACAAAATCTAACGATTGAGATTTTTTTAGTATCTCAACAATACCTATCCCAATGATACTTATCTCGAGGATAACATTCAACTATTAGATTTTGCATTTACATGGTCAAGATCTTAGGTCATTTCTTGAGTCAACAGAACCCGATCCATATATATAGGGCCCCGTTCGGCAGCCAACATTAGGGAGCCAGCGCGGGCACCAAAATTTGTCCGATACGGGTTAAAAGTTTCGGATAGGGATGATTTTTTGTGAGGATGTATATATATATATATATATATATGTGTGTGTGTAACATGCACAACCTTGTGCTCTTCTCCCACAGAGAGGTTCCAAAGTCCTCCAGCAGCCTCTTCAGCAACCAATCTATTCATGGACCTTGCCAGATTAGCAAGGATATTGATTCCTCCTTCTTCTGCGACAGCTTTTGCAACTTTCACATTCACCGACAAGTTTGCTATAGCCTATAATCTCAACAGTAGAAAACAATCAAACTGAATTCAACGATTTTATGCAACAAAATCAAGTTCACAAGTCAAAACTGTGGTATAGGTCGGATAGACAAGTTAAGCTAACCTTCGCTGCTTCAGATTGCAGACCCTCACGAAAAGATCTTGCAAGGTCTAAAAGAAGACGTATTCCGCCATCCCTCATAACTGCCTCCGCCCTTCCACCATCAACCATAGCATTTTCATCATCAATGACCACAAAAGTTGCTAGACCCGTAGCCGCTCTTTCTTGTACATCCTCTTGTGAGCTCTGCATTAAACTTAGCAACAATGAGGCACCTTGCCTAAGCCAAAAAACATCTAGCCCTTGTGGGTTGGTCTCCGCAATACGTAGAAGCAAATGTGACAGTATCCACTCAAGCCAAATCATAATCTCATTCAAATTCTTATCCACATTCTTCAAACTCCGCCATTCCAAAAACACACTCCTCTCTTTATTTGTAATATCGGCAAATAGAGAGGCTGTTTCTTTAAAAATGTCTTTGAAAAGGGAGAGTAACAACTTCCCTTTGAGATTATGTGCCACAAAGTTACCTTCTTCGAGAGCCGGACAATTCAGGGCACACAAGACCTTCAAACTATGCGACGACGACAACATTCTCGAAACGGCACTTTGATCAATATCAGTTCTCGAAACATCTATCCCAATCAAGTTAGGCAATTCATTCCAATGTTTTGAAGCCGAACTCCATTTCATGTTTTTAGTCCCCGCAACCGAGAGGAATCGAACAGATACCACCTTCGACAATGCCACCGTGTCAACATTCAAACAGTCCATGAACCCAATCTCAGCCAAATTACCACAATGCTTCGCCAACGTGTTAATCGCGTCTCCATCGACATCCCTAACTCCCGAAAGACGTAACCTCTTCAACTTAGGGCAACAACGGGCAACCGCTTTAATAGCATCACTACTGATCCTCTCACAGAAATCCGGCCCAAGTTGGAGGCTCTCGAGCACCTCATGCTTCGCCGCCATCACTGATAGTGTTGCATCAGTGATTTCCCGACAGAAATCACCACTGATTTCACGTAAACCCTTTGCTTGGAAATTCATTACGGCATTCGCCGCCTCTGCGCCACGGAACCGAAGTTTCTCGAGATTGGTACATCTAGAAGCAAGTGAAGTTGCAGTCACCATGTCACACTTGTGGGAACGAAGATCTAGGGAGTTCCATAGACAAGGAGAACAACCCAAAACTCTATAAGTTCGACAAGTCGAAGACAAGCTTGCCCGGTCTCGATAATTCAAACAAGAGAACAGTTGAAGGACCGTATCAACAGGCAAACTTGTCCAATCAACCTCACCTTTCCTCTCCGAGCTCGAACTCCCATCACAGATTTCCAAATAACTATGCGAAATCACCTTCTCTTTGTCCTTCGATTGCACCCCTTTTCTCCTAACTCTTCGAATCATACCTTTGATCACACAAGAACGCAAGATTCCCAAACAAAGAAGCTAAAACCAGGAAACGAAAAACCCAAGACCTCAAAAACCCTAATCCTCAATCCTCCTAATCGAATTGCCAATCAATCAGACTAAATTTATAGATCAACACGTCGTAAAGATATACAAATCTAAGAAGATGTAACGAAATCTATTCAATCTTATTGTATTAATTTCTAATATCTTTACGAGAATAAAAATCAACAGCTGTTATTCTCATACCTCACCTCTTCTTCGAGGTCTGCGTAAACCCTAACTTTGCGAGATTGTGAACTAAAAATGTGTTCTTGGAGTTCCTTTGAAGATCTCGAAAGGGGGATTTTATGAGATGGGAAGAGAGAGAGAGAGAGAGAGAGAGAGAGAGGCAGAGCCAATTGGCCAAACCCTCAAGGCATTTATCGCCCCTCTTACCCCTTTTTATTGTGAAAAATGATCCACATGGAGAGTGGCAATGCAGGTAGTCTAGTGTACCTTTGAGGAGGTGAAGGAGGGGCTAGGCCTTTGGGTATGGTTTATTTGCCAACAAAAACTATAGCTCACAACAATTGATTTGATAAAATTGGATGTATATATGGTAGTTGTAGGGTATGTTAGGAGATTTTTTCATCATTCGAAAGATGTTGTGATTTTTTTGAATTGGTATGGTATTTACTAAGAATTGTTTATGTTTACGTCAGATTCACAATATATATTAAATTAAAATTAAATGAACCTAAACAAGTATTTTTAACCCTTCATGGGTCAACTTATACCTATTTCTTTTTGTTATGATCGTGTGATTGATGCCTCATTTGATCTCGAGTGATTGTAATTATCTTCTTTTACAATCTTGTTTTGTCCCTCCCTGAGATCGTGATAGTGTCACTAAATATAGTGACGCTATGCATTGTAAACCGAGCTCTGATTGTAAATGCCATTTTCACCCCTTTGTAAGATCGTCATCCAAGTCGTCAAATTTAGCAAACACTCTATACGATAATGCAAACCCATGTTTGAAGACATCATCACACCAGTTCAATAAATATCAAGTATTTAGGTGGCATCAATGAATTAGGTCTCACGGTACTTTTCGTAATAGACTAAGATATGACATTCTCTAACTAACTTATCTCCAACAGTGAAATCTCATCAACCCCACATTAAATACACTGAGATATTATTAATTCAACTCAAGTGTAAACATCAATAAGGCGTTAAACTCCCCAATGGTAAAGTCAGCAATCCCCGTCCAATAACTCGTCAGAAGATGACATAGACCTATCACGTGGTGACACCTATCCTTGGAAACTCAACTATAAAAACCACTCTCAAAGACATATATAGGGTTCAGAACATAAATTCCCCTTTGAGAGAGATTGACATATCCTCACACCTCATGCAATTTCACTATTCACCATCTTCCCCCATATTTATCTATTCTTCACTGTCACTAACTTGATCGTTAGATAATTATTGGCAAACACCACACCAATGCCTATTTTTTTCCACATTTTCCTCATCATCGAAAGTAACGGTCTCCATTGAAGTCATTTAAAGCATCCAGCTTATCTTGAAGACTTCTCAACCATTGGATTGGGTTAAAGATTAGCCAACAACTTATAAAAAAAATCTCGAGGAGTGGAAGCCCAAAAAAATCTCCATAGATACTATAGACACGAGATTTTCGAGTCCGAATATCTCTGCTCACCAAAATTATATTTTTTAGAAAAAATGTGTTAATGGGCACCCAAAAAATAGTTTCAAAATTTTATTTTTTGTTTGTAGTGATTTTCATACGGATAAGGATGTTAGTCTACCTAAAATCTAGGTAAAGGGTCCATGTTTGGGAATAGGGAAGGTGTTAGGCACCCTATTCCCTCCACCATAGGTGGTAACCTTGGATTCAGTCGTTTTCAGAAAATAAAAGTCGATAAAATCGATTTGTGACCTCAAGTGCCAGGGACTTCGATTTTCGCTCAAACTAACAAAGACTTTCTTATTGAGGAAAGGGCCTATCATGGTTAATGCCTTTATAAAATTTTGAAACGTATAGACTCTTTGATCAAGGGCCCATTTTCATAAGAAAATAGCCTAAAGTCTTAGTCTCAAAACATTTTAAAAAAATGTTTTGGAAAGTGATTTTCAATCCCTACCCTTCAAACCGAGTCGAAGCCCAATCTACCGAAAGTAGAAGAAGGTATCTACTACATCTTAAGGTTGTTCCAAAAATGAAAATAAAAAAAGAATGAGGAGAGATAGAAAGGGGGAAATGGAATGGAGAGAAGGGTGGTAATGTAGTATTTTTATTTATTTTTTATACTTACTCTACCTTGTTTTTTACTTGACTTTTCTTCTTCTTTGTATTTTTTAAATATGTCTTATCTTGACTTGAGTGGTTTGTATTGTAGACTTTGAAGGTTGAAGTAATGAGTTGATGGGTAAATGAAAGTTAAGTGATGAGTAAGTAGAGGGGGCTTTTAGAGTTGAGTGATGAGAGAGTTGGGTCTTGATAAGAGGTTCAAGTCTTGGGAATTAGGAGAGATGACTTAAGAGGGGTGTTCAAGCATGAACTTTTTTAGAGGGAAAGGAGGTTTTTATAGGTTTTGAGGAAACTTTTTAGGGGTAAGATGCGGTAAAAATGTAAAATGGTGAAAAATGACATGAGACTTGTGGGTGAGGTGTTTGGGATTTAAGGTTAGGGGAAGGGTATATGTGGAAAATGGTGCAAATGGATTGCTTTTTATTCAAATGGATTAGATCTTTCAACTCATATGGGTTGAGTGTTAGGTGGGGTTAAGGGATATGGATTTTGATCAGAATAATGATTATGTAAGAAGGTGATTGCTGATATTTTATGAGGGTGGAAGAGATGGTGACACATGGATAAAGAGTTATGAGGGTGTGTATTAGGTGAGTTTATTAGAAAAGGGGTGTGGGGATATGAAAATAATTTGTGGAATGTTTTGAAGAGAATAAATGGGGTTAGGTGGTGACACGTGGTATGATGTGGGAATAATGATGGGGTGATGATAATGATTTCTTTTGGGAGGTTGATTGTGGGGGTAACCCTTGTTAGCAATTCGGAATACGACAAAAATTCAACTCGTGAAAAATTCAAGTTATATTTGATTTTTTAGATTGCAAAAATTCGGTCAAATTTTTTGATAAATGGACAATATGTGCCATATGTTTCACACATGTATTATCTATTTCATTTCAAGAATCCCGCCATATGATGGTGACGATGAAATTGGTGATAATAATAATGATGGTGGTGATAATTAGGACATTGAGGTTATTTTTCCATTGAGTTTTAAAAGAAGACCAAAGTCAAGTGACAAATCATCAATATGGAAAATTAAAATGTAATCTTAAATAAATGTAGAGAGTCATGTCATTTGTCACATAAAAATGTGGATTCTTCCAAAATTTTGAAGCACGGCCGCTACAAAGTTAACTTGTGTTATACGTCACAACTTACAAGTTTATAATTGCAATAAACAAAAGTTATATTAGCAATTTTTTTTCCATCGAGTTTTATAAAATTTTGTAAAAAACGTATTTTATTATTTTAAAACTTAAAATCTATGAATTATTCAAAATAATTTAATAATCTGAAGAATAATACTTTCATTGAAAAAACAAAAAATTTGTGAATTTTTCAAGAATTAAACAGGTGATTGCTAACAAGGAGGGTGACATGTGTCTACCTTGATGATCAAGGGTTGTATGAATCTTGATTGGTTATAATCATGAACATGGGTATGGGTTTGGACTAGAATAGGGGCCTGGGCTTAAGATTGGGTAATGATTTAAGTTAGGTTGCATTTATGATTGGTTTAGGTCCATCGGGCTTAGAGGTTGGGTTGGACTTAATTAAGTTAGGATTATAATGATGACAGGTTGAGAAGATGATGAGGTTGAGAAAGTGGTAGGGTTCAAATGATAAACTAATCCTACAGTGAGCCATTGGGTTATTGGAAGTTCTAAGTCTTTTGATTTGAATAAAAATGATTGAATTTCGAAAAATTTGGCCCTTAGGTCCGTTAACGATTTATTTGATAAATACGTATTTTTTGAGCCCTTTTCAAGTGAGACTTGTTCAAATTGGGGTGTATACAGATACCATTAAGGTCATGAGATATATTGTATGCAAACTAAATGATTAGTTTTGAACTAACACAGTACAATTAGCTTACCAATTGTTTATATCTAGAATGATCATGTACAATTATAAAGTTGGATGTTTCATTAATATGTTTGTTGTGATATTAGTATGTTCTCGTTGTATTGGAAGTAGTTAATTCTCAATTTATTGTGATGGTGATTAAGCATTCAACACGTGAATATTTTATTAAATACCGACTAATTACGTGTAAGTAGTGTCTTAGTGAAACCTACTGTAAAATATAGAGCTTCTCGTGGAGGGGTAAAACATATCTTTCTCCTGGACCATTCATATTATACCAATCAATGTGAATCTCAATATTAAGATCTATCTAATACATATTTTGACGAGTACATACACCTATTTCAATATTGTACTAGATCTATATATAATGCAACATGTCATAATCTTATTTAGATAAACATAAATCTGATAATTACTAATTTTTTATAAGTATGTATTGATTTGCCGTCATTTTTTGCAAAGTGTAGGATTTTTTTATTATTGATTTTTTTTTTTTAATCCATGCAAGGGAGATGTGATTCAATGTAAAGGGGGAGAGAGAATGCGAAGGAGATGTAATTAATTTATTTTATTTTTATGTTGGAGGGTAGGGGTTTATAGTAAAATGTCTCCCATGGAGTTTGAGGACATTGTCAATGGATTCTATGAGGAACCTCGTGAGCAAATCATTATGTTATCTAGGTTTTTTTTTTTTTTTTTCATTTTCTGTGTGTGTGTGTTTGTGATTATATAATTGGTTGACGGGGGAATCCAAAAGATACTTCCACACTTCTCATCAATGAACGTAGGTTAATATAACATTAGACCATGGGAACTTGTTAGTTACTAAGTGGTTATCCAATTGTTTTAATCGTGCTTAAATGGGAGCCAAGAAGATTTATTCATGAAATAGTGTGTGATAGGTAATCAGTGTTCTACTTAACATGGTTTTTCAACACAAATTTATATCCATATAAACAAGAGGTAATTAAAGATGGTCAAATATTCTACTTAGATCCGAATAATATATTGCTTTTGAAAATTAATTTTTTACTTTTCAAAATATCTTTTATGTACTACTTTAACATAACATGATTTAAAAAAAAAAATCAATTGTAATAGTCATATTGAATAGTTTAGCCAATAGAAGAAAAAAAACATAACAAAAAAATGGTAAACAATCTAAAATTATCCAATCGAATCAAGTAATTCAGTCGGATTGAAATTGAATCCAAATTTAGAGTAATCAATATGATTCGGATATGGATTTAGTTAATAAGATCTTACTCAGATCAATGTATGGATATACTCATAACCGATCCAAACCCAACCCACTTTAAGCCCGAGATTAAAATATGTTTCATCACAAAATCATATTTATTTAAGATGATAAATATTTCAATTACCAAAAAATAATTATTTTATCAAAATATATAAATCCCAGTTGACTCAGTTGAATTTTATTGGTTATGACAATACTTTTCAAGTAATAGAAGAGTCATATTGGATCTTGGTCAAATGTCAACAATTCATCGACTGAATTCATACACGAAACCAAACACTAGAGTTTATTTAAGGAGTTAAAATGTAAAAGAAAAATAAATATTAGAATTTTGAGAAAATCTTGAAAGTGGGACTTAGGGGTAAAACTTTAGGATGTTTCTGATCATTTTAAAATGATCGAAAAACATACTTTAGCTTGTAAACACGCTCAAATGCGAATCCGTACATAAAAATCATAAAATCCTTGATTACCGAATCGGACCAGGTTAAAATAATGACTTTTTGTTAGAGCGAGAATTTTCAAAATTTGATCATACCATTGGGTTCGTAACAAAAAATTATTGAACATGGACTATTTAATTGTCATTTTTGGAGTACAAAAAGTCGAATTATTGTCAAAAATGAAAATGACATTAATTTTAGGGATCACCTCAGGCCAAAAATGTAAACTTTTGTTAGAGATAGATTTTGTAGAAATTGACTATATCATTAGATCCAGAATAAAAAATTATGCGAAATAGAGTATTCATTTGTCAGTTTTGGAGTTCGGATGGTCAAGTTATCGTCGATCAAAACAATAGGCGAAATACCGATTTCGTCCCAAAATTTATATAAATAAAATTTTTAATTTTTTTTTTATATACTTCATCTTCTCCAACCCGTCCAATGGCCAACCCATTTAATTTTTTTTTTTTTCTTTGATTTTCAACCTCGGGTTCGTCATAAACCGTTCTCCATCGACTTCCGACGTAGAAGGGAGAAAGGTCTGCAGCCTCGACATTTATAAAATCCACCCAAGATCTCTTCGTTTCACTTTCTTTTTCACCCTGTATCGTCAAAAATCAGCTATATTTATATACGGGAGTTTCAAAACTTCAACCTTAGATTTCGCCTGTTTCGAGGTCAAACCGTCCTCTGTCGCAGAAGGGAGAAAGGACGAAGGCATTGAGATCTTCAAAATCACCGAATCAGATTAAAAAATCAGTCGCTTTAAAATTCAATCCATCTTGATTTTTGTGCCATTCGGCTCAATTTTTGTGCACACGTTTCGATCATTGCACACAGAGATAGTAAGGAACTCTCAATTTCTATTAGTAATTGTAGATTGTGAAAATTGCATTTAGGATTTTATTAAAAATTTGTGATGAGTTTTCAAAAATATAGAATTCAATCGATTATTTTAAAATCACGCCAGAACTTGTATATTTGAAATGTTTAATTGTAATTTTTAACAAATTATACGTGGGTAGGATATTTCAACGGGTTATTTGTGTCAGTTGGGTCATGTGCACCGCTTGGACCCCGTTTTGATCTAAGTGTTGTACTTTTTCAATATTATTGATGAAAATGAATTTCATAATTAAAAAAAATGATTTAATATTCAATGAACTCAAATTGAGTTGATGAATATCAGAAAGTAAATAATTTGTTTAAAATATTGAAAACTGTAAAATTCATAAAAAAAGGTAAAAGGGTTTGAAAACGGTAAAATGTCAGAATCACACCTGAGGGGTGATGTCTGCATTTATATTGTTGTGTTGTTTGTAGGTTGGTGAATGGATATCCAGGGATAATGTTACTAGTTGCATGTTTATTTACTTTCTGTTAGCGCAAGGCGTTGTTTATGTTTCCGTTCTGTTATTTATTTTAGACCGACGAGTCACAGTTGCATGGTAGGAAACTGGATATCCATTCTCAACCTTATATTGTTAATTTCTCGTTTGTTTTCAAATGAAAATAATATATATATATATATATATATATATATATATATGTAGTTATTTTGTGAGCTGTTAGAAAGTCTGTGAATGTCTGAAAGGATAATGCGTCATATCATCTGGAGTGGTGTACTATCCTGATATGTACGGTAGGGACCACCAAGCTCATACGTGGTATGGGACGCATATGAGAGTGGAATCACAACTGGAATCCGGGTTATTCCTCTCTATCTTTACCAGTTAACTTGTAATTTAAAGGTAGTCGTATACGAATGGTTTGTATATTTGGAAATCACATACACGCCTGATAGGCATAGACGAAGATGATTAGTGATCAATAACAATCTATAGTAGTCGAACGTTCTGACATATTGAAAAGAGACTCATTGTTTACGGTCACGTCAAACGGCCAGCCTGAGCCGAATAAATGATCAACCAAGTGTGGTAAGTGCAGCGATTGACCACAAAATCAGGAACTAAAAGCCAAAAAATAATTGTAACATCATATCCCGACTGAGAACGATCTAGTCGTGAATCCCAACTTTCTAATTCCAATATTCCACCATAGTGTATTATGTATCTGTTGCTTTACTTTGATATATAAAATGAAATGCATGTTTAATGTTTCTATTTGGTCAATTAGATTTGTATATAAAGAAAATACTATAGTGAGTACTGTTGATTGATGTAATGTCAGTTTTAAAATGTTTAGTTGCTCATCCCTAGCTATATGTACCAGTTAATCGTAGTTTATTCTGTAAAACTTTGCATATGTTAAAATGATTTAGTATGTTTATTCGTTCATACTAAAAGATGTTATTCGCATAAATTGTTTATTTATTTACTGGGTAACCATTGTTACTCACCCGTTCCTTCCTATTTTATATAGCTTCAGAGCCTATAGTCGGCGAGACGGGCGTAGAACCAGCGAGTGGGGACCATCTGGTGGGTCAGATAGACAACTAGAGTCCATTACCTGGTGAATACTGGGGTTATTACTCCTAGTGGTGTCGATTTGTCTAATAGTAATATAGATTTTGGTTTTGAGCGTTAGAAATTTTGTTAAAGTGAGGAATTTCTGTATAATTGTGTATATAAACTTCTTCTTCCGCACTTTGATTTTTGTATGTTATTAGATATATATAGGCTTCCGTTAGTATTATATTTTGAATATATATATACAGGAATGTATGTCGTTTATCAAATACAGATTGAACGCCTTGGAATGCTAACATAAACAGAGGATACCATGCCGAAATTTTGAGGTGCCACCTAGTACCTCGAGTTTTGACATGGAGATTTGTGTTAGTGTTTGGTGGGGCGCCTCATAAAATGAACTTCAACAACTCCAAATTCAACTAATTACTGCTTCCAAACACACCCTAAATAATTGGAATGGAGTGGTAAATGCAATGTACCCAAAATCAAGTTGTGTTGCTTTAAAAATGTAAAGAAAAATACTTAAAGCATTTAAAAAAAATCAAGAGGTGAAGGATTAGAGTATCAAGATTTGGTATGTTCGATATTTTTTATTCATTATGAAGGTCAATCACATGGGGAGGATTTACTAGTGAGTGTTCTCTCCTTCTTAGATATATTAATAAAGTTCAAAGTATATTAAATGTAAGTTTTCCAATGAGATATTTTTAAGCACTCACACTCAAACTATAATCAACTTGTGTTTTAAAATTGTATGGGAATCTAGTGTAAAACGTGAACACTATGAATATTTGACATTCAAAGTATAAAAAAAATGATGATGAAAGCGTCCTCGATCTGTGGGTTGCGGATTTGCTTTTTTAGGGTTTGGGAGTTACCACTTAGTTTTACGGTCTAGAAGCCAAAACATGACTCAAAACTTATCAAAAGTATTAATCTACGAAAAAAAGGGTCCGGGGACTACGTTATGGGATTGGAAGGTGTTAGGCACCAATCCCACTGGGCGAATGCCGGTCTTTATTATACCCAAAAATATTACATTGCGAAAAATGACCTAGAAAGAATAAGATAAATAAAAAATAGTTTACCTGGATGATTGCGACGATTGATTCCCTCAGAACTGGCGGAGTGTGTTTCTCATATGAATCTTCCTATTTTTGTCTTTATCACTAGATCCACTTTCGATCTTCAAGACGAGGTGTCTTCCTCTTAGATCTGGATACTTTTTGGATGTTCTGAGGGTCTTTGGGTTTTTTTTTAGTAAAAAATGGAATTTAGATGTTAGGTAAGGAGTTAAGATTTCATATCTAAGGTTTTGGGAAGGCTAAGGAGAGTTTTTGGCCTCTCTTTCCTATGATTTTTCTTGACTTGCGAGATTGGGTTATGGAGACTCCTTTTTATAGAGCTTTTTGGGAGTTTTTCAGTTTGATTAAGTTTCCTCAAGACGAAATTAAATGGTTTAATTAGGTATCTTGAATTAAGGTTTCAATTCTTATGTATAATGAATATTTTAAGTTTTTTGGAGAACCCCCCTGATTATATTTTTAATTCTTTGGGACTCTAGATGGAGGGGTATTTTATAAATATTAGGTGAGTCTCACTTGAATAAGTGGGCCACCACTTAAAATTTGACCCGTGAGCTTGATTAATTGATTTTTTTTGTTCAAAATTTTAATTTAATTTATTAAGATTTTACTTTACGTTTATTAATATTTTAATTATTAATTTCAAAATTTTAAATTTTTAGAGTTGAAAAATTAATGTTTTGCCCTCAAAGAGGATTTTTGCATTGAAAAGTCATTTTTTGATGTTTTGAAATCAGTTTTCCATAAGGAATTTAATGGGAGTATTAGTTTGTGTCATTTATGAATTTTTTTTGCGTAAAATGATCGTGGACCCTATGAGGGCATTTTCATAATTTTATCGAATTTTGTGAAAATTGGTAAAATGATTTATTTGATTTTAATTTGTTGTTTTATGTGTTCGAAAAGATTTTTCTAAGTGTAACGTAGGTTCTATGAATGTTTTAATGTTAGGGGTATTTTGATAATTTGATCATTTTTAGTGATTTTTCTTATAAAACTTCTTTTTGTCCCAATAATGATGATTTATAGGTTTTGGGTCATATTTTCCTAGCGTAGCGTGGTTTCTAAAGTTTTGCTTGCTTGAAATACTTCATCCGAATTTCTGAAATATATCTAAAAATATTGAAATATTCATCCATCATTGGGAACTATTACAATCGGGTTGACAAATTGATTAATCATGCGAGTGCAAAAATGGGATGTCTATAGACATCAAATCTTATAGAAGAAGAAAATGTAAAATACTTAAAAAAGTTCCATTAATATGAATACTAACGACTCAATATACATGACATAATGTGTGAAAGGAAAGACATACAAAAACAAGACATGGCCATGTCTATAACATAAATAAATCATAAGAAATAAAATCTATAACATAAATAAACACTCCATAAATCCCAAAGAAGAGAGGGAATAACACACTCTCTATGCCTTAAAAGGTCTTAGCTTAACATAATAAAACCAAGGCAATATATGAAATACAAAAAAAAAATTAAATAAATAAAAATAGAAGAAGAATCTTCTAAGCTCCAACATTGAAATGAGACAAGGTCAAAAGATGAAGAACGATGGAAAATCAATGCTTTAAATAGAGAAAATGAAAATGGATTAGTGGGGAGTAATGGTGATGTGAAAGGATGTGGTTTCCAAGTAGTAAAAAAAATACTGACCATTTTGGTGCAAGTATGTGAGAGAAGTTGGAAGAAATAGTATAGAAAATCTCAATAAGGGGTCATTGGTTCTTAGTGAATATATGCATGACATAAGGATTGAAGAACCAATTAGAGGAGGTGTGGAATCCAAAGAACTATGGGGTGGTTGGGATGTGCATGCATGCACAAGGAGATGACTGGCTCCATGTCTTGCCATTTTTAACTTCATTTTGAATGTCCCAAGGTAATGAGATTTTGCCATATAATAGCTCCAAGATCAACGGTGTAGATGCATTTTCTTTGCATTGATACAAGTGATGTATTCGAGGAAGATCTAAAGATTATTGGTGACTTTTGAATGAAAGTGGACTCAATATCTAAAAGAGGTTTCTAGGTAAGTTTGGGTGGCCCATCCAATATAATGACCCATTTTCCAATAAATAGTGGCAAAATACTAAAAGGTCTCCACAAATCCATTTAAAGAAGCTTTTAGATATGAGTCCTTATCTATCTCTTAGGACCCTATAATCCATAGATAAACATTGAGATCTCTCTAAACAATGACCTATACTCTCAAATTAGTCTTCATCATGTTCATAGTCTCCAATATTAAGTTTTATGATTGCGATTATCCTACAATTAAGAGAATTATCGTGTAATGAACTTAAAAGAAAGAATGTTTGGACTATTAACATGACAATGCTTATGATAATTATGTCAAAATAAATAACATTTAAGCATTATCAACTATGGTAACCATGCTTGATTAGATTATGATTGGTTCTTACAATGGTGAGGTGTGATAGGCTGACAGGGTTGTTAGGGAGATGCATTTAAAACTTTTATTTTGTTGGGAGAGATAAGTCATTAAGAGGAATAGATTCATTGTACTTCGGAATAATGCTTAAAAACTCGTTCGATCATTGACCCAACTAATTGACAAGGTCGATTTAAATCAATCAGATCGACATGCCAAACTAATCTGATCTGAAAGTGAAATATTTGGTAAATATGTTTTGATTTGTTCCCACAAACAAATATCTTCAACTTCAACCTTAAGAGATGAAAAACTTGAAATGACTAGTTTCGGGATTAAAAAACAATGGTTTTATTGTTAGAAAAGCATGTTCTTCACAATGTAAAGAAAATTCCATTACAACACTTCCACATGACAACCAAAAACATGATCAGATGCCACGGTGATATCTAGATTATAAAATTTTAAGAACTTCAAAAAGAAACAAATATGTTTTTCACCACTGTATTTTGAATTTGAGATTTTAGAGTTTAGTAGCCATCAATTTTCAAAGCCATAGAATCTGTTAACTCTTAAAGAATGACTCATGAAAAAAAACACAATAATCCCAACCCTTTAAACACAAAATCCAATGATTGAGATTTATGAGTATCTTCATAACACAAATCTCGAATATACTTATCCTGATGATAAATCTCAACCCTTGGATTTTGCATTTAAAGGGTTGGAATCATGTGTTTTTTTCATGAGTCATTCTTAGGAGTCACGAGATCCTCACCCTATCTATATGGTCTAAGTCGTGAACTCCAGATGATTGTGGTGTTATTTGGCCAATGTGTCCGTACTTGGGTCCAACAACCCTTAATGAGATTTAAAATCTTCATATGTTAATCATTTAAGCCTAATTATTTTTGTTACAAACCTGAATATGAGAACATTTGGGTCATTTCCATTAGTCTATAGGAGAAGACATTTGCTAAATGGGTCACATTGTCAGTTTCAAAATGCATGGGTATCTCAAATATTCACCAAAATGTGTAGGGGTGTGTTTAAAATCCTTTGATTTTTATTTTTTTAAATGGGCTTTTAGATTCTCTCGACCCATTAAAACCAATGGGTCCAGTCTTGGTTTAAAAACATTGCTTTTGAGGATCATTTCCCATTGGACCAATATAAGCAAATTGAGATTGGTCATTGAAATTAATCACGTGCGATTCATGGTCATGTATTTAGGCATAATTGGATCACATTATTTGTTCATATTGATGTGTGAAATACCTAATCAATATTTCATGATTTTTGGTTGAAAATCTCTTTCAATATATATATATATATATTTATATTTATATTTATTTATTTATTTTTTCTCTCATTTTTCTTTCAATAATGACTTCACCAATCTCATTATTGTGTTATGGGACTTGGGGATATTTTAACATTCCTTTATTTCTTTACCAATGATTTAAACAAGTTTGGATGTCATAGTTGCATGCAAATGATGACTTCACATTTTTCCCATGTACTTACCTCATTTATTAACAACGTTAATAGTTTATGACCTTGAGACTCTAGGAGTGCATGTGCCACCTCTTATTATATTGCATTCCATTTTAAAACCATGTTTTTGAGATCAATATTACTTGCACATGTCTAGAAACATTGCCTCTTTGAACCTTCACCATAATTAAGTCCAACCGACCACAAACCTATGCTATGCATGTCACAACATTTTGAATTTTAGCTAATCGTTTTAGATAAATGTGCTTCTATTAAATTCAGATTTTTTTTTTTCGTTTATATTACCTCACCCTTTACTCATTGTTGTTTTTCTTATCAATTTTTTTGTTCACGAGGCTAGTACTTTTGATGGTATAACAATCATCATTTCCGGTAAGGCAAAACCTAATACCTCAATTTTGATTGGTTCCTCTCATTTTGATCGGTTCCTCTCATTTTGATCATGGCTCACAATAAAGAATAAATTCATATGGTTAATACAAAATTCATGTCCAAGTCAGTTTTTTGTTGACCCTTGGGCCAAATGAAAATGAAGATGATCATTTTTTTATGGCAGCTAGTTGAACAACGACTTGACTTTCTATCATTCATTCATTTGTCTAATGACAAAGTTTTTGTTTCAATTAAAGTCATTCTACTCGCACCCATCATATGTTCTCTTGACGCTCACTTAAGGTGAATCTTTAAAAAAAGGAAATTGCACATATACCTTTTCGAATTACTTTATACACCCACTATTGTCTCCATCTATTTACCGAATGTAAACTCAAACCATCCCACCATCTTCTCCATCCATTATCTTACTCTTCTTCACCATCTATCTCTCTCTTTGTCCCTCTTATTCTTCTTCTTCATATTCACCTCCTTTTGAGTTTTGTGAGAGATTGAATCAATGGAGATTAATTTTTTTTTCAAGTTATCTTATTATTATTATTATTATTATTATGAACTTTCTTTTACTTTTTTGCATTTAATCATCATGAAATATGAAAAACCTATTATTAAAACCTTCAAAACGATGATTTTGAATAAAAAACTCAGAGATTTTTTTTTTTTTAAATAGATTTTATTTGGTAGGTTAGACCAAACTTGTTTTAACAGATTCAATAGGTATCCTACCGAGCATAACTTTCGATCGAACATTACAAATCCGATTTGATAGGTACCTACCGAACATTACAAAATAGATTCGATAGACTCGATTGTAAGTGTTAGAGTCACACGAGAAAGTTTGATTTGGTAGGTACTCATCGAATTGTTTTGTTATGTATGGTGGGTACCTACCAAATTGGTTTTGTAATGTTCGGTAGAATACCCACCGAACAAAATTTTATTGTGTTTGATATGCTAGTACATATTGAATTGGGATTGTAATTTTCGATATGAACCTATCGAATCAACGAAAACAAGTTTGGTTTTGAACATATCGAAGGTCGTTCGATGACTTTTCAATTTTTTAGTAAATGGTTGTAAAAAATAAGTGGGTGCCACGAGAAAATGGGCACCGATATCGTATATGGTGGGTACAAGTAACAAGACTCTTTCGACTAACCCCTAAGACAAACGATTAAACTGTTGTACTGGATTGCCAATACGGTCTCGACGTCCATTTACTCATGGAACCCACCTAATTTCTCATATCATGTTGTACGCCCACCTGCTCTTTGTGCCCACTTACAAAAAACTTAAAAGACATCGAATGACTTTTGGTAGGTTCAAAATTGATCTTGTTTTAGTTTATTCAATGGGTACCTACCGAAAATTGCAAACCCAATTCGGTATGTATCGACATACCAAACACGAGAAAGTTTTGTTTGGTGGGCATTGTACCGAACACAACTTAATACCAAAGATTACAAAACCGATTTGATGGATACCTACTATACATTACAAAATAGATTCGATAAATACCTATCGAACCAAACTTTCTCATGTAACCCTAACCACTCCAATCTAGTTTACAAAATCCATTTCTAATGTTAGTATGTACCTATCGAATTTATTTTGTAATGGTCGGTATGAAGTTATATTTGACAGGATACCTACTGAGTAGGTTAAAATAAGTTTGGTTTAAACCTACTGAATAAAATTTGTCAAAAAAAAAACGTTGAGTTCTTCGATTAAAAATCGTTGTTTTGAAGGATTTAATAGCTCCATCTCCCTTGATGATTAAATACAAAAAAGAAAGTAAATTAAAAAAAGAATTAATATAACATGGAAAAAAAAAACTAAAACCTAATTTCCATTTATTCAATCTATCACAAAACTCAAAAGGAGATGAATATGAAGAAGATTAAGAAGAAGAAGAAAAAGAAGAATGAGAGGGAGAGAAGTCAATGGTGGATAATAAGGAGAAGATGGTGATATGGATTGGGTTTTCATTTGGTAGATAGATGGAAAAGATGGTGGGTGTAGGAGTAATTCGACGAGGAAGTTCGACAATTACTGTAATTTGTTATTTTTTTGCCACTTTGTAAATATATGCTTATACTTGCCTTCGTTCACTATCCAAAACCCAAGGGAAATGTTGAGAAAGATCTTCATCCTATTATAGAACTTCTTTGGAGTATCGAGATCTAATAGTGCCATCGTGCACATTCTTCTAAACAAAGTTCCTTTTACCACCACTTCCATACCTATATGGATATCAAACACATTGACTTTGCTCTTCCCATCTAGATTCTCATAAAACCCATGAGTTGGGCATAACTCTACCTCACTAGCTAAGGGGAATTTGGGGAGTTTTTCTATGGCTTCCCCTTTTACATCTACCATCGAAGCCATAACTCCCATTGGTATGGGTGCTAGTGGGTTGGTTCTGATTCAATTTCTAAGTTACTTAAAATCATAATCATCATATTTGTCCGATTTTGATTCTAAAATAAGTAGAATTAGAACAATCAAGACACGCGGGTATCTATCAATTTTGATTTTCATGAATTGAAAGAGAAAAAAAATATTTCTGTCATTGTAAATATTTTTTATTTTTTTGTTCTTCTTCATAAATTAAAATACTATCCACAAAAAAGAAAGAAAGAAAAACAACTTAATTACAATTTATCATTCTAAAGATATAAGTTCATGATTTTTTAAAAAATTAACATTCATCTTCTTTACAAGTTACAATATTTAAAAAAGAGATGACCCATTTTAAGTTACACTGATCACTATAGAAAAAGTGAAAAACTTTATATAAAATGTATTAATTTTACAATGTTGGAAAAACTTATATCATTTATATAATTAAAAAAAATGATAAAATAAATCAATCATAGGTAGTGGTGGATGCCTAACGGTTTGGTTCTATTTTACACTTGACTCTAATCGGTTATAATAAAAGGGGACCCAAACCGGACTTTTTTAGTTTTGGTTCGGTTCAATTCTAGTTAAGTAGGCACCCATTGACACCCCTAATTTTATAAGAGAGCTATTATTGGCACCCCAATCTTTTTTACTTATTACGTTCCAATCAATGAAATAATTTATCACACCCCCAAATAAAATTACAGAACTCTTCTGTTTCCCGAAAGACTGTTAATTACACCTCTTGTTTTATATTTTCATCTGGGGTGTAATAAGTAAAAAATGGGGTGCTAATAATAACTCTCGTTTATAATGGTAAAGATAAACCCTAAAACCCGCCACCATTTGAAGTTCTCACTTCTAACTCAGAAAAAGACCTCTGCAAACTTCAGGGTTGAAGCAAAACACACAAGATTTCTTGTTGGTTTAGTCGAAGAAAACACATCACAAAAACCCTAATGTCCATCCACTCTACTTGAAATCACAATTCTATCTCAATCATGGCGACATCAATCGCTTCTCAGTTGCAGGCAATCAAATCCTTCATACAATCCGATGCAGAACCATCTAAAAAACCCTTCACTCGTCCTTCCATAATCTTCGAACCTAAAGAGGCGGCCGATATCGATCTCGACACCATCCTCTCCATTGCTCTATCAAGTAAGCCAAATCTCCTTAATCCCAGCCATCAACCAACGTTCAGATTACTTCAAATTCATTTATTTATCTGTTTTGGTTGTTGGAATTTGAATTTCAGGTTTGGAGGCTCTTGTAAAAGTAGATATTCGATTTGAAGGTTACAAGAACAGTCTGTTTAGTTACAAAAGTAGAGAATCAGATAGAGAATTAATGGGTGTTGAAGAAAATAAAAAAATTAATGATTCGATTACTTCCTACTTGAGATTACTTTCTGGACATCTTCAACTACCTTCTTCTTTAAAGACTCTCGAATACTTGATTCGTCGATACAAGTAATTATCATCGAAAAAGTTCTGCCCTTTTATGTAGAAATTACAATATTGAAGATTTTGGGCATATTTTTACTGAAATTTGTTCTTTTTTTGGGGAATTACAGGGTTCATGTTTATAACACGGAAGAACTGATCTTTTGTGCTTTGCCATACCATGACACACATGCCTTTGTTCGAATAGTGCAGTTATTGGACTTGGGGTGAGAGAACCTGTTGCCCGTAAAACCGAATTAATGAATAAATTGATCACTTATGTGAATTATTCATTTCCCCCCTCAATTCTTGGTGCAGGAACTCTAAGTGGAGATTTCTTGAAGGTGTTAAAACCTCGGGTGCCCCACCACCGAGAAAGGTCATAGTGCAACAATGCATACGAGATACGAATGTGTTGGGGGCTTTATGCGACTATGTGAGTGTTTTATTGCTAAATTGTTTTTATTAGTCATGATTTTCTTAAGTGTTTTAAGTAATTTATTGAGTGTAATTTTACAGGCAATGTCGACGAAGAAGAATCAGTCCTCGATACCGGTGATCAGCTTTTCTACTGCAGTTTTTGTTGAGGTGCTGGGTGCCTTGCCGATCATTGATGATAGTGTCGTGAGGAAAATTCTTTCTTTTGTGTATTTCGGACTTGAGCCTACCACAAAAGGAGGTCCAGATCACAAGGTGAACTTTGAAGGTTTTTGTTGTTTATGCATAATGTAGAAACTTCTAGACTTTGTTCGCAACAGTGCACTTTATTCTCATAGTAATTGCTGGTCAAGTTACATAATTGATAATCCTTTTTGAACACGGTTACATAATTTATGGCCATTTGCTTGAATACTTGATCCCTTGAGCTTTTGCTGTATTGTTTTTATCCTTCAATTTCTATGAAATAAGGTTATCTACTTGATTACTTTTTCCCTTGAGCTTTTTGTCATCTTATTTTTGTATTTCTATTATTATGAAATAATTTAATAAAGGTTGAATAAATGAACAAATTGTGAACTCACCTAAAGGAACCATATCACCTATCCATAATATTGCGCGTACTACACTACTTTCATGCAATAATATGGATAACCAGGGATTGTATGATGAGTTGTCTTTGTTAGTACGTATCATATACTCGGGTGTAAGAGAATGTATATTTAATGTAGTATTTACTATGAAGAAAATTTTGATTGAAATTTATGATAATCGGTGATCATTGTGACCAATGTCTTGCAATAAGGAAATAAAAAGGAAAAAAATTCGAAGTGTGGCACTAGAGTCTATGAAGCATCAAAATTTAGTTGACATGGCTTCTTCGCCTTTTAGATTAGTCTGTGCAACATAGCATAATGGTTCTTATACACAATGCCATGGTAGATAAATGAATAATTTCAAACACAGTCACCAAAGACGAGGTTTGAGAATATGACGATAAGGGAAAAGTCTGGAAAAATTGATCTAGAGTAAGCCTCTATAATTGTTCCTACTGGGTATTGTTATCATGTTGTATTATAAGGTCCCATATTAAACTACAATAATACATCACCAAACCCCGTATTGATATCATTCATGCATCCACAACTAGTAACAAGAGGTCCACACGTATTCAGGGTTTATATTGTTTAAAATATGAAAAAGGTCACAATCATGAGTCTGAGTTTGGATTCATCAACCGATAAAAAACATCAAAATTAATGTCATCCTCATTTTCTTACGAATTATCGATAAAATGGCCCCCATCAACTACATCAAGGTCATATTCTCTTACTAGTGCATCAAGGCCATATTTTATTTGGTCTGATTTAATTGCAATTTGCAAAGATCTTGATTGTGAAGGGAAAAAGTCATGATTTTATCAAGTCTTTTTTAGTAAGTTGGAGAATTTGGTGACTATGATTTCAAATGTCTTTTTTGAAGAACAGTTGTCTAAGCCAGTAGCCTAATGTGACATGCCTTTATCCTTCCAATTATTGTTTATTTATCTCTCCTAGTTTTAAGTTGGTACATTCAAATTCTTTATTGATTCTTAGTTGCTGGTTCTGAGGAAATTTCACAATTCTTTGTACAGGCTGGTGCTTTTATGATAATCGGTTTACTAGCAAATAGAGCGGCGTTGAATCCTAAGCATGTCAAAACTTTGATTGAATCCATTGCGAGGGTAGCTCGACAAGATTCCAAAGAATCAGCCGATTTGCCTTGGCTTCGGTTGTCGCTCATGGCCATAATCAGTCTTCTTCAGGTAATGTCATGTTAATAGCCAATAAATTTGGCTCATTTTTGTTATTTCTAAGCATCTACTGTTTGTTGCATACTTACTGATCCAAGCTCAAATATACCCACTATGAACAAGTAGGGCATTAAAAGTAAGTTTGAAAACTCCAATTACTGTTAAACCCGAGGTTTCTCAGAAGTAAACTTGGTTAAAACATCATACACAGTTTCTTCCTAGAAATGCTCACAGTTCTTGCAAGAACTAAAAAGATAAATTCACAGTCACTACGTTCTTAAGCCTCCTTTGCGATGCTCTTTATGAATTATTTCTGTTGAGATAAAATCCAAAAAACACAGCTTAAGGCTTGAATAACAAATATCAACTGTCGATCTAAGGTGACGTGAAGTATTTTTGATTATAACCTTTTTTTTTTCTATTATAACTAGAAGATCTTTATGTCACACGGCAATCACTATACGTATTTTTTTTCCTAATAGATTTATGAGGCTCAAACTGATGGAGGACATTGTTTGCTGTTATATGTTTCTATCTATTTTTAATTCAGTATGATTTCAATTAATTCTTTACCCTACTCTTACTGCACTCTTTATGTTGCTTTGGTGCCATACCTTGTTCTTCGTTTTCAATTATTTGCCTTGTACTCCCCTCACTCTAGCTTATTTGACCTTTTCCTTTGCTAGTCATATTCTGTCCAAATGTTCCCTAAGAAAGCTTTGGAGAACCTTCACGAAATTAGGTATTTCTTGCTCCCCCAAGACGTAGTTTTTTTTCCTTCATATTTTTCCCCATTTTATTTGTTGGTGTGATGTACGTTTTAGTTTTTTCATACATATAGTTTTTTTTTTTTCTCTGATGAAGTGATTTTGCTGGAGTACTTTCCGGACTGTCAAAGGAGTTCAATATCAAGAAATTTCTGTCTGTTTATTTAGCATCATTGGCAAAATACAGGTTTTTTTTTTACCGTCTTTAATGCCTTCCTGAACTTGCCCCTTATCCTTTTATGCTGAGATATTTATCATTTATTTTGCAGTTCATCCGATGATTTCTGCTGCCTTGCCTTGATATACACAATTGAGACCGTTCCTGTAAAGGATTTTATTGGTGATATTGTTGTTAATGTGCTCACTTCCTACAATCTGTTATTAAAGAGCACAGATAATTCTAAATTATGTGAATCAGGTATTGTTTGATGCTATTTTCCTCAACAGAATTTTCTCTACTATGCAAACATTTCTTCGGATTGGATTGGTTTCTTCAGTGCTTTTGTGCTTAGGACATGCATTATTGTATCTTATGTTGCACTAATTGACCAACTCTCATCGTTCTACTATGAATATATTGACTCTCTGATGGTTCTGGCGTAAATCCTTAGGTTTCTGGCGAATTTTAGATACAATTCGTAAACATTATCCATCTGAACTACAGGGAGCTGTTCGCAAGGCCACGGAGGTCTGTTGACTTATTGTCTCTTTAATTTATACCAGTTTCTGGCTCGACCCTAGTTTTAATTTGTTATCCTTAATGTGATTCATTTGTAGGATTCAAAAGTGAACTCCAAGAAAGAGAATTCCATTTTTGAGGTTTTGGGCAAGATTTTAGACGGAAGTTCAGCTGTACCACCTGAGATCTCTGATTCGAAAATTTGGTTTTCTTTGGAACATCCAAAGGTACTATCTGTTGGAACTGGTATTCTTCAGAAGATTTAATTAATTAAATATATTTTGTTTTCTTCCCACTAACCTTTCCCTTCCTTCCCGCTCCTTGGAAATGGCTTGTATGCCCCTTTTACTGCTATTTCATTCAATTTTCCATTCATTTTTCTAGAAAGAACTGTTTGATGAATTTGTCTTTAGGCTGAGGTTCGTCGAGCTTCACTATCCTGTTTGGCCAAATCTGGTATTCTGAAAGCTAAGGCCATTGAATCACAGGTACTTTTGGTGCTCTTAGTCTTAATTTTCCAGTATTTTAGCAGTTTTTCCCTACTTGGTTTCTTACTTTGTTGGGGAATGTTCTAATATTTTATTTGTATTGGTTCGTTAAATCTTTGTCTGATATTCTTTCTATCCTCAAATTTTAATGTTTTTTTTTTTTTTACATGTGATCCAGAAGCTTGTAACTATTCAAGAAGCAGTGTTACGCCGGCTCCGCGATGATGACCTCAGTGTTGTTCAAGCGGCTTTATCTCTTGATGGATTGTCTGGCGTTATAAATATCCCTGATCTTCTTGAAGCATTTCAGAATGTACTTTTCAGATGTGTCGACATTGTGACAGCAGGTAAGTTGAGTTCACTATGTTTGCTTTTAACTATTTATTAAGAATTCAAGTTCCTCTATACATTGTTCTCATTTGGTCTCAATGGTGCCTGAGTGAATTTTCTAAGATTCTTTGTTGACTAAGACTGGAAATCATTTATCTTCAAAATTTCCCCATGCTTTGTCAATAGACATTCAGAATTAATTTGAGAAATTTAATTGAACATGGAGAAGTTTTGTAAAACAAAATTGTCAATTTAGGGAAGTTTGAAGAATTACTGCCAAAGTGCTGGGAGAACACGGTGCACGGGATGAATAATGCTCTACACAAATGGACACAAATACGGGTGAGAAAAGGGTATTTTTGGAAACATCCCCCTGTAAAATCGATGATATTGGCTTACCCCCTTGCAAAATGTAAGATGAGGCTTACCCCCTTGACTATAAGTCAGCGTTGCGTTTTCTTGATGATTTAACGGTAAAATTTTGATATTTTTTCAAAATGTTCTAACTTAAATCAAAATTTGGAAAATTTTTAGTGTTAAGTCACCAAGAAAAAACATTGTTGACTTACGGTCAAGGGGGGTGAACCTAATCTTGCATTTGCTAGGGGGTAGACCCAATATCACCAATTTTACATGGGGGTGTTTCTAAAATACCCGTGAGAAAATGAGATGCAAAATTACAAGTCGTTCAATATAGTGTCATTTCATTAAATAAATGATGATAATGATTAGGACATTGATAATGCTTTTTTCTCTCTCTCCATATCAAGTTTGAAATCCATGTAATCGATTTCCAAGTGTTACTCCAACATTAATAATATAAAATATTATTATTTCACATTCCAATAAGAAAGAAATATTTTATATTTGAATAGTTGAAAGCTTCTGCAATAACTATGTTAGATATACTTTAGCTATGGTGTTTAGAGGGATATTCATAATGAGTACAAGCTTTGTTAATGGTTTCCATTCAAGGTAGGGAAAGTAGACATCGTATGATTAGTCTGCTTGCTTCCATCACTAACTTTACTATTTCCCCTGGAAGCAAGGACAACCAGGTGTGCAGAAATAGCAGGGATGGAAAAACTGGGTTAATGGCTTCCATTTTATCGTTCTTCTGTTCTCTTTAGTCTCCCTTGTAGGTCACCTCGGCCTCTTGTGAAGGCTTCCTATGTTTTTATTCCTGTTTCTTGGGGTTCTATCATGAAATCTCTTATGCCTAACCTTATTTTACCTACTAGAAGTAAACTTGAACAGGCAACAATGATTTTGGGTTCTTTAATTGTTCCCGATGCAAATTGAATTTTTAATTATCCAAAAATTGGAATATCTTGATTTACTTGTGGATCCTTTTTCATCCTGACTCTCTTTCTGCAGGTCCAAAACTGGTTACATCTGCAGCTTGTGATGTTGCTGTATCTTGCCTTGATTGTGCTATTTCAAATTTCCAAGACCACCTTGACTATTCAAAGGGTGTTGCTACAATGATGTTTCCATTACTTCTGATTTTGCCGAAGGTTTCTTATTTGATTTCATTTTGAAGCCTTTTTCTAGTTCTATGATTTTATATTTTACGTATTCATTTTGAGTGTCTGCCAGTACATTGGTCCATTTATTTACATTAAGCCATTAGTTTTATTCTATTTTTTATTTTTTTGTTTGCTAACTTGCAGACATGGAGGTTAAATCTAAAGGCTCTGGAATTAACAAAGGAAGTACAGTGGTCATTTTACCGCAATATTTTTGGTTCATCTGCCTTGATCTCCACAGTCCATGAAAAGGTATTTCTGAATTAAAAAAAGACTTGTATTTCTCAAATCTGGCTGTTGAATTTTTTCTTTGTTTTACTAGTGTAATATGGTGTACCAATTTATTAGTTTGGATATGGCATCGACTATCTGTAATCTGATTTTGAGAATTTGAAATAATGCAGAAATTGGAACCTAGTTTCAGAACTTCAATCAATATGAAGACTGTTGGAGCTTTGGCTGAAACTTTCTCAACAAGCCCAGAAGAGTACATGCCTTGGTTGGTCGAGCGTTCTAATGGTTTTGAGCTATCAAAGACATTACTCTTCTTGGTTATACTGCAGTCATTTATGAAGCCAAAGGAAGGTGAGTACGTTCTATATTTATTGTTATGTTTTTATGTTCTTGTTTGTCATATTCTATTGCTTCCTTCCTACTATTATGTGAGCACGGTTTGTCACTCCATTTTGTAGTTGATGCAGTAAGTGTTTATTGTGCTGCTTGATAGTTGTTGGAATTGATTAATCTAAAATTCACAATTTCTAGTTATTTGAACCAATATTTGATTTGCCAAACTGCATGAGAAAAAAATAATATTCAAACAAATGAAATAAAAATGGAAATGGGACAAGGATCTACTTGGGAGATATTAAGGGTTTGTTCTTTACAGAAGCCAACTCCAGCTTCAGAAACTGTCTTTTGGAACAAGCAGAAGCCTAGAGCCTGAAAAGCTATATCCAGTAGAAGCTTATTCGTTACAGGAGCACATAAGCTAGAAATTGATGTTCATTTGACAGTTTTTTATTGTTGGATTATGGTAAAATGACAAAAATACCCTTAATGTTGATAATGCATAAAAAATGACCAGAATATTTTAATAAATATATAATTATACTATATATATATATTATAATAAATTTATATTAAAAAATTATAAAAATAATTATTTTAATTTAAATAAATTTATAAATTTTATAATTCTATCAAAATTTCGACATCTCCTCTTAAAAATGGACATATGAAATTTTCCTGATAAAGAAAATACATGTAAAATACACAATCCAAAATCCACATAAAGATGAAGGGTGTTTTGGTAATAAAGTAGTGATGATGAATTGCTTTTGGTCTTGGTAGTAAAGATGAAGGGTGTTTTGGTAATAAAGTAGTGATGATGAATTGCTTTTGGTCTTGGTAGTAAAGATGAAGGGTATTTTGGTAAAAATGAAGGGGTATTTTGGTAGTAATCCCCTTTTGGAAGATGACGGGTATTTTGGTAATCCCCTTTTGTTTTTTAAGGTTAAGTTTGGTTGGAAATTTGATTAAAGATGAAGGGTATTTTGAAAGATGAAGGGTATCTTGATAAAGATGAAGGGTATTTTGGTAATTCCCTTTTATTTTTTAAGGTTAAGTTTGGTTGGAAATTTGATTAAAAATGAAGGGTATTTTGGTAATTCTCTTTTGTTTTTTAAGGTTAAGTTTGGTTGGAAATTTGATTAAAAATGAAGGGTATTTTGGTGAAGATGAAGGGTATTTTGATAATCTCCTTTCGTTTTTTAAGGTTAAGTTTGGTTGGAAATTTGATTAAAGATGAAGGGTATTTTGGTAACTACACTTGACCCGTTTTACGTTTTTAGCTTCACACAAAGGCCATTTGAAGAAGCCCCTCTTGGATGACTTCCATTAAGAGCTGTTTTCGGTTTCATTTGAAATCTTCGGGAGCAAAAATAGCCCAAACTCATTCTTTTGGCATTTTGGGCTTAAAAACAAAAAAAAAAAAAAAACCCAGAAAAAAGCCAACTCCAGAAGCCCAAACAATCAGGGCCCTAAGGTTCCGAATCAACGTGGTCAAGATCTTTTTTTACGGAGTCCAAAAATCTCCAAATTGCATTCATATGTTAACTTTGAGTGCAAGTTCCAGGGAATCTCTGGAATCTGTTGCTTAACTCTTCAAAATGGGTAACTTGTCCACGTGTGACACTTTGATTTTCAATATGGGTAACTTGTCGAGATCATTTTGGGTTTTTGCCTGATTTCAAAACATTGTTCCGAACAAGATTTTAAATCTTTTTTTTTTTTGATAAATATAAATAACAAGATTTTAAATCTTGCTTCTTATAACCTTCTTTTAATTTGTATTATTTTTTTATTTGACTCATTTTCATCATGTCCTTTGTTCCTAGAGATTGGTATGTTCATAATATAAGGAGTTTGTCTTGACCTCTAAGCTCTATTTTCATATCATCATCATGGAGCTCCATTATCATCATTGTGATGATAATTTGCCTCATATCAAGAGAATATCTTCCATCGAGTGTCCTGGGACTTACTTGGTTGGTCCTTATTATGCTTATATATTTGTTTTGATGATGAACAACTTTGTGGCCCGTTGGAGCTATTTTATTCCTTTTCAAATTCCATTGGTAAATGTTATTTCAATATTTTTCTCCACAAAGTTTAGTGGGGAGCTGACTGCTGTACCTTCCTACTTATTAGAGCTTGGAAGCTTCGTGGCACTATTTCAAGTTTGTTTTCCAGTTCTCAAGCACGAGTGGAGTGAGGTTGGATCTAGGGATGGGGTCTTTCTAGGGGAAGAGGTAACAGATTCCCGATAACTTAATCTTTGATGTCATATTTTACATCTTTCTTCTTCACTTGTTTTCTTTTGTCGCATCCGATTGGCAGTTCAACGCAGAAAAGCTGGACAGGTGTTGCAGTACATTCTTGGGCCAATTGTCCAATTCAAATTGCAAAGAATTGAATGCAGATATTTTGATTTGCATATATTGGAGGTTACTAAAAGCACTTATTTCAATGGCTCCTCTGGATACCTCGGTGTGTTGTTGCATATCATGTTATATCTTTTATTCATTGTGGAGTGCTCACAATCATAGTCACCAAAGTCGCCCTCTTTTAAAAAAAATCGTGTTTAAATTGCGATTTTAAAGACTGACGATTAAATCACGACTTTTTGAAAAAGTCGAAATTTAAACTAAAAAATGTGATTTTTTTTTTTTTGCTGAACAAGCTATTTTAAAAGGATTTTTTCAAAGGCCATTTATTCTTAAGTTTAAAATAGGATTTGATGATACAAATGATAACATCACTTAGTAGAAAAAATATATATTGTCGTAACACTATTTCGATTTTTTCCCCATTTTTTTGTTTTTTTTCAACTTTTTCCCTTGCTGATTTATTCCCGAACCCCCAACTTGGTGACTATGCTCACAATTAATGGTGTATTTAGGCACCTATTATAATGTGGATCTTTTTATCTTGCAGGCTGATAATAGGGAGTGGCTATGCGCTCTTAATGATCTGTTTGTCTTCTTTGCGGAATCCCGTCTGAAGAATGTTTTTAAGGAACATCTTCATTTGCTTGTGACAAAGTGCAATATCTCTCCTATCTGTTTTTTGTCCAGATTTTTTACTGAAGAAGGTTCTTACTATCACTTCTTGCATACTATATGCATCATTGTCTGTGTTTTTGATTCTATTCTTTAAGGAATTATGTTAGGCTTGATCATTTTATTGCTGGGCTCTGAGAATATTTAGTTTTCATATGTTGTAATTCTTTTGAATTTGTATCTTGCAGATTTTTCTGTTGCAGTGCAAGTTGAGAGTCTTAATTCTTTCACGACTATTTGTTCTCAATCTGCATCATCAGAAAAGAGTATAAGAAGCAGATATTTGGAGTTTCTGCTTGGTTTTCCTTCAGTTTTGGTTCCACTTTCCAGTAATAACCAGGTTTGACCTTGGGCCTTTTAGGTAGCGATGTTGGCAATTTTAACTAACACTTGTGTATGATTGATACAAAGTTTTGTAATGTGCTTTCCTGTTTGGAGATGCAAGCTTATTTTCTTCTCATTTCGTTAGGTTTCTCATTTCCGGTGCATACAACTATATCTTATTTTATTGTGCCATTATGTGATAAATTTTGTGTTAAGGATCCATCCATCCATCCATCTTCGTGTTCAGGATATCCGGATAGCAGCAATGAAGTGCATTGAAGGGCTCTACACTCTTTGGCATCTTATGGATATTTCTGCCGGAAAAAATGGTATTTATTCTCTATAAAGAATAATTCTAAGTGTAGAAAATCTGCATACACCCAATTTATATAATTTCGTTTCCTCCCCCCCCCTCCTCTTTTTTTTTTTTTTTTTCTCTCTGGTATTGATGTGTACTGATATCATAAAATGACAGGGAATGATATTAATTTGCCCCATAACATTTGGACACCTTTTCTTGGGGAGTTTTTGGGCTTAATCATCCAACAAAAAAGGCTGATATTGTCAGACCAGAATTTCTTTCAATCATTTTTGACGGCTATACTTGGTTCTTCCTGCCATAGCCTTATAGTGCCGCAAAATACCGATCAGAGGTCTTCTTCTAATATTACATTATTTCTTTCTCCAATCATGTCATCGACATCCATTTGAAAGCATTTGCAAGTCTCATACATTTTTTTCATATTAAAGAATGGATATTTCCTTTTTTTTTTACTGTCTTCTTTATCTTTTTCTAATGCTTGCATTGTTTCTTTATTAATTGTTTCACTGGGGTGTTTAGTACATGGCTCTTATAGTTATTTCACTGTTTTTAACACATTTCTCTTATTGTAGTTGTCTCCTTTTCTTTTGTTTCCTGCTAGAAATTTTCAATACAAATGAAATTATGCAGAATGCAAAGTGGGGTATGTGGTGGAGAAAGACGAAGTTAGAGACCCCTTTTATCGTAGTTTTTTTTTTTTCAATGCATGTTTGTTGGCATCAAAATACTTGTATGGAGATTTAGATGAACTGTTAGACAGCAACTGTTTGTCGGTATCCATTCTTAATTTGTTGGATCCATTCTTAATACATTACACTTATCGGAAAAACTAAATGGTGGCTGAAATAATTGAATTTGTTTAAGATTTCTTTGGTAAAGTCTCTAGAAACGGCGTGGCCTTGTTATAAAGATTTAATAATTAACTAAAAAGATTGCTGGTGGTAAATGGTATGTTTGGTTAATTGGAGAAAAATATTTATGGTGCTAGCCTGCTAGGAGAGAAGTCTAGAGAGTTGGAAAGTTGTTTCTGGTTTTGACATGTAAGTTCGGAAGAGAATATTTCAGGTAGATAAATTTAGCTTGGAATGAGTTGCAGAGCTAGAAAAGAGAGATAATTAGATTTTGGAGGATATGTGAACAAAGAAATCCTTAAATAAAATCTGCTTAAACTCGGGAAATAACTCACTCCAAAAGAAAATAAGTCCTAAAATAGTGATAATCACATTTCCCATACACCAATGACTGATGTTTTTTATCTTTTCTTTTTCATAAACCTTGAACACTACAAATAGAAAAGTAGCATTATGACAAGAAATGCATGTCTATCAATCAAATTTGAAAGACCATTAATTGAAAATATTGAGGAGATATGGAGCGATAAAGTGACACGACCAAGGAGGACTACCAGCTTGCTGCGTCATTTTGATTTTTTGAGAAGATCTTTTTTGGTTATAAATAATAGTTTAAAACCACCTCCATATTGCAATCGAAATTGTCAAGAGATTGTTTTGTCATTGTGTTCAAGTGTTTAAGACCAAGTCTTTTGTCATTGAGAAGGAGTTCATATCTGCCCTTTCCCCCTCTCCATCCATGTTCATTTGGGTTTTCCTCTTTCTCTGTTAGGACCTTTGACTTGGATATTCTTTTAACTAAGGGCCGTAATCTACCTTCGTTGAACATGTCCAAACCATCTCATTTTACTCTCTTAGTTTACTGCCTATTGGATTTGTAGCTACTCCCACGTTTTCCCGAATACTTTCACTTTCTAATTTTATCTTTCCTAGTCTTTTACTCATCCATAACACTAACGATCCGATTAGAATTTTATTATGTTCTTTGTTTATGACTGATACTTCTTCCACTTGTTAGCTCTAATCGAATCTTTCACGTCTTCCACAGAAATACATTGCTTTCATTTAGGTCCATTTGTATTTTTATGCTGTACAATTATATAATCTAACCTTTGTTAAAAGGTTTACCAAGACATACCATATGGTTCTTCATGATTGATTTGACAAATCCTATTTAATTTCATATTAGGTTTGATCAGCGTACGAAAGATGCCATATTTCTTTACACTGTGAGCTCAGCACTTAAATTTTCTTCATACGGGAAGGTCTGCATTCAATCTTCCCTCATATCTCTTTTCTTTTCTTCTATTTTGTTTGCTTCTCTAGTTATTCTCAACATTTGAGCAATTATTATGCTTAAGGATCTTTTCCTCAGTTTTCTTAATAGAACAAGAGAAGCTTGAGACAGAGAAATCAAATGATGCTGATATCTTTTTGCAGCTTATGGTTCTATCATTATTCAAAGAAATGGGCAGTGCTATTGTGCATGTAGAAGGTGTCAACTCTTTGCTGTCAGAACTTTTGGCAAGACGCAGTCAGTATCATTTCGGGCTTGATAGATCCTGTCAAGCATTGTCAAAAATTGAAATTGAGACCCTATGCTTTCTTCTGGAGGTAAATTTTGTGAGATTTTTCTTTGTTCCATGACCTCAGTGTTATATAATATTCCATACTAATAGATCCATGGTTTAGAGCTGTGCTGCACCAAGTGCTTCATTTGCTATGGATATTCCATCAGAGCATCTAATGAAGGCCTTGCAAGTAAGTAGCAACTTTCCTGATTTATTTCACCTAAATAAAAAAAGAATCACATGTTTTATTATGACTCTTCTAGTTTGAGATGCTGATTCCTCAAGTTTTCATTTACTTTTCTGTTTCATACTTCTTCACCTTCCAGGTGGATGGTGTGTCCTCAGAAGATCTCGCTGTCATCAAACCTTGTGTTACTGTCTTACAAAAGCTGAACTCTTCCTTGTACAGTCGTTTGAAGATTGAGATACAGGTCTCTTTGTACCTCTTCAGTTGTAGCATGCCTTCTTGTTTTGTTCGGAGTTTAGATTAACTATGGTTAATAATTAGGTGGTAGAAGTTAAATTTGAAAAGCATTTTGGATCTTGAGCGTATATGTTTTTTGTTCTTTCATTTTCACTTAGTTTGTCCCACTAGTGATGAAGGATAGTTCTTGCCTTATTGATGTGCTTTTGTAAATTCTCTTTAAAAAAAGGATCATCTAATATCTAGCTGTCGTTAGATGAACTATGGTTAATAATTAGGTGGTAGAAGTTAAATTTGAAATGCATTTTGGATCTTGAGCGTATATGTTTTTTGTTCTTTCGTTTCCACTTAGTTTGTCCCACAAGTGATGAAAAGGATAATATGATGTGCTTTTGTAAATTCTCTTTAAAAAAGGATCATCTAATATCTAGCTGTCATTAGGTTTGGATTACAGGGATAAATGATACATCTATTTATTCGTTGTTTTTTATGCTTGAATTTCACTCATTTTCTTGTTGCTGAGCAGGATCAGCTATTTCAAGACCTTGTTTTTCTGTTTCGAAATGGAAATGGTGCTATACAAATTGCAGCTAGAGAGTCCCTTCTGCGAATAAATGTTTGTTTTCACCTCTTATGAAATCTTGTACTTTATTATTTTGAAAATGTGATTCCTGTATTTACACATGCTTCCTATTTGTGGACTGGGCATAGTATGTTAGATTCCTAGATTTTCTCATGCCTGTTATATGTATTGCAAACTGCAGCTCGCTTTAGACATAATTAATATAGTGACAACAGGGAAATCAATAGCAATAAGACTAGGCAGCAAAGAAAAGGAAGAAATTTGACCTTTTTATTTTATAATGAAAATCTAGAAAACAGTCTTGATAACTCAATAAACAAAATCCTTACAAACCATAATAACGTCTTTCGTTTGGAAATAAAAGCCATGCATACCTAAACCAAGACTGCTCTTTAAAACGTAAAGATACTAAAATATAGAATCTGAAAGAGGTGCCTATTGCTCTCTGTTGATGTCATTGAATTGGGTTTGAGAACTCATCATATCCTAAAATTTAGGATCTGAAAGAGATGTGTAATGGATCTGGGTCTTGATAACACCCAATAACCTAATCCTTGCTGTACTGTTTACTATTCACATGGGTTGTTTGGTGTTTGGTTGTGCAATCAGGACTGCATCATCCTACCTGGCTTGAGAGGAATAGTTGTCTTTAATGTACATTCCGAACATCTTTTTTTCAACTTCTTTAGTTCAGGTTCTGTGATCCACATGTTATCTATATGCTGGGGCAATCCTTCCACTTTATTAAGTATTGGCGATGTTTTCCTTGTCGAGTTTTCTTGGCATTTACGGCTACGATATTTTAAATTTCATCTTTTTTTCTTTGCTTTTAATGATTTTATTGGCTCTGTTGTCCCTTCTTTAACAAATCAGACACTTGATGGTGTAGGTCCTCATGTTCTCTAGGACTCATTCAATAGTGTGAAAATTTTGGTAAATAAGGTGCTGAATTTACCTCTTTGTTTATTTGTTTTAATATGTTTTAAATATGAAGGTGGGGTTTTGATCTGATGTCTGTAATAATATTACCTCACATAGACTTTACCACCTCACCAAGGTGTCACCTTTCTGAATTTTTCCCTGTTGATTGCATCTTTATCATTTGCACCTTATCTCCATTTAAAAATATTTCATCCCAAATAAAGGCGATTCACATTATGCATTTGAATATTGTAGGTTCCTTGCTTAACCATAGTCAAGTTACTGGACTCGATTCTTGCACAAGAGTCCCACTTATCAAATGGAATGAAGAAAAAGAAACCACGAAAAGAACGGATTCCTGAACTGCGTTGTGGTTTGTTTTACAAAGGGGAAAACATAATTTCTTTTCTTAGCTCTCTCCTTGATGTGTTACTGCTAAAGAAAGATATAGAGCACAGGTTCTCTTCAATCTCTACGATTAATTCTGGATTAGCTTGGAATGTTTTAACTTATGCAAAATTTCATTATGTAACGACTACCAATTTTTCCTCACCTCGATGCAATTCCCCTACTCCCCAGACTAACGGATTGAACTCTGAATTGTAGGGCTTCTTTGATAGAGCCCCTATCCAAGCTTCTCAGATCAATCTTTATAGAAGATTGGCTTCTTAGGCTTGTTGACCAAGTTCAGAAATGGATTGAAGCTTCATCTGGCGTTTCTCAATCTATTAGCAGCTCAATATGTTACATTCAACAGACATTACTATTAATTCTTGAAGACATCATTGCCTCACTCTTATCTGATGTTCCTCTCAAGGTTTGCTGTCTTTTTTTTTTCCCTGAACTTGAAATGTCAATTTGTAGAGATCAGGAATATTTCTCTTAGTTTAGATTAATTTTTGTTTCTTTTATTTTAAAATATGAGGAATACGTGTTATGCTTGCAGGATAAAATCCATAATAAAATTGATATAGAACTGTTGGTTGAGTGTGCACGTGCTACGAAGGATGCAACAACTCGCAATCATGTGTTCTCTTTGTTGACGTCTATCGCAAAGCTCGTTCCTGACAAAGTTCTAGATCATATCATTGGTATACTTACTGTCATTGGGGAGTCAGCTGTCACGCAGGTTGGTCACTATTAGTTTTTTTTTTCTTCAAATTTTCGTTGTGTTGTAAAGTGAGTACTTGAACATATAGTATGGCTCAATTTACAATCAAGTTGTCCTCCATTAGATTAGTTTGATTTTATTTTTTTATACATGAGTGTGAGGGCGGTATTGGACCTAGCATTATGATTTGGGATATGTTTCCGTGCAATTTTGTTGTAACTAACGATTTTATTTTATTTTTCATCTGCTTCTTAGAGTGACAGTTATTCACAGCGTGTGTTTGAGGATTTGATAGCCACAATAGTTCCATGTTGGCTATCTAAAACAGATAATGCTGAGAAACTGCTTCAGGTATGTAAAATGTTCTTAATTTATTTAGTTGAGGTACACATTTCCACCATTGACCGTAGTGATGGAGGTGTTTTTTTTTCCCCAAAATATTCTGCTGATTTGTGAAATGCGTCTTTCAGATTTTTGTAAACATTTTGCCAGAAGTTGCTGAGCATAGAAGGCTGACAATTATAGTGTACCTGTTGAGGTATTGTTATTGAAATTTTTGTTGGTGTTTTTGGATTCTTTACTCTTAACTTAAGTTGACATGCTTACCTTACAGGACTCTAGGAGAAGAAAGTAGCTTGGCTTTGCTGCTTGTTCTGCTCACCCGTTCATTGGTTTCAAGGACTAGTAAATCTCGCTCTGATGAAAATATACGTGCTTCAGAATCTTTTGTTTCGATCATCCACAAAGAGTGGGAGCATGTGTTTGCTACACAAGTATGCGAGCAGTATTCATGCAGGATTTGGCTTCCATCTCTAGTTAAACTTCTTCAACATATTCGCTTGGGTGATCAATTACAAGAACAAGTTGTAGAATTGCAAACTGCGATGCATTTTGTTCTATACAAATTGCAAGACACTGAATTGGTTTTCAAACTTGAATCTGGGGAAGAATCAGATAACATTCAGGTATTCACGAAAATGGATCTGTTTCTGATACATTGTTTGTATATATATATATTTTGATCAGTTGTGATACATTATGTTTACCTAGATGTGAGTACTCTAAACTTGAATTTGGGAATGCTATTGTGACTCTTTCATTCCCGTACAGACTCTTGCTGAGGTTGCATTTGCTTTGTTGCTTATTTTTGTGTTAGATATGATATGTGGAGTAAAAAAAAACTTTCCAATTCCTATTTTGGTAGTATGCTTTATCATTGCACATGGTTCTAGAAGTACTTTCAGGGTGTTTTATTTTTTTTCGATTTTTTAACTGTTACAGCTTGATCTTGGAATGAGGTATCGTATTCTATCTTGTATGCTTTAGCTGTTAATGTCTGTTTAAATTGCATGTTTTTAACTTCCTGTTGAATCTATTTTGGGATGATGAACATTTATATGGAGCAGTATAATTTTCAACAGCTTTTCATTTGAATTGATGTTTCCAACGGTTGAGTGAATTATTTATTTATTTAATTTTATAGGGAATGCTAGGAGCACTTATGGAGCAGGTTGTTGCTTCCTTGCAACTTGTCAATGCCAGAAGCAAGCTATTAAGTGTTCCTGTTGGTGTAAAAAAAGATCTGAAGGAGTGCATGCATACTGTCATAAAAACTATTACAAAGGGAATGATCCCTTCAGCATACTTTAAAAGCATCATTTTGTTGCTTGGGCATGCAGATGGAAATGTGAGAAAGAAGGTACAGCTGCACTGCACTTCTCTTGATGTAATCTTTAATGTTACAGGAAAGCCGAAGTACCCATCTTTAATTGATAGGACAGTCACCAATGGCATCACGTGACTGCTACCATGGTTTGAAAGAACTTTTTAGGATGGCTAAGATTATTCAATAAAATAGAGTTTTGGCCGAGGAGATCCCCAGTTGACACATAAAATTGTGGCATCTGAGGACTATACCTATGGTCTGCTCAATGGGTACTGGCTTGTGAAACATCCAAATGCGTGTGTTTTGGATCTGTTGTTATTGACCATATTCATTTATACTTGCAGGCTCTTGGTCTTCTGTGTGAGACAGTTAACGATCACGATATGGTTAAACTGAAGCGCAATGAAAAAAGAAATGTCAACCGAAACGTAGCTCGTTCTTGGCTGAGTTTCAATGAAACTTCTCGGGAATCATTTGATGAGATGTGTTTGAAAATAGTTCAGTTGGTTGACAGTTATGTGGATGGTTCTGATACTCCTGTAAAGCTAGCAGCAATTTCTGCACTTGAAGTGTTGGCAAATAAATTTCCCTTCAGTAGTTCAATCTTCGCCTCATGTCTAACGTCTGTAGCAAAGCACATTGGTTCTGAAAATTTGGCTGTCTCTTCCGGTTGCCTTGGGACCACAGGTGCTTTGGTCAATGTGCTTGGTCCAAGAGCATTATCTGAGCTTCCTCACATCATGGAACACACGTTAAACAGAGCTAGGGACATCTCAAGTTTGGCTATAAAACTCAAACATAGCCACGTCAAACCTGTCTCTGGATTTCCTGGTTTTAAGGAATCTCTTCTGTTTTCTGTTCTTGTGACCTTGGAGGCAGTAGTAGACAAACTTGGTTCTTTTTTAAATCCGTATCTTCAAGATATTATAGAGCTTATGGTGCTGCATCCAGAATATGCTTCAGAATCAGATCCAAAGATTAAACTAAAAGCTGACACAGTTAGAAGGTTTATCACTGAGAAAATTCATGTAGGACTTTGCAAGCAGTGTTATTTTTGCTTATTGCACTTTCTCTTATTCAGAATTTTTTTTTCCATTTCTTATCTTCAACTCTGATTTAATTTTCAGGTTCGCCTTACTCTTACACCACTGCTGATGTCGTACCCTAAAGCTGTCAAGTCCGGCGACTCAAGTCTATCAATTGCATTTGAAATGCTAGCAACCTTAATTAGTACAATGGACAGATCATCCATTGGATCTTATCATGCAAAAATATTTGAACAGTGCTTGTTAGCACTTGATCTTCGGCGCGAACATCCTGCATCTATTAAAAATGTTGATTTCGTAGAACATAGTGTCATCCATGCAATGATTGGTTTGACAATGAAACTTACTGAGACCATGTTCAAACCTCTTTTCATTCGGAGTCTTGAGTGGGCAGGATCTGAATTGGATGAAAGTGGGTCTACTGAAAGCAAGAATTTGGATAGAACTATTTCTTTCTACAGATTGGTCAATAAACTTGCTGAACACCACCGGTGAGTCAGTCAATCTTTTATGTTTATAGATAGTTCATTTGCTAGGGGTGTATTTGTGTGGGCTCAATCCAACCTTGGGTGACTGGCATATATTCTGGGCTTGTATTGGGCCTGGGCTGAAGACTTGGCCAGCCCAGCGAAACTCAAGCTGATCACTAAGTATAATATGCCAACAAATTTTACATTTTCATTTTTCTCTAAGTTGTACCATTCTTGAGTTCTCAAATCTCCAAACTTTTCAAAGTGAATTTTTTTTTTTTTTTTTTGTTTTTGGGGGGGGGGGGGGGGGATTTATGGGAGTAATAATCAACACTATAAGGGTAATATTGATAATATGGGGTGAAACATTAGTAGTTAGGCCTGCAACCCAACTAACCTATGGCCTGGGGTTGAGTAGTTTGTATATTGGGTTAAGGCTCGAACTAAGCATCTCAGGCCTGGCCTCAGGTTGGGTTGGACTTGAGTTAGATCCAATCCGACCCTACTAACCCAAGTTACATTTGCATCCTTACCATTTTCTGTTAATCGATTTCTCGAGTGATTTTAATTAATATTATTCACCTGGTCCTTTTATATGGTGTTATAATTTTTTTTTTTTTTTCTATTTGCAAACCTTTCCATCTATCATTGTAGGGTCATTTTTTAACTTTCTGATCAAGCAGTCGGTCTGGATTTATATGAGGGATTTTTATTTGTTTATTCCCTTTTTAAGCTTTTGGTGCAAGGCATTTTCTTTTGAGTTACGTTATTTATTTAATATCAGTCTTTGTATTTGGTTGCTCCTTAAATGAATGCTATTATAAATGCAGATCCTTGTTTGTTCCCTACTTCAAGTACTTGCTTGAGGGCTGTACACACCATCTATCAGATGGCCAAGACACACAATCTGCTGGGTTAAGCCAAAAGAGAAAGAAGGCCAAGATTGAGGAAGCAAACAACAAGAAGAAAGAATGGAAAGGAGAGTTATCACCTCAACAGTGGCATCTAAGAGCACTGATCATATCTTCCTTGCATAAATGTTTTGTTTATGACACTGGGAGCCTGAAGTTTCTCGACTCATCTAATTTTCAGGTTAGTCAATCTCACCTTTTCCTCTTTAAACTAGGATCCATACAGAGAAGCATAAATTGTATATATATCTGTATTCTAGTCTTTTTAGAGACTTCCTTTCTAAGAGTTATCTAGGGTGAACAACTGTCGTGGGAATCTTGCGTGCTTGGTCTGCATAGGTCTTTCTATATAAAAAATTTCATGATTGATGAACAAAATGATCCATTTGTTTAAAGAAAACAAAAAACGAATCACTTGACATTATTTCTCACCATCCAAAGGCATACTATAAATTGACTAGTTGCAGTTCAGTCATCTGATCCGTTTTTGTTTCCGACTAGACATCCTTGTGGGACTATCAAAGAGGTGGCTTTTTTTTTTAACTCTTTGGAGCCCACCCTGTGAATACCTTGAATTTTTCCTAAAGTCAAAGGAAAAAAATCTGTTGTTTCAACCATTGTCATATCAACATTTCAATTTCACCATTGATTCAAGTCATAGAAAATAGCTGCGAGCTATGATCAACATAGGCATGCATTTGATGTACTGATGGAGGTGGAACCCACCATTCATGTATTTCGATTTGGTGGATATTCTTGGACTTTAATCCAGTAAATCAGAATTCTGTGACCACCTCCATCATATCAACATTTCAATTTCACTGTTGATTCAAGTCATAGAAAATAGCTGCGATCTATGATCAACATAGGCATGCATTTGATGTACTGATGGAGGTGGAACCCACCATTCATGTATTTCGATTTGGTAGATATTCTTGGACTTTATTCCAGTAAATCAGAAGACTGACCATCTGGAATCTAGATAAAATATTGCAAACATCCCAAGGGAGTTTCTAGACTGGATGGTTTTAGTCATCAGATTGGGTTGATTGTCAGAACTGGCATCGAATTGTGGTTACTTGATTGTTTTTCAAATGTATTGTTATGCCTTTTTAGACCTAGTTACAGTATCAGATTCACTCCGTGTATCCCCCCATGGTATTCACTTCGACTACTCAACATCACCATCAAAGCATAATTGCAATATGAAGTTACCAGGACATCTGCACTATTTAATTCATATTGGCCTTCTTTTTCATTTAAAAAAAAGTTTTTGTTAGGTAAGTTGGTGAAAGCAGGGTTTTGTTTCTTGGACGATTTATTTATTGGTTGGTGTTTCTCTATTATTAAATCATGTTTATATTTCTTTGCAGGTTCTATTAAAACCCATTGTCTCACAATTGGTGGCAGAGCCACCAGCTTCTACCGAAGAGTTGCCAGGAGTACCTTCTGTGAAGGAAGTCGATGATTCATTGGTTGGTTGCCTGGGTCAGATGGCTGTCACTGCAGGCTCTGACCTTCTATGGAAGCCTCTAAACCACGAGGTGAGTGAAGAATCTCTCTACTAGTCTGGTTTAAGACTCCAATACTTGCATTTTTGCCATATTTTTAAAACTGAACTTGTGAACCAATTAGCCTCATTCTTTAGAATGTCAGACCGACATGTCAACGATGTGAAGTTTGAACTATTCTTTGTTGTTTTGTGATTTTCATGGTGTTCGTTTTTAACCACAGGTGTTGATGCAAACTCGGAGTGAGAAGGTCCGGTCACGGATCTTAGGCCTTAGAGTTGTGAAGTACCTTGTGGAGCATCTGAAAGAGGAATATCTTGTTTTGTTGCCCGAGACCATCCCCTTCCTTGCTGAACTGCTCGAGGATGTGGAGCTTTCAGTCAAGTCTCTGGCGCAAGAGATTCTAAAGGAGTTGGAGACCCTTAGTGGTGAAAGTTTTGGACAATACCTATGATTCTGAACAACAACATAAGAGTGTGTAAGTTGCTTGAGATGCTGGTTGGCGAAAAAGAAGAGATGCATCATTGTAACGGAAATTGTAAATTATGTCTAGGGCTTAGGAGTGTAAATGCTCTAAAGCAGTTTTGTTCTGATGTACATTTCTACCAGATCTTGTTGCAAGATCTGAAGAAAGATATATTGAGTCTTGTTCCTTAGAATTTATCGTGATTGTCACTAAAATATATCTGATTCTATATTCCACCATCGAACAAGATGAGATTAGATTGTTCTTTAACATTCTGTATGATTGCAGGGAATTTGTTTTTTCAGAGAATATGAATTCCTTTGCAATTCAAATGCACCTAGGAAAATGTCAAAACTGGGTTGGTTCAGTTAGGGTAGGATTTTTTTTTTCTCCCATAACACAACAGTAGGTAAATGGTTTTCCAGTGAAAAAACACTACACCTGAAAATCTCATTTTTTTATTTATAAAAGTCAATTTCTCCTGCGCATATTCCATATGAGAAAGATCATCTCACTTTGCCCAACATAAGAAAGAGAATATGAACCGTAGGCCTTAATCCAGACCATAAGTTCTCAAGACATTGATTAAATTTTTGGTCTGATGTGTTCCATCGATAGCCCTTCTTTTTGGGTGAAATATATATAAATCAGCTGATTTAGTTAAAGAGCAAACGGGGCGTTTTGGGAAAACAAGTACTTAAATGGCTTCCATATTTGTACTCTTGTCTGTCTCGCCTTTAAGATGGATTTGGGTCAAACTTCAGATTTTCATAAAATTAATTAATTTTTTTTTAATACTTATTTACAGCTGATTTGGTGTATCCCATTCAATTAATCATTTGATTAAAGCTTTTATCAAATGGTTTTTTATTATTTATTTATTTTTATTTTTTAAAGCATAGTTTAGTTTAGAGTCGTGCTGGAGTGATCTCAGCGGGTGGTGGCATCATGCACATGTCCATAGATGCATTTTACTCGTATCTCGGAGAAAATACATCTTCCGACATGCGCAAGCCACCATGTCTAAGATGTCCCCGTGTCCCCCTCAATGAGGTTTTTTTTAGAACCATTAACATTAGTATAATTCTCAACTTTTTTGGGGGTAAAGCTGGACTACATACTGTTTAAAGTCCTACTTCCTGGCCTTCTATCACAATCATCCCTCGGTTCAATCTCTCTGTCATGCATTAGATATATGCCCAACAATACAAAATAGATTAATTACCAGACAATTGGGCACATACCGAAATGGGATGAACGGACTAATAAATCAATCATCATTGAAGGGAAGTTATGAATAAGCCATTTTGAAAAAATTAAAAATCCACCAAATCAAGAACAGTGCTTGATCATCTCTAGAATGCCAATGATTATGATCCATGTTTCCATGAATTCTTCAAGAAAGCTCCACTGATCATAGTCACAAAATTCGTGCAATTTTTTAAAAAATACATAAAATTCTCCAAATTAAGGGTAAGCCGATTAATTTGGTGAATCAATCGATAATCCCCCCTAGTAATCATGGAATATGGTAACATTTTTACCTTTCACCTCCAAAATTTTCGTTTTTTCAATATTCAAACATCAAGAAGATAAGATTTAGAAAGAGGTTTGAAGATGATTGGTTTTGGAAACAAATTTAATAAAATATTTTATTTGATCTCCAAAAATTTCTCGATTTTTTTATGAAACTTTCCCAAATTTATCTGAATTGAACCCTTTCCGAACAATTACTGAATCCGAACTTTGTTACTATGCCACTGATTTCAATTTGTTGACAATAAATTTATTTAGACTCTATAGCGGCCCAACAAAGGGGAATGCTGAGACAAACACAGTGGGAACATACAACAGGAGGGATGACCATTTTGGATTCATTCTTCCCAATAAACTCATCAATCAGATATCCTAAATAGCATAGGCATCTCCATGATATGCAAAGGATAAAAAACAAAAATGTTCATGTAGTAGTAGTGTCGTGCTGCTTGAAATTCCAACTGCTTTGAACTCTGCAGGGAATCCAAAACTATTTTACAAAAAATGGTCATCTCAGCAAAGAAAAACCAATCACCAAAACTCAGCAGTGAGAATTAAGCAACGGAAGTGGGTTTCTGATTTTTCCGTCCGAACAGATTCTCAAATAGTGTTGGGGCCATTGGAGGAAGGTTCATAGGTTCTGGAGCCATGAAATTGACTATCTTGTCATGAACTTTGTATCTGCAAAATCCATTCGGAGACAAGTAAAATGAAAAAGGGAATATAGAAAGAAATCATAATAGCTAAGGCCAATCTCCCAAGGGGTCAAAGAAGAGAGGGAGCAAAGACAGATTACCTGATCTTTCGGCTCTTTGAAGCACGGCGATCAACGTTCTTCCGTTTCTTAGTCTTCTGCAGTCTCTTCAGAGCATAAACAGCAGCCTCTGTGGACAAGCCAAATAACAATGTAGAGACTCATAATCCATGGAAGTAAAGGAGTTCTAAAAATAATGGTTGCAGTTTGGAAAAAACAAATATGATTCCAGTTGAGCAACTCCAGTTTATAAATGAAACAATCAATTAGAGGGTAAAAAATGACAATATTGAAATGGATGGAGATCCAAATATATAATCCACTATCTATGGACGTATGCTAGTACTGGGTTAATGCCAGAGCGGGTAATGAAAACCGGCTGTAAACTCATTGGTAATATGTCTATGCTGGTTCAGATTCATCATGAGATGATCCAACCAATTTGACCCCCACAAACGCTTGATTGTAGGAATAAAGAAAAGAAACCCCTTTTCTATGCCAATTTAATTTTATCTGTTCAACACATATCTAATCTTTTTAGTGATCTAGATTCATATCATGATCTGTAAATATAAGGAATAAATAATATTCATATTAGTCCTGACATTAAAACATTTTCTCATGAAATGAAATGAAATTCATACATAATTTTATGGATTATTTCTACTATACATTATATGCTAGAGCATATAAAATAATATTATGCTGACCACACAATGTTATAGAATTTAATCGGGAGCCCAGGTCTGGGTGTAAGGTTGCATGGCAATGGGCATACGGAAATGGACAAATTAACTAAGCAAGTGGAAAGAAAAATTGCAGAAATTTTTTACCAGATGACGTAGGGTCAAATGACTCAAAGAATTCCTTGAGGAGTTGTTGATAGAACTCAGAATCATCAAGGAGTTCAGGGTCTCCATCCACAGTTGGTTGAGGGTCTCCATCCACATTTGCTCCCTAAGCACGCACAAAAGGTTAACTAAATATCACAACTTCCTCTTTTCCAGATAAAGATGAGTGTGTTATGTAGAAAAACAAAAGCCCATCAAAATGGACAAATAAAACAAAGATGAAAAAGAAAATATGGCTTTATATCTTTCAGCATTTAACAAAACATGCCAGTCCTTTTATTAGAAGGAAAATACATTGATTAGGAATGTGAAGGCAGTATGAAGGTTATATTACCAGTTATCTAAACATGATCATTGTCTACTTACTCCATGGAGGAAACAGTACACAGGAAATAATATCTATATCCCATAGAGGGAGAGCTCCATTAAAAAGCAAAAAATTATTTCAAATCAGATGGCCAAGAAAAGACTCGTTGCTCTTTTTAATTAAAAAAAAGTAATAAGGAAATACTAATAGTGAATTTTGAAATTCAAGTTACTTCCCAGCTTTCCGTTAAATGTTTTAGAAATTCTCTCTGCATTGTCTTATCAAAATGGTATAAAGAAAAGCCTAAAAGTCGAGAGTTCCTCACAGAAGGGAGAGTGTAGTAAAGCCAAGTGTATGAATGGAAAAAAGTAGAATTAATTACCTCCTCCTCTGTATTGTCAACCACGTCAGGAACCTGCATGGTAATCAACCTGACAATTACTACTGATTTTAAAAGAAAAAAAAGAAACCAATTTTTTCATTTAAATTCAGATTTTCAAGGGCAAATCAATCAACTTACATCTCCAATAATACAACAGTGGACCTCTTCAATTGCATTCTCTTAATCATTTTACTTGGATCCCTCATATATCCAGATACTTGGTCACTAATATTCTGCACTCAGAAGTTAACGTAATGACTCACACAAGTACCTTTCACATACCATGGATCTCAGTCGTGTATTTAGGGCAAACCTGATTAAAGGCTTGCAACTTTCTTTTAACACCAGCTACACCACTTGCCACCTGAATCTTCTCGTGCCAGTTATCTATGGACTTGTTTCTGAATGGAGCTATTCTGCAAAGATAAGACCAGTAAGAATCTATTTGACTGATTCGAGCAGCCAAAACATAGGACAACTAAAAAAAAAGCGTGTGAAGAGCAACTATGCACGAAAGTATCTCCAATGTACTGAAGACCTTAATGTTGTATATAGAGACCATAGGAATTATATATACTTTTTCAGCGAAGAAACACAAATAGGGAAAAGAATGCGACAAGCAAATGCCTAATCCAAAGCTCAGGATTAAATATAAAAAAAACGTGATAATGCATGCTGAGTAGAATGTCATATGAAATATAACACTACCATGCATTAAGAAGGGGGTGAGACAAGCAAATGTTAAATCTATATAATGGACAAAAGAATACATATTTTAATTAAGTAAAAATGTAATCAACATGTAAGTAAAGTAGCAATATTAAACAGGCATTGGAAGAGGGGTGTAGAAAAAAATAACTAGCCACACCATATTACCGGTCTTTGAGAGGAGAAAGAACTATGTGAGGCTGCTAGGCCCCACAAAACATTTTTTTTTTTTTTTTAAATTGTGTTTGTGTAGGCCACAAATCATACCTGTTTAAGAAAAAAGTATATTTACATGAAACAATATTCAGAAACCTAGGAATCAGGATAGAAACTTGATTAATTCACCAGAACAAGCACAAGATTATTTTGAAGTTGCCAGCTTTACAAACATGTGAAATTTCTGGTGAAATATCAAAGCAAGCATTTACTGTAAGAAGTTGAAAGTCAGTGGGAGAGTGATCCGATTAGGCTATTAGCATCCAAAAGGACATGTTTGAATTCAGAAAAAGAATGACTTTCAAAATAGGACAAGGAAGTATGCTTCGTTTTTGGGAGGACTATTTGAGTGGTGACTCGACCAATAGATTTCAGTTTGCAAAGTTGTTTTCTATTTCAAAAAAGAAAAAGAAAAATTGGCCAGCTCAGGAGTTCTTGGTGAAGGCAGACGATGGGTTATCCAGAGAGTAAAGATTTTCATTTGGGCAGCTGTCTTAGTCATTGATCACCATATTTGCGGGATGTTGTCATTGTCTCTAAATCATGCTAGTGGGGAATCTGTTAATCAACTTTTGCTCTGTCAACTCATTATCAGCCTCCTTGATATCAATTGTTTAGAGAAATCAATCCAAGAACAATAACGAAAGAAAATAAAGCAAGATGCAATCACATACAAAACACAGATTTTTACGTGGTTCCCTCAAGAAAATAAAGCTCGACCAATTGGATGCGTGGCTTGATTAACAAAACCTTCTTATCGACCAATACCATCAGGCTCCGCAAACCATGACAAATTAGATTCCTCTAAGTTCACTGTTTTTGTCTTTTCTTAAGCTAGCATTCCTCACCTTCCATATCTAAAAAAAGAATCTTGTGGGGTTTGATCCAATTTGCACTTTGTTGGTTCTTCTGAAAGGGACAAAAAGTAAGTTTTTGATAGGAAAGTTCAGCTGATTCAGGAAGTTATCATCAGCACTTTGGGCCTCGTTTTCCAATGGTTAAAGTTTTTTGAAGAGTTTCAAGGTCTCTTTTCGAGGATTTTGTCCATAGATTGGACTTGGTGATAAGGTAGGGAATGCAGCATTGAGCCTAGTTTTGTTGTTTTTGGTTGCTTTCTTTCCTCCTAGTAGATTATCTTGACCTCGTATTTTTCTCCCCCCTTTTATTTTATATAATCTCATGCTTAGCCCTCACCCCCCCCAACAAAAAGGAAGAAAAAATTAAGTGCCAAAAGAAAAAAAAAAATACACTATGCAAAAATAACCGTGGCATGTCTTCTTTCTTCAAATGGAAAATTGAATTTTCACCCTTAATATTATAGTGATCATTCTATGAACAGTCCTGGAAATATAGATAGGAAGCAGAAGCATCTAACAATTGTAATACCTGGAATGCATATGTTGAATCCGTAACCATTCTTCATCATCCCCGTCTTCCGAATTCTGAGATATTTCTTGACCATCAGACGGATTTTTTGTGTTCCCTTGATAAGAAAAAGCAGCTCAATCAATAATGTTTTTAACATGATTCAAACAGCGCACCCCCCCACGCACAAATAATAATAATAATAAACCAATCCAATCTAATCTTTGATGGATGATAAAAACCTTTTTTTTTTTTTACTTCAGGATGAAATCAAATGACAAAATGAACTTAATAGTTTTGTAGAAATAACAAAAGAATACCTAACCTTAGATAAGTTGTACATACAGGGAATAATCCCTGGTTATTTTTTCTTTTTGTTTGATAAATCGTAGTTTTTACTGATGTTTTTCTAAAAAAAAGAGAAATAAAAGACCAAAGAGAATCACAACCACTCGTCCACAAGAACTTTCCATGAAGGAAAAATCCTAGAATGTTTTAGGATTTTTATGGTCTGATTGGGGATTTCTGGGTAAATATTAGTAACATGAGGAAAAGGGAAAAAAATATTGAACTGAGAAATGTTCATTAAGTAAATTATAAACATCAAAATAACACAAATATTCTAGATTTTATGAGAAGTTTATGTCTAACAAGATATCCAACTCCTGATGATAAATTAAAGCTCTTCTACAAGTGTTTCAAACAGTCATTGATGTAGGAGTAAGGACAGAATAAATGAAGCAACTACATAACAAGATGAACGCAAAAATGACCAGAAGGTGCAAAGGACATCACTGAGAGCCAGCAGAGAAAGTCAGAGTAGAAATTTCAATATCTACTTTGATCAATTACAATTACAAGACAATAAAATGAGAAATGGTGGAAGGATTAAAAAAATGGTAGAAAGGCATCCAAATATGAAATATATAAAATTGGACTTGTTGAAATATTGGAGAACTTGAAACAAAATGATAAGAGGAACCTACACCACATTTTACAGATTAGAACTGAAAGACTGATGGCAGAAGCAAGACAACATGAGAATGTTTTTAGTTTCAATCAGTGGTCCTTGTGGTAAGACACTTACAAAGCTTTCTTACGCACCTCCCAATCAAAAAAAAAATGTTGAAAATTATTTTGGAAAATCAACAGCACCAAAAGAGAGTAAATCGATAGCATTTTAATACTCGACGATCAGCCATCACCAGATATGAAAACAATGTGAAGGTTCATTCCATACCATTTGTAACTTGAACAATAGAAGTATTCTTCTCAATTATAGCCTGCAACATAAACAAAGCATCAGATACTTGGACCAAAGAGGGAATGATAATAAGACATTATGGTACAAGCAGAGATTAATGAGGTATAATAAATAAACCTCTTGTAGTTCCAACAAACAATCTAAAGTTTGCTCAGATGAGGTTATAAGATCTGAGTATGCTTTGTTGACTGCTCTGTCCGAACCAAAGAATGAAGACCTCAGCGGTTCCTGCAAAGAATGCACCATATGTTCACTAAGTAGTAACGCAACAAGATAACTTCAGGTAAATCTTGACAAGTCTTCCTTTCCCTAAAGTGTTAAGTGTTAACCAAAGCATACCTGTGGTAACTTATTTGAACTTGAGAATACTTTCTGCAGTAAGAACCTGAACTCGAGAGTTTTGTCCCAGAGAGCCTTCAAAAGGAGTAAGTTTTATGAATGATGTGGCAATAGCAAATATAAATATAATCAAAATAGAGAATAAACTAAGCTATATAGGAATGATTAAGGAATCACAAACTAAACGAAATAGACTAAAGTTTTGCAAAACAGAAAGAAAGAATTATGGAAACATAGTAGGTGTTTGGATAGGACTCCTTGGCTACTTCTGACTCTTGCGGGGAGTTAGAAGTCGTTTGGATGCGTTTTGATGAACAACTCCTTCGAAGAGTTACTCCGCGCAAGAGCAAGAAATTACTCTTTGTGAAGAAGTCGAGAAAACCTATTTCTCAAAACTCATCTTGCGGGGAGTCAAAATCTAACGGTTCGTTTTACCAAAATACCCTTAGCTTTATTAATTTTCTATGAAAATATTCCTAATTCATTTGCCCTTAAATCAAATGAAAGAAACATTTATTAATATTAAAAAAAAAAATTTAAATTTTGAGTATAATGGATTTAAACACATTATATTAATATTTAAAATATTATATTAATATTTAATATTAAAAATATTATATTATTTATATTATATTATATTTATAGTTAAACACATTATATTAATATTTAATATTTAAAATGTCAAAAACAATATAGTTTGAAGGCATATTATGATACTAAAAGACAGTCTGTCAATTTTTTTTTTAAATTTTGAGTATAATGGATTTAAACACATTATATTAATATTTAATATTTAAAATATTATATTATATTATATTATATTATATTAATATTTATAGTTAAACACATTATATTAATATTTAATATTTAAAATATTATATTATTTATATTAATATTTATAGTTAAAATGTCAAAAACAATATAGTTTGAAGGCATATTATGACATTAAAAGACAGTCTGTCAATTTTATTTTTTTTAATTTTGAGTATAATGGATTTAAACACATTATATTAATATTTAATATTAAAAATATTATATTATATTATATATATTAATATTTATAGTTAAAATGTCAAAAACAGTATAGTTTGAAGGCATATTATGACACTAAAAGACAGTCTGTCAATTTTTTTTTAAATTTTGAGTATAATGGATTTAAACATATTATATTAATATTTAATATTTAAAATATTATATTATATTATATTATATTATATTAATATTTATAGTTAAAATGTTAAAAACAATATAGTTTGAAAGCATATTATGACACTAAAAGATAAAAAACAATAACTGGTATAATATAAGGGTATTCTGGTCTTTTTTCTAGAAGTCATGAGAAGTCAGTATGGTTCCCAAACAGACTTCCAGCACAAAAGTACTTCTGCCAGTACTTCACAGAGTTGATTGCCAAACGCCCTTTCTACACAGAATTACTTTTTCAACTCCTCCATAGAGTACTTCAGCTCCTGTTCTTTGGAAGAGTAGTTCTGCTCCTGGTATCCAAACAAGCCCATAAGTTATAGGCTAATTCGAACATGATATACCTTTTGGCTCTTCACGGCTTGACCTTTTACAGAATCATCCTTCTTATAATGCTTCAGATTCTTGAAGATATTTCTACAGTAAAAAAATGGGAGGAAAAGAAAGCAATTACATATATAACAATTATACGAAGATCTAAGTATCTAACACTAACATATATATCCCATCAATAAAGAAAATAATGCCACATTTCATGAATATGAATATGGTATGGATAACTAAATTCAAAAGCAAATATGGTACGTCTTGAACAAGGGACATTATTGAGTAACTATGCCAAGTTTTGAATTTTCTTCGAAACTTCAAAACTTTAGGAGGTTCATTTTGATTTTGAGCAATTTCAAACAACTTTGACCATGTCTTGCATACAATTCACGGTATCAAGGAATAGTCAAGACCTTGGTAGGCACCAATATCAATCTACTAAAATGATATTGTTCAACAATACCAAAATTGGGTTATGCTGGATATCAAACAATAGCGTAACACAATGATTAATTGCTATTTTAACAAAGAATTGCACCAATGTGGCCTACTAAGCACTATATGAACCTGATACAAACCAAGACCTAATCAAATTCACAATATCAAATGAAAAAATAGTATCAAAAAGATAATACTTGATATTTACTGTTACATTACAAGATTCATTATTAAGATGACTATCATTTTTAACCTTGAAATTTCAGCTAGTAGCAATTTCATTTATTACTTTGCATTGAACCTCACTTTTAATTTTCAAATTATTATACTTCTTTAAATTCTTTCATTACTATGTTTATTTTACCATGACTCTTAATAAAGTTGGTCGCTCCAACGTGGATTTTTTTTGAAAGATATATATCAATTAATTTTCATTCATCAAGCACACAATGATTGTAGTTATCGAATTGATGGTACGTCTTACAGCTCCTCTTGACGTTGATCCAAAATATCTTTCTCAAATTCCGCTTCTTCTTCTTCTTTTTCTTCTTCTTCTTCGTTCTCTACTTCTTCTTCTTCTTCTTCTTCCTGCATCAAAAGCCTTGACTTGTAAACTAACAGATAATTTGAATTATCAATTTTATTTTAATTAAAAAAAAAAAACTCAAAATTTGATCAATGGCTACAATTTCAATGTCCGTTTCACTCTCGTCTTCTGAATCGGTGCTGTAGTTGCCTACTTGCCTTGAGCGCTTCGACATTGGACCCATTTCAGACTTCTAGAATTCAATGAACACGAAAATTACCACTTTTAGCTACATAAATTGAAGAGGAAAAAAAAAAAAAAAAAACGAATTGCTTCAATTGCAAGATAATCAAATGTTATAACAACAAGTATTTTGAGGACAAATCCCATATATTCTTGAAATATTGTGCTTAAGTTGGTGAAAAAACAGGAAATACTCAATTTTACTAGGGTTTGATTAAATCTATTGATGATGAAACAAATATTGGTTGCAGTTTGAAATATCGAACAAATATTTCGATCAACGTAGGTATTTACTTTCTGAAAAATAATCCACACAAAATTTTAAGAATTCGATAAAAATTGGGCGAAAAATTGAAAAAAAAAAAAAAAAAAAACGATAAAGTAATCAATCGAGTTCACCTTTACAAAACCTGTTAAAAAATTTACCCGAACATATCCTCAGAAGTGATTCAATACAAAAAAAACCAAAATTCACTCGTTTCAAATTTCAATGGAATCAGAGCTAAAAAAACAGGATTTGAATCAACTCATCTTAACAACCAAAATCGATGAAGATTTCCTTCTAAAAAATCGCCAGTTAAGGCAAGATAGATGGAGATGAGAGATACGTTTTTACCTCCGAAAATCGTTGGAGATGGCGTATCCTCTGTAAATTGCCTGAGAACCAGTAGAGAGTAGAGACGAGAGATGGGGGTTAGGGTTTTGAGGGATATTTTGGTGGAATAATGATAAAAGAAGAAGGGTATTTTCGTCATATGACTATTGTTTTAATAAAAAATACTTTATAAATCCAAACGTGTAATAGGGAGAACTGCTATTTGGCAACCCATTTTTACTTATTGCACTTCAATTAAAAATAAAGAAATGGGTGAATCTCCATTTCGTGGGTTTAATATGACAAAATTCGGACTCATACAATTTGTTGATAAAATACGAATGATTTGTTAACGAATTCACTCGATAACATGTTTTGGGAATTAAAATGATTAGTATACGAAAATAAGAATTTTTACATAAGATACGCAAGTTTTCAAAAAAGGTCTCAAAAAAAAAAAGAGAATGATTAATAATAAGTAAAAGTTGGAGTGCCAATAAAAGTTCTCTTGATTTTTATTTATTTTTTATGAAGGATTTTATATGAGACTAATCATAATCGAAATTATTTAAATGAGTGTTATAATATTTTGTAATGTTGAGATTATATTTTGGAGATATTAACGAAAAAAGTGATCAACTTTTGATGAATTTATAATTCTGGTTCAATGTTCATTTTAATTATCAAAATGTGTATAATAATAAATTCAGAGGTTTTTAACGTGATTATTTTACTAGTTTAAAGTGACAATTTCACTTTAAACTTGCAAAATGGTCACTTCGTTCTAAGTTTTTTTTTTATAATGAAAACGAGATTGTTCATGTTTTGATAATTAAAATGAACAATAAGTCAGAATTATAAATAACTCATTTTCAACTCATGAAATAGAAATTCACCTTATAATTGAGCCAAACCTTTGTAATGTTCTAAGAGTGTGTTTTGTGTTTTAATCTTAAATTACGGTCTCGTAAATAATTTAAGAAATTGCCGGTGTAATAGTACTTGAAGTTCTAAAATTATTTTGACTAGTACACAATTTTGAACACTAGGAAATTATATTTTCAAGGGAGGCGTCTAGGTTAATTAACAAAGAGAAACACCAACTTTTGCTAAGAACACCTCAATTCATATGTAAACCACCTCAGAATTAAGGCACATCTTGGGTTACTCTTAGTGAAAGTTGGTTTGGCAATAGAAGCTCTCTTAAAATATTGTTAAATTGGATTTTTCTACTCATCAAAAACAATATCTAAGGGAGACCAAATCAAATTAAATTTATGGGCTATTATCCATCAAACTACAGTGGTTGAGCTGAGAAGAAAAATAATGTTAAAAAAGCATAGATAAAATATAGAGTAGTTTTTGGTCCACACCATTCTAAATTCCAACTAAAACAAATAGTTGAGATGGGAGAAGAAAAACCCTAGGTTTAGTGTTCTTATCGATTTGTTCTCATGGAATCCCTAGGAATATTTTCACATCTTAGTTGCGTATTACAGAAACATCCGATGCTCTCGAATTGTTCTTATTGATATTTAGATTTTTTTTGTTTTGTTTTGTTTTGTTTTTGAGATACAATTAAGAATCACCAAGTCTAAATTGTTACGGTTCTTATATCCTTCAACATTTTGGTAAATATTTGAGCTAACCCTAAATGGTGGTATCTTCTGTTGTGCATGACAGTGGAGATTTGTACGCCTCAGGATACAAAACTGCACTTCCCCATAAAAAAGTGCATCTAGAGGGAATCATGTATCCCGAGGCGTACAAATCTACAGTTCTCGAACTTGTCAAATCAGGAAAGTCAATTGAGTGTGCTACGTTGGGTAGTCAGATTATCATGACCCTTTTTTGTTTTAATGTTTATGCTGACGTGGATTAGAAACCAATGTTTGCCAAGAAGGTATTCATATCAGATGAGAAGTGCGCTCCACGTAGATGAGTTTTTGAGTTAGACTGTTAGGTTGAGTTACAAAATCAGCACTCTAAATTTAGAATCGTGATAATCTGACTACCCACGTGGCACACTCAATCAACTCTCCTGACGTGACAACATTGGGACTCGTAAATCTGTACGCATCGAGATACAAAACTGCACTTCCCCCAAAAAAATAGGTATCACGACTCCTGAATTTAATGACTAGAAGTTACCAATCAAGTTGAGTTTTTTTATTTTTTATAATAAGCCCATCAAATTTCAGTCCATTAGATTAGTGGACCTAAAAAAGCAAATATTACATACTTGCATCAAACATATGTGTCAAGGTAATTCTTCCAATTTGTTCTTTTAATGCTATAATAATTATACGTGTTTGTAAGCATGCCTATCAACTCAAAACGTACAAGAGATTTGTTAGGCACAACAAGTTTCGATCTCACAACTAATTTATGAAGAAAATTCTATTTCCCTCATGAATAATAAGTAGAAACAGTTTCTCTCTTACTTTTATTTTAGATGTTTTTTCTCAAAATTATTTTGCAAAAGTATACTTTTAAATGGCCAAATTAAATTGTGTTTTTCTACCATTTAAAAAAAAAAAAAAATACTTAAAAGTCACAAAAACACTTTTTAGTAGCTCTACCGACTTTAAGGTGATTGCATCATCTTGTCGCATCCAAAAACATCATTTGACAATAAGAACTTTTTTGAATATTTTTGGAATTTGAGTTTTTTCCATAAAATCTAGAAGGCTGTGATGTTGGATTTCTTATGTGGAAATCCATATTATCCAACAATAGTAAGGCTAGTTTGTTTCAAAGTTTTAACCATTATGAATAATTCACAATTAATATCCGCATTTTTCGAATAGTTTAATAAATGATTAATACTTCCGTTCAATTCAACACCTTGTAAAAATTTGTGACTTTTTGACCTTTTTTGAATTATTCACTGTAGACACCTCGATTTGAACGGGCCCTCACTTGAAAGGGCCCAAAAATAGTAGGGTTTCAATAAGTTCGACCAACGGGCCTCAATGGCCCGAATCATCGAAAAATGATACTTTCGCCGAAACCCAGCCACTAACACCTTTCAATGGGTTAGTAGGTCCACCAAAAGGGCTCGGCACACTCCCATCCACCCCGCTCCATGCAAAATATCGATTTTCCAACAAAAGGGGCCAACGGGCCCCTAAGGCCCAAAAACATCAAAGGTGGTGACTTCGGTCAAATCAATGTTCTTAAGACCACCCCAGGGTCTCGAGGACTCGCAAAAAGGGTGGTGACCCATCCTACAGTTGTTCAACGTCGTCGCTCCGCACTCGCGTGCAAAAACCGATAACGGGCCCAAAAGCCCGATTCGCCAACACGTGGCATTTTAATTAAATCAATGATTTCAAAATCAAAAAAATCAAAAAAATCAAAAGAAAAATAATATGAGACTTGGGATGCCTACCCCTTCATCCAATCTTCACTGTTCCATCTCCAAATCCGATATCCAATCCAAAACAACCCACAACCCTTCTAAACCCAAGCCCAATACATTAAAAGCCCATAAACCACTATCCATACCCCATTCACTATCCAACCCACCACCCAACCCATCAACCCTTACCCACATCAACCAATCACCAATCTCATCACCTCACCCCCTCATCATGATTGCCATATGGCATCATCTCCTTTCTCCTCCCAAAAACTAACTTAACAACCTCTTACACAACCCATTCTCCTAAATCTACACACCTCACCTCATCACCAACCTAACACTCATTCTCTAAACCACTCTCTTACACCCCCACTCCACCACCAACCATCACTCATGTCAACCCATCAAACACTCTACCCAAATGGGTTTGGGTAGAATCCAACCCATTTAGGTCTAAACCTCACCCATTTTCATTCATTACACATTTACCCTCCATTTCACCTTAAATTTCACATCCCTCACTCCTAAATCCTATACCATTACCCCTTCTCTCACATTTCAACCCCATTATCCCCCAAACCCCCTCCAAACACCTATATATACCTCCCCTCTCACCCCAAAAAGGGGTACACACACCAAGTTTCCATAAAAAAAAAATCTACTCTATCTACTCCTCCTCACTACTCTCTTATAACACACTCTAAGAGAAATAACTTCACTCAACTCACCAAAGACTAAAGAGAATTCAAAGAAGAAGAAGAAGAAGAAAAAGAAGAAGAAGGAATCCAAGAGTACAAGGTGGGAGCAATCAACACCCCCCCCTTTTTTTTCCTTTCTCTACCCTCTCCTCTTCCCTCTTCTATCTTCCCCCTCTTTTCATTTCACTTTAAATGAGTTGAGCATGTATGGACTTCAAGGCTTGGATCTACAAGGATCATCTCCATTGATGAGATGATCCTATGATCAAGCCAAAATTAAATCCTACTTAGGGAACAAATATACCCATGGGACACACCTTCCACTTTCTTTTAAAAATCAAAATGACCGAGTTATTTGAGGTTACCGCCACGTGGCGGGGAGAAAGGGGTGCCTAACACCTTCCCTTTTCTCCAACGGAGCCGTTTACCCGAACCTCTAGGTTTGATCAACCCTATCCGTTGCGAGTCACTAACGTCAAAAATGGCAATTTTTCGACAAGGCACACACCGGGTGACCATTCACACCCCTTTCCAATCTGAATGGTGGCGACTCCAATATTTAGTAGTTGTGGTCGTCATGACGACGAAAATCACGTAGCTACATTCACGATTTATTCTTTTCCCGAATTAAACAAGTAAAAAATACTTTCTGCAAAGAGCGGTAAAAACACAAATTAACCCTTATTTTTATAAAAATTATTATATCTCAATACAAATGATAATATTTTTATTTTTCTCTTTTTACTTTAAAGGTTTAACCAATAGATAATCGTTAAGCTTTATTTATTATTGAATATCAAGATTGTCGATCGGCAAATTAATTTTTCACTCCTTTTATATCTCTTCTCCCTAAACTTCTTTGAACAAGAGCTATGGTAACTCAATTTAAGTAGGAGAGTATGTGTTTTGCATTTTGAAAATGTGTCTTAATAGTATAATTAGTCATAAAAAAATATGATGTTCTTAGTTTTAAATATGTTCTATGCTAGTTATTTAGAATAAGAATTGAAGTGTTTAATAAATATGTTTAGAAGTATCTCAAGTTTAACTAATATGTATAGAAATATCCAAGTATTCTTGACTTGTATTAATGCTTAAATGTTTGATAAACATGTCTAGAAATATTAAATTTCTTTAATTTATATAAGGAAGAGTTCAAAGATGAAAGTTAATGGTAGTGATTTTGAAGAATGAGATATAAAAATAATAAATCTTAAACAGAAGGAGTCTTCACTAAATATGTGGATATGAGTACTATGAAAAAGATAATATGTATACACATGGAGTTTTGAAAGTTTTCTTGTGTGTTGAACTCAAATTATACCCAAACCATTCTTGTATCGCATTTTGGCCATCCTCTGATTTGATCGAATTTTTAAACGAATTGTTACTTATATATTCCGAATTTTACTCGAATTAATCATATATCGATTATTTTTCACACACTGAATTGCTAACTATGATTTTAACCATAAAGACGTTTGTTATGGGCAATTATTAGCTTTATATAACTTAAGCTTTCAATAATAGAGATGGGCCAATAATGGATAAAATAAAATAATTAGAAAAATGCTATCCTTGCTAACTTCAATGAGGAAAGTCTCCTTATCGTATCATCTTGTGGAATCTAAAAGTATGATCTAATGCCACGGGGTTTTAGATGATAAATTTATGAGAACCTTGGGTAAAAAAAAAAGGTTAATTTTTACCGTTGAAATTTAATCTTAAATTTGGGAGTTACTTAGCTGTCCATTTTCAGTGCCTTTGATCTATAATTAATAAAATAAAAAAGACATGCCAATAAAAAATAAAATAAACTAATTAGAAAAATAATATCCTTACTAACTTCAAAGAGGAAAGTTTCCTTATCGCATCATCTTGTGGCATCCAAAAGTATGATAATTTTTGAGAACTTTGAAGAAAAAAAAAAGGTTAATTTTTATCGTAGAAATTTAATTTTAAATTTGGGCATTACTCAGCTGTCCATTTTTAGTACCTTGGATCAATCTAAATTTTTTTTTTTTTAGTATGCATTTTACCATAAAATTTAGAAGGTTGTGTTGTTGGACTTCGAATGTGATAATCCATATGGGTCCAATGACCATTAGTAAGATTTGAAATCTTACCAATTTAGTAAGGCTAGCCTCTTTCATAGTTTTAACTGCAGAGACATTTGATGTGGGCAATTATTACTTTTATATTGTCTTAAATTTCCTATAATAGAGAGAATTGGAATTAGGTGAACCAAATCATCTAGTGGACCACAGGTCGACACAAATAATTTTTTTTTAAAGATTGTTTTATATTTTCTATATAAACCCTATTAGTATTTATTTAATTCAAATAAGAGGATCAATCTAGTAGGGTAGTAATATAACGTTGTAAATTTTCAAAAAAAAAAATCAAGCGCACCAACTGGGGTTTTCCTCGAATAATTGTACCCAATGTTGCCAAATTCAATTTATGACATGTTCATACTTGGGTTTATGGAATTCAACAAACCTATACTAACTAATTTGTGAAACCAAACAATATTCTTATTCGCTAATATTTGTTAGTGGCTTCAATGAGCTAAATAATGCACGTCTTAGTTGGATTGACCAATCGCATGATGTCCCGTGTATTGAGGACTTCCCTAATGTGGGTATTTCTACAAATTGGGGATGTCCTAGATACACACGGCCAACTACAAATTGTTTCAATGGATTTTTCAAGGCCATATATTGTAGCTTTAGGTAGGCTTATTGATGATTAACGCTTAAAAGTTTCATGGGAGATTGTTTGTTTAGTTTTTGAGGATGAAGTGATTGAAATGATATTAAAGAAGATCTTAGGAAAAAGGAATGGATACACTCCATGTTAATTATATGCCATTTTATTTAGGATTTAGATATTTAACCCATGGAAATTGCTAACAACTACATATTTTCTTAAAAATACTGAACAATATATCAACTTTTTAATATTATGAAAATAGTTGTATATCCAAATTTGTAATTGTATTTCTTACTAAAATATTTATCTTCTGTACGATCATATATGGACAATTTGATAATGATTGATTTATGCCATTTAGTTGAATGTAGGTTCAAAATGATAAAAAAATTAAATAACAAATGCGATTATACAATGGGTCAGCATCCCAACCATTGTACAATTTATGTACAGAACTGTTTGGATAAAAATTAAAAAAATAATAATAATATGAAATAAGATATATGAACATTTTTGTAAACTTAAAAAAAAAAAACAAGATGATTAAGTAATTTTGCAAGATACTATACGATTTTTGTTAAAAAATCGTATTAAATATCATATTTATACCTTGACAGATAAACTTATAATTTGTTATATGGTTTTATAATCTTAACCGTCAAATGGCGAAATCCAGTATATAAGGATTTATCTTTAATGTATCCTCAGCATATATATTTAATCTTAACGTGTGTATTTCTTTCTAAACGAAAGGGATTGTGTGTTTGTTTGTTTATGAGTCTACCTATCCATTTTGAGTAGTGACACTTGTCTCATGTAACCATATGCATTTATTGCATGTGACAACATATATTTAAAATGAGAGAAGATCACCAAACCCTTATGAATGTACATGAGGTTATAAATCTTAAATTTTACCAACATAACATTCTGATTCAGACATGAATAGATGGGAAAAATTATGGTTTGAAAAGTTGAATTCAATCATGAGATGTTGGAGAAAATCAAAATAAGGTACATAAATTAATTATTCTTGTATGCACTTTCCTAATAGTTTTTTTAAAAAAATTATATTATATAAACATTTTATACATTCTTTTGTGTCTAATATATTTAAAAAATATAATTAGTCCTATAAATTTAATTTAATAAATATTTATAAATAAAAGTATTTTCATCATACTTTGAAGAAGATTTAATATGAATTATTTTTCCATACTCTTCAAGTTTATAAGTTATCAGGTCAATTCATTCGAATAACTCAAATAGTTAATAAAATTGGGAGGTCTTTCCATATCAATTGTCTCAAGAATATAAGTGATTGAATTGCAATTGTAAACATACCCAATCCCCTCACGTTTAGCGCGTTGTTTATTGATTTAGGTCTTTATTCTTTATTTGGGAGTCACGTGAATACATTGCAATGGATGTATGTTACTTGTGCTAATTCGGCATTGGTAAGAATTATTCTAATTTAGTTTGATGTTCATATCACCAACTTTTGCCCCAAGTTTTCATGTTTCCTTTCCTTGTTTATTTGCTTATTTTGTGTATTTTTATATGCTAATCAATCAGTAAAAAAGTATCCCTGTAACTGTTGTGCCAAGGGATTTAATATGATAAATGAGATTGATCAACATACTAGTTGTAGGGCACACCATCCACTATTTTGAAGAAAAGACATAGGATATTGATCACCATTTTGAAGAAAATATGTGGGATATTTTATTGGGTTTTATTAAGAACATTGAAGGTGTGTATCATCATTTTTCTTTTTCTTTTTTATTAGTTCCATTATTTTTTTTTACTCTACTAACTTTTTTAGGGATGATCTTAAAACTTATGAGTTAAGTCATTGTATACCTTCTCTTATTTGAAAATAGCTTATTAGGATTTCTGCATAAACAAAGGGTTCTATTCACCATCTTTAATTCTTGTTCCTATATGTTTAAGGTAATTCCCTTTATCATTTGTCTTTTTGTATATATTTGCATATATTTAATTATAAATACTTGTCTTATTTTAGAAATCACTGGGTTCTTATCATTATAAATACAACATCATTGATAATATATTGGTAGGACCCCTTAAGCAATTTAATCAATCTTGAAATCAAAGTCATTGTAATCAAGTAAGTATCTTGTTTTTATACCTTTATGGTATTTTTATTTATTTATTATGATTGAATGTTTGAGCTCTTTTCGTCAAAGACTTTCAAAGAAATACAAGGAAGATACAATTAAAGAAAGAAAATTTATCTAAATTGGAAGAATGTTACCATAAGAAAAATTAGTATAATTTTTAAATATAATCAGATCGAATAAAAATTATTCTGATTAATCATGACTAACATTAACATATTGATACTTGCACGTAGTGTCAAAAAAAAGAAGATTCTATGTCATGTGAGTATTTTGTGTTGGGATATATGAGAGACCTTATTATGGACGAACGCAATGTTCCAATTCAAGAAAATGTGATAACTTTATACATACTAATAAAATTACTATATTTTTATAATTAAAATAGCTTGTTATCCATTTTATTTATCTTATTTTTAATATAATATCTTGCAGTTCATTGGAAAAGTCTCATATACTCAAGACGAACTCGACGTCATTAGAATTGAGTGTATTAAAGCCTTCAATGAGATTTTGTAAAAGTTTTGCATTAATGTCCCAACGTCAGATACTGAATGAGCGGCTAGAGACACGTTTAGAAGCTTCGTATGACGAACGACCGACCCGTCGGCGAGAACTAGCCTTATCATTAAAGGCAGGAGGGGGCTGTGTGTGGTTGCCGGCAGCTGGGCGCTGAGATGGAAGGGAGGGAGCACCGAAAGGGAAGGAATATTCCCTTATGGAGAAGGAGTAAGACCTAGGGCATCCTCCTATATGGGTGTAGTTCCGTCAAGGTCCAAGGTCTATTGTCAATGAGAACACTTTGATAGGTATTGTGTTTACAAACTCCTAGTATCTTTATGTTTACTATTTACATTTATAGAGTTCAGTTAAATGTCTAAATTGATATAAATTGTGTGATTTTTGATATATTATTTGAATTAGTTTGAATTCAAGGTGAGATGATACACTTAATATGAGATTGTGAATGTAATGAATTATATTTAGTGATTTGTTCGAATGAATTATCAGTTGAAGTGTTTCTTATTAGGTATTAATAATTTTCAAATGTCTGAAAATGAAAGTAAATTTTACCGATTTTTTTTCAAAAATAAATGTAAATATTGCTCTTAATGTTTTAAGTTGTCAATTTTAATTGTCACTCCAACTTTTACTTAGATCACCCAAAGATATATGTAAATTTTAATCGATATTGCATTTAATTAATGTGTATAAATAAAAATTGAGGTGGTTAAAGAATCTCTTTAATTTAAATATCAGAATAACATTGTTATATATTGTTGGCAGGACAACAACTTATAAGGTAAGAGAGCTTCATAGTGGAAATTAATATTTAAAAAAAAAGAGAAAAAGATAAGATGACAGTTTTTTAAAACACCATCATCTTAAGTATAAAGTGTATTTTTAAAAGATGATGGTTTTAGAAATTTTATCACCAAATGATGTCGGTCTATTAATAAATGGTCATCTTTTGTATATAACGATGACGTATTTTTCTAAAATTTGTCATCTTCATTCAAAAAATTAGATCACAGATTCTGTGAAAATGTGCCATCTTTATTATAAAGATTAAATGATGGTTTATTGAACAAAGTGCCACATTTCATTCATATTAATGACGATTTTTGAAACACCCATCATCGGTTTCATTAAGTATTAACAAAATCATGCTTGTAAGGATTAGATGACAGTTTCTTTAAAAACATGTCATTATTTATACAATGGATGACATATTTTTTTTATAGGTTTGATAATATTTTTTACAAAAATTGTCATTGTATTAGTTAAAATTGATGACGGTTTTAGGAAAATCTATCATCTTTAGCACATACAAGATGATTGTTTCAAAGAAAATCTGACATGTAATATTAAAAATCGCCATCTTTTATATTCTTGTCATTTTTGATAGATTTGATAATATTTGTTACAAAAATCGTCATTGTATTAGTTAAAAGTGATGACGGTTTAAAGAAAATTTATCATCTTTAATATATAAAATATGACAATTTCAAAAAAAATCCGACTCATTTAGGATTAAACTATAATGACGATTGTTAAAAAAACCGTCATCTTATTTTTGGAAATGATATCGCTCTTATAGATGTCGGTTTTTATTTGAAAAAAATACCGGCATGAAAGACAGAAGATGACGACTAAAAACTGTCATCTTTTGTCTTTCTTGTAGGAGTGGATATGTAACATACCTTTGATTGGATGCATATTTCAACTTACTACTTTGAGACTTGAGTCTGTCTATTTTGCATATTTCGACTTACTACTTTGAGACTCGGGAACGTTGTTAGTCATTTTAGTTTAATCATAACTCATAAGCCACACATACACTATGTGAAATCACTCTTTTATTGCATCTCCTTGGTTTTTTTGTTTTACCCTCAAATATTTATGACATCTTCATATACTTAAAAACTTCTCTCGAACTAACAAGACATATTGATGAAAAATCTTATTTTATTATTTTTGTAATCTTTAAGCCACGACAAAATGTATATTATTTTTAAGAATCAATCAATACTACATGAGTGAAGGGGCATTACCTAACAACTGAAAGACTTTCTCAGCATCACCCACAAATGCTTCTTTACTTCTAATAGTAAAGATGAGAAAAAGTCTGAAAAAAAAAGAAGATTTCTAGGTATCATTTTTTTCCAAACTCAATCCCATTCATTACTACTCAAGGCTAAATTCAACTATAGTTGTTATTGCGGTCACGTAGTTTGAAGTCACCCCAAAATAGAAGTAGCAAGCTCATAGAGAAAGGCTTGAACTATTTCTTGGAGGGTTTCCTCAGTTGGATGGGGATTGATACTGTTATTCTCTTGAGTAATGATTTCTTATGAAAAGAGAGAGAATAAATTTGAAGTAATTCATGATTTTCAAATTGAATGTAATAAAAAAATATTACCTAAAATTAATGGCTGAGGTATGCACAAAATATTGTCCTAATACGAAATTCGCCCCTCTTACAGTACCACAGTCTGTAGGCATTAGTTCGCCAAGATACAACAACCCATGTTTCCAAGAGGATACTCTAATTGGAATGTAACTTCAAACTCGATGATGTTGTGTGCTCTCATATGATTTAAACCATATTGAATATTAAAGGGTTTTCAAGTTCAACCCTCTAAATTCCAACAGATACATCAACATTTACTTGAATATATCTAATATTCAGATTTGAGTTTATCTACTTTAACCATAGTATAATGGATAGAAGTGCATTGCGAGTCTACAACTTGGAATCTTCGAATATTGGTTTGTTATGAATATTTCATACATCCCAACAAGAGATTCAAAGAGACGATATAAACATGAAATCCACTTGACTTTTTTTTTTTTAGAAAACAAAGGGAGTAAATCCATACTTTAAGCAGAAATGAGAGTAATTCATACCATCTCATGTAATGTGATTATAGAAGTAAACTGTCTAGGCTTACTCTTCAACTAAGAATAATCCACAAAGAGAAAACTTCTGCCAATGAGAGATTGGGAGGTGAAGAATCCAATCCACTAAAAGAGTTCAAATTGGTTAACAAAGGCATTATAGGACTAAATAGAACATATTAAATCATATCGAATTTTCGAACTTATGGTGCTCAAACATTAGTAACTTGTCTTCACCAACCAAACTTGTTGAAAAATAAAAAAAAATGAGTTAATTGCAGTATCCTTTAATAGTAGGCTCAACCCAAATGAAGAGCAACGTGGTCAGTGTGGACTCCACTGAGTAATATAGTTCAATACTCTCGTCTTCTAAGTTGAATACTAGGGTGGACAAACGGATACTTAATCACGAGCAAAGGAGGTTGACGATGTTGTACACGATTACTACAATTTTGAGTATAAATATAATGCCATGTAACACAAATCGCTCCAAATCGAACAAAATATTTGATTAGCGTCAACTTGTTCATGATCATAGTTAGAATATCGTTTGGAAGGTCATATAATTCGGTGTCATATCTCTCTCTAGATGTCTAAATTAGGTATAGAAATAACAATAATGAAAAATATAAATAAAGATGAGACCCTAAGTTTAATTAGGACTGCAAAGATTAGGTTGGAAGATATGTAAGTCAACTATCAATGTTCATACTTGTAATTTTAGAACTTCAATTGACTATCACAATACATGGTATCAAACAATATTATATTATGTTATCATGTGAACTCATCATAACAATATTTGTAGGAGGGGAGACCTCAACTCAATTAAATTTATGAGATATTATCCATCAGATTACTTGAGATGAGAAGAAAAATATATTCAAAAGAAAGAGAAATTACTTAAAGGACCCTAGCGGGACTTCTTTCTAATAAATAGTCCCTGAGTTTTTGACCTTAACTTGGTAGGACATTTAGTAAACTTTTCTTTTTCTAAATGATCTTTCATTATTGGTGAACTCATTGTTTTTTTATTTACTGTTGAGTTTATAATTTTTATTGTTGAACTCACCACTATTTACTATTGAGTTTACCACTTTTATTTATAGGCAACCTCGATGTTTTTTATTTACTGTCAAGTTCACAATTTATACTGACGAACTCACCACTATTTACCGTCGAGTTCACCACTTTTTATATACTGTCACACTAAGCACTTTTTATTTACTATTGAGTTCACCACTTTTTAAATAAAAAATGGTAAACTCGAAACTAGTAAAAACCCACTCATTTTCAAATTTCAAGGTTTTTTTTTTTACTAAAATAATGAAAAGATTGACTAAAAACTTGAGATAACAACTTGTTCAGGTGATTTCAATCCCAAAGAATGATTTTTGATTGATTTTCATCAAACAACTAAGAAAAAAGTGAAAAAACCCTCATTTTTATATACATCTTCAAAATATTTGAAAAAAATCTTGAAAATGACTTCTTACTTCTTAAATCCTTTTTGACAAAATGAAGTCTTCGAAACTTAATTGAGATGCCAAAAATCCAATTTTTTTTATAAATAAAAACAATGAGTTCAAACGGTTAGGGCATTCAATCGTGAGAAATGTGGGAGATGAGGCACAGGGACCGCTAAGAAAAGAAAGGTTTACTAAATGTAGAATTAAGAGATGGCCCAAAACTTAGGGACTATTAAGAAAGAAGTCTCTCAGTGAGGGTCATTGAAGTAATAAGTAATTTTTCCTATAAAAAAACATAGATGAGGAAGATCGTTTAGTTTTGCTCCGGACTGTTCTAAATTCCAACTAAAACAAATAGCTGAGACGAACCCTAAGTTTAAGTGTCTGATTGATCCGTTCTCGTGGAATCCCTAAGAATATCTTCACACCTCAATTAAACATTAGAAACATTGGATACTCTTGAATTGTCCTTAAATCCTTTATTGAGGTTTAGATTTCTGAAAATATTTGTGAGATACAATAAAGAATCATCATATCTGTAACTTAAGTGGAACCATTTAGGAATGATTGATACTGATATTATCATATTTAAATATATCCCTCAGCCATTTTGATAATTATTTGAGTTAACCCTGTATTTTTTTTGAAATTGATTACATGCCCTCTTGACCTAAGTCATAGATAAATGAAAAATGACCTAAATGATCTTCACAAGCTGTAGCTGTAACCAACAACTGGCATATAGAGGACATTCGAATAGCAGTCCCTTGTGATGTCGTCAAAGATCGAACCAAGCAATGACGTGGTGTGCAAAGCCCTTCACTCAAAACTCTTATTAGCTTAAAAGGGAAGAAGAAAGGATGGACAACACTCAAAACAGTCTTATTTGATAACATGTACATATAAAACACACTTCATTCTCTCCTTTCATTGAACATAGAGAACAACTCAATTAACCACCGCCAGCCCAATATCATCCTCTCAACATAAGGTGGGTTTGGTCTCATAAAATGTACTAAAAGAGAACTTTCTTGTCAGTAAACCCAGTCTTATAAAACAGGGAAAAAAAGATACCATTAGTAGAACTTCCAACCCCCATCACCACACCTAATAGATGTGGATGTCCAGACCAAGTCGTCCCAACCGATCAGTCCCAACAGAAGAGCTGCCCTCACTGCCGCCTAGCTTTTCCACGGATATTTTCTGCCGTGCATGGCAGCGGAGCCACAGACATGAAAGCCTTGCAAGAGCTGCTTGACCAACAAATTGAACCCTGTACACCAGGCTCAGCTCTGCCCATATCTCATTGCCCACTATGCTAGAGTCATGGCTCCTATCATAACCTTCAAGGTCCGAATCAGATACCACCACAATGGAGCCATCTTCAAATGCCGCAAGGTCCAGGGTGTCTGAGGAGTGTGTGGTTTTTGTGACTGGATCCTCCAAACTTTTGGGGCTACCAATCTTCTTCATTGTGAGATGATAGAACTCTCGAACAGCCTAAACAAGTTGGGACAAAGATACAGAGATTTTATTCGTCCATTGAAGTAACTGTCGGGGATAGTTCCAGAGCCAAGCATAGATTGGAAGGAAAATAAATGCCATTACTTGAAAACATTCGGTGATTTTCTTTCCCCCAAAACAAAAAAGTTCTAAAAAATGAATCTTATTGACTTTTAAACTACATGTTGATGGGTTATCAGATTTGATTTTTGGGCTCCTTCTCAGAAGAAAATCATGGATTGGATGGTTTTCTGGGGCCACCTATATTTCATCACTCGACGAATACGCATGTATTAGTACTTAACGTGCTATAAAGACTCATAACTACCTGCCACTGAGAAGAGGCTAAGAGCACCCTTGGTCTGATGGACCTAACATACTTGAATGCAGCATCTGGTGTCATGTGCTTGTACTGCACCTGTTAACAAAGATAACTCAAGTAACTAGTTTGGATTTTCAGTTAAGTGGTATTTTTAAATTTAAGGCTTTTTTTGTGTGTGTGTGTGTGTATGTGGGGACAGACCAGGTAACAGAGAACAATAGTTGTGCTTCGTCCACGCCCAGCTTTACAATGAACATATGTCTTTTTCCCACTTGATGCATTCCCTTCATAAGACCAATCAAAATTAAAATATTATATAAACTATAAAGAAACCCCTCCTCTCCCAACACGCATTTTTGGGTAACGCACACGCATTTTTGGGTAATGCTTGAATCCAACTATGCTAAGACCTCCTTGAATTTTGTATGAAGGAAAAAAAGAGACAAAAATTGAAATTTTACATGAAGGGTTAGAAAACAACCTAGTAACTATAATAGCTTTAAGATTGGTTCTTGTGCAAGTACAACGGTAGAGATTGTTCGCTAAAGGGTATATCTAACGTTTCATTTTTTAAAATTGTTAATGTATTATTAGCAATATTCTAAGGTTCCAAAGCCAGTAAACCATACAAATGGAGTCAAGGTCCATTATTTTGCTACTGATTGGAAATGAATCACAAGATACTAAAAATGAGGAGAGGCGCTAATAAAGTTCAAAATACTTCTTCACATCTGGCAAATTAAGAATACTTACCATGGATGAAGTCTACTGCTTGGCATATATCTCCATAGGATGGAGCAAAAAGATAATCTCTTGTAGGGATCACCAAATGGTCGATTCCATGAGACTGCAATCAAATAAAAAGTAAACAAAAAGTGCATTAGTGGGAATTGGAATAATAAACCATGAAAAAAAAGAGAATAATTAATGATTGATCATGTACCTATCAAAAAAAGAAAAAAGATTAATGAGGCCTAAAAGTATCTGATCAAATATAAAGAAGAAAATTATCCAACGAGTGTTGGGTGCAGTGGCCAAGGTATCCCTCCAAAAAGGGAGAGGTCTTGAGTTCAAGCCCCTTCGTTGGCTACCCATAGGGATTTATCCCTGCTTACATGGTTGTGTGGTTTGTGGGGTATTGCATGTGCCCGAGGGATTTGGGCGAGATATGGTGCTTTAAGAGGTCAGTTGCTTTGCCCCTGTTAGTCAGGCCTACGGGTCAGGAACCACCCACATCATAAAAACAAACTATAAAGAAGAAGCACGACTTAAAATTGCAAAGCAACCATAGATACTTAACTTGAGTGAGAATCCCAGAAGTTAGGATGAAAACAAAGTTTAGATGTGATTTCAAACATCTAGTTGGTAGTTGGCTAATTAAATGGCGGTAACCATATGGAAAGTTGACCTGAAGTAAAGGTGTAGTTGGAGAACATGGAAATCAATTTCAAGTCAGCTTTCCATAAGGTTAGGAATATTAGAATGGGGTTGATATTTTTGTGAGGGTGGACTACCTAATACGAATAGATCCCCTATATAATTGGATTGTCCAATGTGTTATCCTTGATGGCCCCACAAGTAGGAGTAAGAATAGGGACACACAAACACATGTACTTCGTTGTAATTCACTTGACCTAGAAAAGTTCAAACCAAGTGCCAGTAAAAGGTGGGCATGCACATCTTGAAAGGGGCAATGAGCATACATTGAGCCCAAAAGTATTAATTGAATAAAAAGCTAAACAGATATAGATGCAAGTGCCAACCAGCAAATGAATAAATCCAAAAACACAATCAACACTCACATGGTAGAGTGACGTGGGAACCAAAGTCTCATATGGCTCATTTAGAGTGATCACTCCATGAACACCAAGTTGTTTTAGTCGGGGTACATCAGTAGGAAATGGAACAGCACCTAACAATAGAAACTGATGATGGATGTATTAGTACCACATACAATAAGAATGAAACTTCATTAAAACAAGATCTTCTCATGCACACAACACATTATTCAATAAACCAATTCCGAGAAATTACTAATGAGCTCCATTTACTGAGACAGTGGTAGAAAGTGAAGATAAACAAGGTCCATGCCACTAAGCAAAACTGACTACTAACGTACGGCCAGCAGAAGCAACAGCACCCATGCATAGCAGATGTCTTTTGCATGTAGAGTATTCCACTCATTACCAACAACTTATACCAAGAGGAGTTTCTAGCTTTACAGTATATAAAAGGAAGATACATAAACCATTAGCTCTGCAAATAAAAATTTAAAAGAAAGCAAACCGTAAAAACACCGATTAAAGCTGAAAGGAAGGAATTTAGGCTAAGAAGAAGAAATCCAATTAAACTTTGAAATACCCTCATACGAAGGAAAATAAACTTTGTAGGCCTTGAAGTGTATATGATCTGATGTTCTTTAAACAATACATCAAGCAATCAAGCACGGAGATATAGAATGAAAGCAACATCTCATGCAGTGACCAAAAGTAGAAAATCAAATTAACTGGAAAGGGGCATCATTTAAGACAATCAGAAGTGGGATGTCAAATTGAGAATTTTTCTAACTGTCAATTTGAGAATACTGGATATATAGTCCATTTTCCAATAATTGATATTCCTCCCAATATTCAATTTTCAGTACTCATCCCCTTCCCACACTAACTCCTTTGGTTTATGTGATAGCATAAATAGATGGTAATACATGCTTTTTTTTTCTTCCTTTTGGCCAAGTGATGGAAAGGCACCTACAGTCTTTTTTCACAACAATCATTTTCCTCCAAAGGCTACATTATTTCTTTCCAAATCTCCATAACCATTTTCTTGATAATGCTTGGTTTATCAATTTCATCCTCCTTATCCCCAGCTCTCTCCAATTTTTTTGCGCAAGCAGACCTTGTTCCACTAGACCAAATGGTAGTAATGCAGAACTTCCTCATGACCCCACAGAAAATTCCTCACTTACCCCACAATAATACAAACCACTTTTACCGATGCCAAGTAGGGATATAAACAAGCTAGCAATGACAATTTTGATGATGGTCACTCTTCCCCTTTTGAAAGGTATCTACATTTCAATACCTTTTCCATTGGCTATAATTGGTGGAAGCTCAAGGCAAGAAATCGTGATTTTCCCCACCATGCACCATAAGAGTTATGCGTAGTTTCCCAAATACTCGTTCACAACAATTCCAAAAAACTTGCACTTGATTAGGTTTAGTGGGAGCCCCAACACTCCTCTGGAACACCATAACAAACATCCCAAATATATGAACTACTCTTCAGCTTCAACGACAAAAAAATGAGATTATTGTCTACAAATTAAAGACGTGACACCATCATGCCTCCCATTTGGACTTTGAAGATAGAGGATCTCCTAGTCTCAACCCACAAAAGCACTATAAAATTTGACTCAAACACCATTGACCAATTCTGAGAAAGGAGCAATGCCGCACAATTTTCATTATTCATCTTCTCCAAAGCCCAACAAACGCCTAGAAAAGGTGGTGCATTAACCATTCTTGATGACAGGGCTTTTATGTAATTTGATTAATCAAAATTATCAGTAGCCAAGTTATCTGTGAAGTTCACCGGAGAGCAAACTAATCAAAATGAATCTATTGTTCGAATTTTCATAATTTCTTTAATAAGCCTCCATCTTTATTTAGGTTGAGGATTGTTTTCTTAAATTACCTTCTTTTATTTGCAAAAGAGTACAACATTAAAATTATATTACTAAGATTTGAAAATTAAATAATCATTTTTTTGGCAAATTTAAGATTGAAGGTGAGGTTTTGGTCCAAGACAATGGTATTGCTATACACATACTTCACCAACCCACTAAGGTGTCCTCTTCAAATCTTCCTATACAGAATCTAAAATTTATTTCCAAAAATCTTATCTTGAAAAGAATTTTTGTATTTTAAGTTGAGTCGTGATAATATGACGCCCCCCCCATCACATAATCGTAGATCATTTACCTTGGGATACATAAGAAAAAGATTTATGATCATGCCTATCCCGAAGCAAATGATCTATGGTTCTGTGATGGGGGTGTGTGTCAAAGGGGGGCATTAGAAAATCATTACACTTATAAATTATTCACAAAATCCAGCCATTCCATAAAAATTGATGGTTCATTTTAATACTCCATTTCAATTTGAACCAAACCAAAATCTGGTTGGACCCATTTGGATCACCGATTCAGTCTAGGTTTCTAAATCACTGATTTGACCTCCTTCCCAGTCATTCTCTTTTACTCTCTTTGGATCTTAGAATATCTGTAATTGCCTTATCAATTCTTGTTTTCATTTTACAAATCAACTCATATGCCAAAACCTTAAGAAGCAACTATTTCTGCAAATCAAAAAGACATCTGCTTTCCATATAGAATAACAATGTTGCAAACAGAAAACCACAAAAACCAAATCAATAACAAACATAAAACTGGAAATTGAGGGGAATGCATGTAAAATGTACCTCATCGACCCCATCCCACCAACGAAACTCCGACTGAATCTTATTTCGGACAACATTATACATAAGAGTCGGGTAGAAGAGCACACGAGCCCCTGCTCCAATCAAAGCGTGTCTCACATACGATACAACGATCTTGTTATGGCCAACGTCTGGAACTAATTCTTCCTCTCCACTCTCCAATTCCCCCTCTTTCAATTCCTCTATATACATGCCTTCAATCGATTCTCCCCAACAACAATCAATCTTAAATCAACCCCAGATAACACTACGAAAGTAAGAATCCCGTAAGAATCAAAGACGAATCACAAATTACATTCCTTCAAAACGTCCAATCGTTCAAATTTCCATAAAATGTCGATTTGCTTCCTTAATTTACCAGAAATCAATGGAAAATGCTTTGATGCACCGACAAATCGAGAATTGCGAGATAATCAACATTAAAAGTCAGAGATTTTTGCACGATAAATCCAATTTTGAAGAACTAAAACCACATCAGATCATAAAAGTACAAAATCTTCACCAGATCTACCTCGATCAGATGAGAAATCCAAAGATGAGACAAGGAATTAGGAAAGGAAGGGTTTCGAGAATCCTCTCCTGAAAGAGATTCCTTAACTCTCCATCTCTCGATCGAATAAACAGAAACTACTTTTCTTGCTCCGACAGTCTTCTCTCTCTCTCTCTCTCTCTAGTCTCAACAAACTCTGAAAATTGGAAGAGCGCTTCGCAAGTCGCAAACACTACAAGCAATAAAAGCTTCTCGGTTTCTCTCATGGTTTTCAATCTCGGTTTGGTGTCTCGTCTCGTCCATGGACGAGAACGAGTTGTCTCGGACGAGTCAAGTCGTCTCGAATGAGATAATCCATTAAATTCGGTTAATATGGATTAATTTACATATATTTAAATTAAAATACTTATATTTTTATAATAAAATAACATTATAAATATTTAATCTATGTTATTTAAAATTTTAAAAATTTAATTATTTTAATTAAAATCTATAAAACCCATGGTTTTTAAACTCGTTCGAGACCGAGACGTATCGTCCGAGTTAACTCGGTATCAGAGCTGAACGAGACCAACTCACAAAGTGATTTTTTTGACCGAGTTTTACATCTCATGTACAATTTTTCGAGTTATCTCACGAGACGTCTCAAACGTATCGGAAAACTCGTCCGAGACGACTCCGTATCGAAGCTGAACGAGACGAGACGCGACACCAAGTTTAAAAACCATGATAAAACCCTAATTGACTCGGCCGAGTTATACTAATTCGAACAAGATTTTCAGAATTTCGTTTGAGATATCTCATTTATCTCATGAGATGATGTGAATGTGGAGACACAGTGCAAATCCTTAAAGAGGGCGAGACGAGTCATTTCAGTTTGAGATTGAAATCATGACTTCTCTTTATCCAAAGTTACAATGATAATAAAAAAAAAATAATGAGAGATTTTTTTCTTACTAACTTTGTAAGATTTTTAACCTTACTAAGTAACTTTGTAAGATTTTTAGTCTTACTAAAGGTCCTTCCACTCAAATGGATTACCACATCAGCAATCCAACATCACATTACTTTTTTTTTTCTTTCTCAGACTGCATGTGCCTTCCCACCTAGCAACGTGTATAATATTAAATAATCATTTTTTTATGAAAGGGCATATAGAATTTCGAAGGTATGACCTAGGAGTAACACAAGCAACCTTACCAACTCAATTAAGTTTCTTCAAAAAACTCAAATAATAAAAACATTTTCTTTTGAGTTTGATCGAAGGTTTTGAAAATGGACAGCTAACGAACTTCCACGTAACTCTCAAACTTACAATTAAAATTTTACAGTGAAAAATAACTTTTCTTGTGGAATTGATTTTTCTTCAAAGTTCAAAGAATTTTTTTTCTCTACAACCCTGAAGCATTGGATTGTGTTTATGATGCCATAAGGTGAGCCCAAGGACCCTTACGATATGTTTGGATGGATTAAAATGAAGAGAAGAAATCCATTAAAAAAAAAAAAAGAGAAAAAGTAATCTTGTTTCTCTCCATCTAGTTTGGTTTACATGTAGAAAAACATAAGTTTGGAGAGAACAAAGAGTAGAATTGTAATTTAAATGTTGGGCACATGTTAAAATGCATTAAATACACCTTGGGAACAAAAATCAAATCCCTAGGCGTATTTAATGCACTTTAACATGTGCCCCAATGGCATACATTAACAAAATCCTTAAATGTTATATCATTCATGAACTTTTCTTTTCTCTCCTTCAAAATCTTCCAACTTTACTAAGGGTTGTTTTGCTAAAATGGATTTTAATCTAAATCCAATCTGGATATTTGATTTTTCATATTTTTCGGATTGAATCGGTTTGAACTGATTTGGACATTGAGTATATTTCAGATCATTGCTAGCCCTACCTAGATGCCGGCCATCGTCTAAGGACACCATTTGGAGCTGACCAGGATCTAGGAGCTCAGACTAACTCTCAAATCAAGAGCATTAGAGCACATTCGTATATGGCTGACTAAAGGGAAAACCACCCCGTAGAACTCGAGAAATGACTAAATAAAAAAGGCATGGGTCTAAGTTTCATCTTCAACTCGGACTAAGATCGAGAGCATGGAAATCTCATTGGTCCAAAATGAGAAATGTGTTAGATCAAAGAAGCAGTACAAGTCAAGTTCATGAGCGAATGCTAGATCGGCATGGAACAAGGAGCTCAGATATTCTTTACTGCTCATCAAGAGTGAAGACTTCAATTCCTCAAACATGACTGAAGGATTCATACGTCTTGAAAAGAACTAGTGAGCTCAAACATCACTCCAGATTAGTCTGACAAGGTACAACATAGTAAGCCAAAATATTCAAGAAGATCTAAACTCTTCTCTCTCCACCAAATATTCTCATATAATGTGATATCCCTCAATGCTTATCAAAGGGACTGAGAAATGACATTTTATGGCAAAACCACCTCCTAGACAACACATCCTACCAACCCCACATTAAACGGTGTGAGACCCTTACTAATCAAACTCAAATGTGCATTAATGAGGCATGTGCACATTACTCAAGGGAAGAGTCGATAATCCCCATCCAACTCAGTAGATAGCTCATAACTTACCTAAACCTATCTTGTGGTGACACCTATCCATGAAAATATTATTATAAAACTCCTTTCAAAATTTGGGGGGAGTTCAGAATCTGAATTCTCATTCTCCTCTAAAATCCTTTTCCAATTTTATTGTTCATCAACTTGTGTGTGTGTGTGTGACTAAATCGACTGTCGAAGTATCTTTGACATGCACCACACTGACGCCTCATATTTCTTTCCTTTTCTCTTTCATCCATATTAACAACCTCCATTAAAACCGTTTGAAGTAACGAACGTTTTTTTAGAGACATTTGAGCCATTAGACCAAGTCAAGGATCATCCTACTTGCTTCATCCTTGATCTTGAGGAGTGGAAGCTAAAAAAAAACCTCTATAGAATTTTCTAAGATTTTATATAAGTGATTAAGGTAATATTCAAGATGTCGGATTAAAGATAAACTTAAATAAGTAGATAATCCAAATGTGGATTGTCCTAGTTATCCAACTAGTCCCCGAAGTTATCTTTTCAAAATTTACCCAACCCTCAACTCCTTGTTGGAATTGCACGAATGCATCATCATCATTGAAGCGTTAACCTAAAAATTCGGGGTTGACTAAAGGAATGATATTCCTCCATGGCATTGTTTTTTCTTTTTCTTTTTCTTTTTTCCCTCCATTTTTCTCTTTTTGATATCGTTTCCCCTCACCCTTCACCCTTTTGGGATGAGACTCGTCCCTATGGTCGCACACCTTTCCGGTCACCCTTTCCTCCATTACATTGTGAATGGTTTGCTATATTTCCTTGGAAATACATTGCAATGCTAGCATGTATTGATTAAAAATGTCATTGCCAAGCTTTAAGCCATTGGATTAGAGGTTAGTACTGTGATTTACATTTTCGTTTCATGCATTTTTCTCAATTTGAAACTAACTATACAAAGCCTCGACCATGTTGAATACAAAAAAGAGTCATGCTGGGGTGACTTTAAAAAGGACACCAATTCACACTTTGCAGACGTGGAGGTGTGCACGGAACCATAAATACTTTTCACACATATCTCGATGAAAAAGATCTATGGTTATGTACACAGATCTACGTCAATAAAGTGGGAATTGATGTGAATTTTAAAGTCACTCCAGTATTTTCCTATTTAAAAAATAAACCAATTGCCGATTATCTAAATTTCATTAAAGTCATTATAAATGAATTTCTCTAGAATTCTCTAGGAGAGGAGGTTTCTTTGGGAACATACACCACCCTACTTGGTCCATCTTTTTTACCATTAAAGTCATGTTGCAGTGACTTTAAAATTGACATCGATTCACACTTTGCCGACGTGAGTATAAGTATAGACCCATGGATGTTTTTCACTCTTATCTTGATGAAAAAGCATTATGATTCCGTACACACATCCACATCAACTAAGTTTGAATAGATGTGAATTATAAAGTCGCTCTAGTATTATTCTTATTATTATAAATAGAGAAGGTGGAGTAGAAGTGATTCTCATACCAAAATTTGAGTGGTCATGAATGCCCCACTTTTATGTTTAAATTTAGAATGATGCTGAAGTGACCTCAAGATTGGTCCTTACATCGCACACCCTAACGTGAAAGTGTATGGGAATCATAGGTGATTTTCCTCGAGATACAAGTGAAAAGTATTTATGTTTTCTATCCACTTTCACGTCAAGATGTGGGTCCGATCTTGAGGTCACTCTAGCACGACTCTTAAATTTAATATAATCAGGTTAATTTTAGTCAAAAACCCATAAAATTTTAAGACACAAATCTAGATAATCACGTTGATTAGTTTTCAAAATTATAAAAATATTATTTTTATTATATAATATCTACGTACCCTTTAATTAGTATTTTAATTACAGATAAGCCCCATATATGTGGGGTTTGCACTTGCCACCTTCTAGTTGCTAATAATTTGCAAATACAGACCAACTAAATTCTTACAAAAACCCAATGAATAATTTGCAGCAAAAGAAGTACCCTAATCGATCTTGTAAATATTAATCAACTCCAATCAAACTCATATCTCTCTCTCTCTCTCTCTCTTAAAATAGGATTTTCTGTATTTCAAACAATAACAACAGCTTTAATATAAACTTAGAAGGTAATTTAGACATATATCCCTTGACTATGGCCGTTTTTTGAAAATTACTAAGAAAATGATCTAAATGCCCTCATCTTCAATTTCTTTTAAAAAATTGTAACTTCTCCTCTAAAAAATTCTCCATTTTCAATCTCTAGGATTAATAATTGTACTCTCATCTTCAACCTCAAGATTCTATCTCCTTCACCCTTCAAACCTCAAGAACAAGATAAGGATAAGTTGAAGATGAAAAACTCATCCAAGACCGAGGCGTATCGCACAAGTTGTCTTAGTATAGCCTAGCAACGAGACAGAAGGACAAGTCAATGTATCGGATGAAATTTAAAACCCAAGTTCATTTTTTCTCATTGTTGAATGAGCCGTCTCAAACGTATCGGAAAACTCGTCCAAGACGACTCGGGCTCGGACACGGATGAGACGTTAAAACAAGTTTTAAAACCATGATCAAGAAAGAATTCTATATGATGAGGCCCTATAAATTCACCAACACAACCACATCCAACTAATAAAGAAACAAAAGAGCATTCAATTCCAATGGATTCAATCATAAATTTACACAAGTAAACCAACTCTTTTTTTTTCTTTTTCTTGCAAAAGATGTTTCTTTCAAGTACAAGTATGCACAAGATTAAAGGGCATGAGTATGCCTATACCAACAAAATGAAGAACCAACAATTCTCCAATCTAATTTATGGTTACAAACTGTAAACCATGAAGATCTAGGCATACCAACACTATAATTAAATTTGAAAAAAACCTTTGATGCCCCAGTGAAATTACAAGCATAAAAGAAAACCAAAATAAAATGAAAATAAAGAGAAGAGAACACCAACTTCAAATCCATCTTATTTGAATATTATGGAAGTAAAAGGAACTTCGAGTTTACCTCGAAGAGTTTCTACGGTTGTGCTGCCCACTCGATTTCTTGATCGATTCTATTCTCTGAAGTCTGATCTGCTCCCTAAACTTAGCTATGAATTCATCGGCTTTCTTATCAACCTCGTAAGGATCGGGACCTGCATCGCTCACATTGTTCGAGATAGTTTCTTCAAAGTCCGAGCTTTCTTCAATACTTTCATCTTCACTATCAAAGTCATCTTCTTCGGATTCCAATATAACCTTCTTGGCAAATTCTTTCTTCTCTTCCTTCTGATATTTGGAGAATGATGGTTTTGATGTAGGGCGGGGAATCTCACGACTCAATTTGTCAGTATCAATCAATGGCTGATCGAATCCTCCCATCTGCCTTCCTCTTTCTTCCATTTGATCGTCACCAATTTCTCTGACTTTCTTCGTTTCTACAATTGATTTGCTCGTTTTATTCATTCGGATCGATTTCCCCATTGATGGACCTTCAATATGGGTTCTTGACCGATCATCCGAATTCAAGTAATCCATCCCCGAGTCTCGTCCATTGTTCCTACTAAGATCCTTCAAGTCATTTTTGAAACTTCTCTTTGCATCGGTAATTGGGGGAGTCTTCGATGCAATAGATGGAGATTTAGTATTAAAGAATGGTGGTGGTGGTGGTGGCGGCGGCGGTGGTGAAGCCTTGTGAAAGCTTTTCTTCCTACCCAAATCTTCAACCTTCTTTGCTCTCATTTCGGGCGAAAGAGAAGGTGAAGGAGAGAGCTTTTTCGGCGAAGGAGATGCCGAATTGGGCTTAGATGACAAAGGCTGAAAATTACGAGATTCAGGTCGAACAAATTCAGATTCCTCAGCTGAGGGAGGAAGAGAATACAGAGGAGGACTAACACCTCCACCGATTTCTTCCTTCATCTCCATCCTTCCTGATCTCGATCGCCAAGGAATCGGAGATGGAAGAACAACACTTTCATTCAATTTCTCCTCCAATGCAATTTGATCCAAACTTGCAATTTCTTCATTTCGAGTTTTTCTAAAACTACTAGAAGAAAAATTACTTTTACCCGAACTAGACCGACTAAGCAAACCCGATGATTTGACGGGCTCATTAATGGATTCAAGAGCATTTGAATCTGAAACTCTAGATCTCAAGCTCCTAAGAGGCAAAAACAGGGGGTTTTTACTCTCTTCATCGATAACAGAGTTCTCTTTTGCAACTACAACCATTGGATCACCACGAAAGTAATTCGAATTCCACGTTTGAATCTTGTTATTATCTTCGAACCCAAATGGGCTTTCGATCTCATCATCGAAAATCGACGAAACCTGAAGAATTCTGGACACATAAGTTTGAGTGTTATCGAGTTTCGATTGGTTTTCCTTCTCTGATTCATCATTTCTTCGACTAAATAAGCCGTAAGAGACAGCGATACCGACGAAGAGAAGATGAATTAGTTCCCAACCTCTGGTGAGTAGAGTTTTGTTGAAGAAATCAGGGGCTTGAGAAGGGAAAAGTGGAAGAAGAACAAGAAAAGCAACAAGAGCAGATTTATAGAGAAAATGTGAGTATAATTTAATTGGGTTTGATTGGTTTTGTGGGATTTGAAAATCTGTATCTGAAACTAGCCGTTGGAGATGAGAAGAGTCAGTATCAGCCATTGAAGAAAACAGAGAGGATTTCTGTTTTTTTTTTTTTTTTTTTTTTTGTTTTGTGAATTTTGTTTGAGTTGCAGAGAAGAATTAATGAGGAAACAAAGAAGGTGAAGAAGGAGAAGAAGAAGGAAGCCTTAGGGACTAAGGAAAAGCAGAGAAAAAGAAAAGGAGAAAGATTGGGAAGAGAGGAGAGCAGATTTCAAGTTTGCTTTTGTTCTCTTTTTCTTCTACTTTTTGAACAAAAAATGATCAATCTTATAAATACATCACAAATAGTAGCTTTGAAACCACGATTTGATTTTACTTCAAGGAATATTAAAGAGAGTTACTATTTCCACATCAACTTTTTTGCTAACGCCACACCAACTAAGTACAAGTTACATTAGAATTGGTGTGGTATTTGTAAAAGTTGGTTTGCAATAGCATCTCTCATATTAAAACCACAACTTGGTTTACTTCATACTTCAAAGAATCTTAATTGTATTTTCTTTTGGTTTATTTAGGCATATACCCCTTCATGTTTTTGAGTGAATATTTGAGAGACTCCTATGTTTTCAAATTGATGACATGCCCCTTGATCTTAGTCCTCTTTTGTAAATAAATACAAAATGACCTATATACCCTCATTTGCGAACTTTATCAATCTAAGGTAAATTACTATAATCTACTCAACTTCATCTTCAATCCATCATTTTCAACCTGGTCTTAATCCCTAATAGAAAATCCTTCATTATTTTTTCTACACAAAATTTTGGGATCTTTAATTCATCCTAATCTTTTATTTCTCTACAATTCCATTATTTTTTCTATCCTTAAAGCTTGAAGATTAAAGTAAATAAAATAGCACTGTTGAAACTAATTATTTTAGGAAGAAAAAAAATCAAAGGTTTTGGCTAAAAAATTGACGATGGGGGGCAATTAGTTCATTTTCATTACTATGTCAGAGAAAATCCAGGTCAAAGGGAGTATAATCAGTTTGAAAGCACACGGGTATCTAAAATATTCATCGGAGGAGTATGTCTAAAAATAACCATTTTTATTGTATTTGGACATACCTACTCATTTTGAGAAATATTTGGGATACCCAAGTTTTCAAAGTCATGATATAACACTTGACCTTGTTCTACTTTGTAAGACTAACCGAAAATGAACTAAATGTCCTTGTCTTCAATCTCTAGAAGTTGAAGAAGGAGGTATTTAGGTCATTTTTATTAGTCTTCCAATGTTAATTGAGGTCAGGTGGCGAATGACTTCAGTATCTCGAATATTCATCGGAACATGGAGGGATATGGAAGGATATTCCCAAGGGATGTCTAAGAAATTTTATATCTTGTCTAGGAGATACAAGTTATCTCGATGGACCGGGCGAGATATGTCCGACATTTTGGGTCATATCTCGTCTGGAGGCACCGTATGTATAGTCATGATTTAAATGCATATTTTTCTCTATTCATTATTGTTTTATGATTATAATTGTTAGGTGTTCTTGAATTTCTTAAAACTTTTGGTGGTGGTTCTAAAATCCATTTCCAAAAAGCTTTTTGCGTTCTATTTACAATCAACGAATCTACGTTTCTTGAAGGTTGTGCATCCTTATAACAACTAATTTTCTTATTCATTTTTTCTTTAAAATGTCATAATTTTTTTTTAGTAAAACTCAATTGAACTCATGAGTCAAATAAAAACAAAGTATTTTATAAATATTTTAAAATATTATTTTTTTAATAAATAAAATACTTATTTTTCATTCTCCACAAAACTATTATGTATAGCTAAATAATTCAGTTAAGTTTCTAATCTGAGATGGGTTGGTTGAGTTTAGGGTTGAGAGTTGATGGATTTTAATAAAAAGTCCTGATAATATGACTCGTCTAGTGGCATATTCAATCGACTTCTTGACATGACAAGTTTGAGAATCGTAGATCTGCATGCCTCAAGATACACGATTACACTTCCCCATTAAATAAAAGTGTATCCTAAGGTGAATAAATCTATGGTTTTCGAACTTGTCCATGTCAAGGATTTGATTGAGTATGCCACCTAGCGAGTCATATTATCACGACTCTTAAATAAATGATTCTCACAACTAATTATTTTCTTCATCTTTATATTAAAAAAAAAAAAAAAATGATAAGTAGATCATTAAACGTTTTTGTCTATTTTAGTAGAATTTGTGAAAAAGGAATAAAATCAAAAGATGCAATTAGAATTGTTGGGAAAGACAAGAGGAATCAGGTTGCGTGGATGCGGTCGGGATTCTTTTTATCTTTTTGGGGTGCCCACGCTTTCTTTGTGAGTCATGGAAAATTGGGGTGCTTGAAGAGAACGCTTATCTTCGCTTTTCCGCTATTTATTTTATACACACTCACTCGTACATTCTTCAACATTATATTTTGTCAAGAAATGTTAGATGCTCTTGAGGACCACGCAGCCTCTCATGGATAGATACAATATAAAATATAATATAATATAATATAAGACTAGTAAAAGAGGATTGGACGATTTTAGGGTTTATCCCCCACCTTGCCAAACTCTAAAAAAAAAAAAAAAAAAAAAAAACTCCATTACAACATCCAAAGTTTTAAAATAACCAAAAATGGTTTCAACTTATGCTTTAAAACTTAAAAACTTGACTTGGATTGGATGCCTGAAGAGTCAACTTGACTTGGGTTAGTCAAATATATAAATTGATTTGATGGGGGGATAGTCTATGTCCATTATAGTAGAGCACATCGACTAAGACTACTCTAATGGGCAGTTAGAGTCCTAGTGACATCAAAAGTTGTTGCATTAGAAATGTGCAATAATTAATTCAATCTCTTGGAAAAAATAAAAATAAAATGGGTTGCAGACATATAAAAAGAAAAAGAATAATGATTTTTTAATGATTTTTTGATGCCCCCTTTGATACACATACCGTGATGTGGCATGTGTTAGACCATAGATTATTTTCCTTGAGATACACAATTTTACATATTTTGGGGATATACATTTGTGTATCCTGAGGGGAAAATATATGATTCTAACCCATGCCACGTCAAGGACGTGTGTCAGAGAGGGCATTAAAAAATCACGACTCATAAAAAAATACACAAAAAAATTCTCTTGACGCTCGTCTTTCTTATTATTCATTGCTCTATAATAGCTTTTTGGGTTTTTGTCAGGTATCCTAGGTAGGGGAGGAGCCAGGATTTTGTTCACTTGAGGGCAGTTAAGAGTGAATTTTTTTTTTGGTAGGGGCAAATAAGATTGGGAAATTTTTGTGTGGGGGAAATAACGATGAATTTTTTTTTAATCCGTCATTATTATCTATCTCAATAGCTCGTTAATCTTTATAGTTCGAAAATTCTTGTGAGGGCAATTGCCCCCAATGTTAATCCACCCTAGATCCTAGGGTTCTAAAACATGAAAACATCGTGATTATTTTTATAGTGTCAATGTGGATGAAAATTTTGCTTAGTTATGTTTGGTGACTAACAACATTAATGGTGACATTGACTCCGGCAATTGGATTATATCCGCTACGTGTAGCAGATATGTATCGTAAATCTAACAATACGTTTGTGATGAACTAACACCTAACGCAAGCATAAGATGCTTCATTAATACATTATGCCTACAATTCCATACATTCTAGTAGAATCGTGTTGGAGTGACCTCAAGATTGGACCTCATATCGCACATCTTGACTTGAAAGTCGATAGACATCATAGATGTTTTTCATTTGTATATCGAGGAAAAGCATAACAAAAAATACATTATGCCTATTTTAAAATAAGCTAATTTTATAGTCATCTTTAAATGTAAGACTAAGATGGTTATATATATATGGGAAATGTTCAGCAACAAACATTTTGGCAAAACATTTTTCAAAACATGGGTTAGAGGTTTTGGAATGGGCTGATTTTTGGTGAGGATGATCTCTACGGTGAGAAGATCATCATCACCAAAAATCAGCCCATTCCAAAACTTCTAACCCCATCAAAAATGATTTACAAGAAATGGATGGTCCACGATTTTTCAACTTGTAAATTGGGGCTAGAAGTTTTGGAATGGGCTGATTTTTGGTGAGGATGATCTCCTCACTGTAGAGACCATCCTCACCAAAAATCAGCACATTCCAAAACCTCTAACCCATGTTTTGAAAAATGTTTTGCCAAAATGTTTGTTGCTGAACGGGACCCTATATATATATATATATAGGGTGGCGTTTGGAGGTCTTAAAGAGAGCCAAACATTTTTTCAATGTA